>NC_018396.1:4641641-4985505 GCF_000208865.1 Neospora caninum Liverpool | reverse complement strand
TCTGCCTTTGCGGCTGTTCACCCGTATGTCGACTCAGATCTCCACTTCTCGCCCAGGGGTGGTTTGCCTCGTTTGCCAGTCCACCATCTCGGCTTGAAAACCCCTTTTCGGTCTCCAACCTCCCCACAACTCTCTTCCTCTTCCGCTCCACAGAGGCACACACCAGGCCGCCTGCCGCCTCCTCCGCCTCCCTTCCGTTCCCCCTCTCCCTGGCCTGCACCCTCTTCTTCTTCCAGTTCTTCTTCCAGTTCTTCTTCCAGTTCTTCTTCCAGTTCTTCTTCCAGTTCTTCTTCCAGTTCTTCTTCCAGTTCTTCTCCCAGTTCCTCCTCTGCCTCTTCTCCCAGTTCTTCTCCCAGTTCTTCTCCCAGTTCCTCCTCTGCCTCTTCTTCCAGTTCTTCTCCCAGTTCTTCTCCCAGTTTTTCCTCTGCCTCTTCTTCCAGTTCTTCTTCCAGTTCTTCTCCCAGTTCCTCCTCTGCCTCTTCTTCCAGTTCTTCTCCCAGTTCTTCTCCCAGTTTTTCCTCTGCCTCTTCTTCCAGTTCTTCTTCCAGTTCTTCTCCCAGTTCCTCCTCTGCCTCTTCTTCCAGTTCTTCTCCCAGTTCCTCCTCTGCCTCTTCTTCCAGTTCTTCTTCCAGTTCGTCCGCCTCTGTCCCTGGAAGTTTCCCCGCCTCCTCGACTCCCGAGAGTTTCCTCCTGGACTCGCGAGGCTGTGCGGCGGCTGCAGCGGCTGCCTCCGCAGCCTTAGAGAGCATCACGCGCGCCGAAGCGCTCCTCGCCGTCGCTGGCGAGGCTGCAGCGGCTGCGCGATCGATTCACGCCGCTCGGGAGAATTGGCAAAAGATGGTCAACGAGGGCAGGGCGGGAGACGCGGAGGAGTTGCGGCGCGCGCTCCTGCAGCAAGTGGCTGACGCCGAGGCCGAGGCCAAGGCGACAGAGGACGCCCTCGCGAGAGCAGGTGAAAACACGCACTTGCGCGGGCGAGGGGGAACGAAAACAAGGAAAGGCAAGCAGAGGAAAGAGGACAAGCAGAGACACGAGGCGCGAGGTCTAGGTGGAGATACAGAGAGACCATGAGTTGATCATGCCAGAGAAGACCGCCCGAGACGCTCTCGTTGGGGCAATCCCGAGGAAGCAGAGGCAACGGGTTTGCGCGTCGTGGTGCAGAAAGAAAAATAGATACGTCTTTCGACTTACGCACATACTCACAGGCATGCAAATATATATATATATATATATAATATGCATATGAGTATATGCACATACTCCTCTGTGGAAGACGTACACAAATACACATGTACCGGTGTGTGTAGGCAAAAGGATTGGCGGTTTTGTGTCCAAGGTATCGTGGAGACGTTCCTGCGCGGGCTGTCCGAGCACCACTGCTTTCAGGTGCGCTCGGAAGTCGATCAGAAGTGCCTCCGCCATCGCGCCGAGATCTGTGGCTGCTTTCCCTCTCGTCGAGTCTTCCGTTTGTCGGTTTCGGCCTCGTGGACAACTGCGTCATGATTGTGGCAGGCGACTTGGTGAGCAGAGTGCAAAGGGGTGCGCATGCGCGGAAAGCACTGACTTGTTTTTGCAACTCTACGTCGCTGTGTGTGCGCGCTCTTTCTATCGCGTCTCGGCGTTCTGCGCGTGTGCCCTCGTCGTGGCATCTAGCCAGGGAGCAGACGAGCTTCTCTCTCGGCGAAGAGACACTGCAAATTCACCTCCCAGAGGTGTGGACGTTCGCTGCGCAACACGTACGCTCTCCCGTCAAGGGGAACTTCATATCCCTCCTTTTCCCCTTTCCATTTTCCGGTCGCGTTTTTGCACTGCCCGCCTTTCGAAATCTTCGGCCCTCGCGAGAGCCTCTCTCTTCGTTCTCGTCTTCTCTTCCATTCGTTCCTTCTTCTCTTTGTTCTTCCTTGCCTTCATATCTTTCTCTCCCCGGCTCCTCAGTTCGACACAACTTTATGCGTGACTCTCGGCTTCACCACCATGGCGGCGGCCGCTCTGGGCAACTGGATCTCCGACTTGATGGGTCTGTGGCTGGGTTCTCGGATCGAGGCTCTCAGCTCTCGGCTTCTCCCTATCCCGAAACCGGGGTAGGCGAAGCAGACAAAAGAGAAGTGAAGGAAAAACCAATGCGATGCGGACGAAGCGACAGGGGCTGCGAAGGGAAAGTCAAGGAAGAAGAGCGACAAAAAAAGAGAACTCCCACATGTTCCATGCTTTTTTACGCGCGAGAAAAAGTTCCATTGGTCTTCAGCCTGCTTGTTGAGGAGAGCCCAGATCACGAGACTGGTCGGGTGTTGTAGACGGTTCTGGCCTGTGTGGGAGAACAAGATGCACAGACCTCTTCGTTCTTTCGTGTCCCGTTTTCTTCCCTCTGTATTCTCCGGCCTTTCCTCAGAGGGGAAGGGGAACGCTGTGGTTTCTTGTCTTGTGTTCTCGTTGTTTCCGTCTCTTCTCTCGTCTCAGCTTAACACCGGAACAGCGCGAGAGCCCCATATGCCGCCAGCACTACTACATTGGGACTGGTATCGGGATTTCGATCGGGTGTCTCCTCGGTATGTCTCTCCTCTTCGTCTCGATCTCTGTCTTTCTCAATCTCTTTTTCTTTCCCTTTATTTCATTCCCTTTCCATTTCTTTCTCTCTTTATCTCATCCGGTTTCACTCTTCCTCTATCGCGTGGGAAAGCACAGCAAAGCGACTCCCGAATAGACACGCTGGCGCACAGAAGCGCAGCACCGCCGCTTTTCTGATTCTGTTCTTCTACCTCTCTGTTTTCTTCTTCTTCCTTCTTCTTTCGTATTCTTCTCTGCGTTCTTCTTCTACCTCCTCCGTTCTTGTTCTCCGTCTCTGTGTTCTCCCCTCTCCCTGTTCTCCGCCCTCTCGCCTCGTTTCTGCCTTTCTCGTCTGTGCACTTTTTTTCTCTTTTTTCGCTGTCCGGCGCTCGCAACGCAGGCATGACACCTCTCCTTTTCCTCGACACCAAGGAAGGCGAGAGAAGAAAGCAACAGAGAGAACATGCGCGCGTGCTACACTCAGAAGTCGCTGCAGCACTCCAGAACTACCTCCAGGCTGAGCGCGTCGTCCTCTACCTCTTGGACTCCACCGACAATACGCTCTATACGCTTGTAGATGGCCAGCGCGTCTGTGTACCCGTAGGCCATACATATTACATCCGAATGCAAAAAAGTGGGTGTAGGTGTTCAGGTGTAGGCTTTCCATGCCACTCACGCAGACGACTCTCTGGAATTCCATCGAAACCTGTGGTAGCTGGTCTATGCGCAAGCTCCCCTAAACAAGCGAGTACATATACAAAATATTTTGCGCCTAGTCCCCTAGGTAAACATATTCAAGCCTGGAAGCGGTTGTATATCCGTCGAGCCACGATCAAGGTTCACTATCATATATATATATATATATATATATATGCATATACATTTACATGCATATATATGCATATATCTATGCAAATGTGCACATACGTTTTATGTAAGAGGGTCTGTATATGTTTTCAGTCTCACGTAGGCACTCCCGGCGTTGTGTTCGAGACCGGCAAACTCATCAGTTGGGAAGGGAGGCATGTGAAGGACACCCAGGAAACAAACGGGGGACCTTTATCAGAGCGAGAGAAATCAGTTTCTCTCTCTTCTCTGTCGTCTCTCCTCATCGCTTCCCCTCTCTGTGCAATCATCAACGATAATTACAGCGATCGTAGTTCTTCTTCATCTCCTTCTTCGTCTCCTTCTTCTCCGTCTTCCTCTTCTTCGTCTTCTTCTTCTCCGTCCTCCTCTTCTTCATCTTCCTCTTCTTCGTCTTCCTCTTCTTCGTCTCCTTCGTCCTCCTCTTCTTCGTCTCCTTCTTCTCCGTCTTCCTCTCCATCGTCTTCCTCTTCTTCCGTTCGTGCTTCTGTTTCTTCACTTCCGTGTGCTGTATCCCCACCTGAGACGAGAGAGGAGAAGACATCCGGGGTGGAGGAAGATGCGGAACGGGCGTATTTGATCTCTCCACTTCTTTCAGCTTTCTCTGCGTTTTGGAGCCGCGTCCGAGGGCGAGTAGACACGGCTACGGGAGACACGGAAAAGCGAGAGAAAGAGGAGACAGAACCCCGCCCTTCGATTGGACAGAGGACAGACGCGGGAGGGACAGAATCCGCACACGAGGGCAAAGCAGATGGACAGAAGGCGCCGAAGGCTAAGACTGATAACGAAGCACACAAGAACGGTGAAGCTTCTTCACTTCCCTTTCCGGGTGTACATACACCCTCCGGCGCGTCGGAAGTGAGGCACGTCTTGGCGGCCCCTGTGTTTGGGTTTGAGGTAAGTGAAGGGTCGGAACTCGACTCTTGGGCTCTTTACGACAGACCCCCAGAGAAGACACCAGTCGTTTGCTGCTGTTTCCTCCGATGGGAGACAGTGACCGGCAGAGAGAGGGAGTTTCAGTTCGCCTCGTCAGTCCCCGAGAGACAACGAGGGAGACCGCGAGGCACAAAAAGTCTGATGCTGAGACCGGGGAAAGGCCCAGCTCTTTACCATGGAAACGGTCCATGTGCAGAGAGAGCTGAGAACAGAGGCCAGAGCGCTCTTCGTTCCCTGTCGCCTCTGCGTTTTGGGAGACACAATAACGTGTTTTCTTCTCGCTTCATTTCACGTGTTTCTCCCGGCTCTCGAACGCAAAAAGAAACACTCTAGGCGATTCGTTCACACTGCAATCTTTTTTCTGGAAGGCGTTCGCTGCCGCGCTCGGGCGTCGAAAGAGCAACTGGCATCAGCGTATGCATGTGGAGCCATGTGGAGAGTCGGAGAGCGCGTTCCTTAATTTCTTCGTTGCTTTTTCCGCGTTACAGGGGAACATCATCGGCGTCATAGAGGTGATTAACCCCATCCGGCGGTCTCGCTTCAGCCGACAGGACCGAGACTTCCTCATCTCCATATGTCCCCATATTGCAGTTGAAGTCGAAGGTCACCAACATCTCACCAAGATCCTCGAGTAAGCGACGTGGCGTGTGCCGATTCTTTTCCTGCATTGCCTGGGTTCCAATTTCGAAGCTCTGAAGACGTGGTTCGCTCTGGCAAGAGGATACGGGTCTTCGCAGGTTTCGACACCGGAATAGCGGGGGCGTGTCTGGGGACTGACGCGGAAAGTTGGGTTTGTGGCTGCTTTTTTGGGGTCTTTCCTCTCGCTTCAAAAAAGAGGAAACGGTTCCCTCCCCGAAGGGCTGACTTCGTTTGCCGCTCGAAGTTCGTTGGCTTCCCTTTCTTCTGCCCACGTCCACAGCGCTGGCCTCGTTTCTGTTTTCTCAGATTGTGTCGGAAGCAGGCGGCTAGCCGAGAGAAGGCGACGCCCGTGAGCGACCGCGAGGTTGACGACGAAAGTTGGCTCGAACCCCAAAACGACATGTAGCTGTCCTGAGGAAGACGAAGGACGAGAGGGTCATGGACTCCGTGTCCACTCTCTCTTTTTCACACAGCGGTGCTCTTTCTCCGCCTGCTCGGCGTTTTTCCCAATGTAACGTTGTCTTTTTTTGTTGAAGTCTCGACAGACATCACTGGAATCTCATGTGTTTTCAGGAGCACACACACTTGATATATATATGTATATATATATATATTTATTTATTATATGGATCATTTATGGCGGCCTACGGACACGCCCCCGAAAACCACCTTGCGGTGCGGGACCTGACGAAGATTGTGCGAGTACTCGCTACGCGTGCATGGACCCAAGCGTCCGTACGGCGGACTGTGTTTTTTTGCAAATAGACAGCCACGTCGATGCGTGGGTAGACTCCTATGAGCTCTGCGATTCTGCGAGCATGTATATATATATATATATATATATATGCATACGTGCACGTCTGATTTCCGTTAGTAGTTTGGTTTGAACGGGAACACGTCAGCGGAGAGTTTTGTCCGCTGCGTTTGTGCTTCTGAGTGGCTCATGCACCCTGCACTGACATGTCTGTACAGTCCGTCAGAACTCGGCAGCAGTCCGGTTTACAGACTTCCTCTTCCAGCGCAGTTTCCTGTTCCTCGTACGCACTCAGGGACCGCGAGTGCACCCACTCTTATGGAACCCGTCTGGAGAAGCGCCTTGCCCGAGACTTGCAAATACTATTTCTACACGTGTCCCTCTTCACGTGCACATGCACACCCTCTTCGGCTGTGCATGCGCGCAAAGAGCAGACAGTGAGTTACAGCAGTTCCTACTCTCCACCCTCCGAGAATGAGGGCATGCACTATCGAATAATCGGAACGATGCTCCACGCATCCGAAAACGGAGCGCATCACATGCTTGTCTTTGTCAACTTCGACGGTGACACAAAGAGACCCCATATACGTCTTTCGAGCCACACGAAATGACACTGTAGAATGCTCCGTGGATCTATCTAAAAAGTGCGACGGTTCCGCGCTGCCGCGCCCACCCCGCAAGTCTACGTCAACACGTTGCTCCCGCACTCCGTGGAGAGCTCTTTCCCTCTGCGTTACCTTTCGCAAGTCTCTCTTTGTCTGGCACCCCCAAGGACCGCCGGGAATCTCGACGTCTTTCTCTGCATGCATCTCCACGAGAGATTCCTTTCTCTGCGAGTCCAGCTTTCTGTCTCGAAGATCCCCCAACACGGAACTTTCCTCACACAGCGTTTCCTATGTCGAGTGACCGTTGACGATCCTTCTCCCGCCTCGCGACAGCGTCTCGCGTTTGTTCCACCTGAAACTACCCGGTGCCCCGAGTCTCGGGCCCGGTCGTTTCGCTTGAAGGTCCGCCTTCTGCCACTGGGTCTCTGCATGCGCGATAGGCCCGCGCTGTGCAGTGTATATCGCCACGAGAACAACACGAACAACTCTACGAGCGCCGACCGCCTCGGCTGCGTCTCCTGAGACGTTTCCCGGCTAGCGTCCGCCTCTCAGAGAGGAGCCGATTCCCCTTACGATCCACACACTTTTGCGCCCAGGTGCCAATGTCTCTCCGTACGTGCGAGATCTGCCGAGTATTTGAAACACACTAAGAAGAAGCCTGTCGGAAACGGATGTCTCTCCGTACGCCTGGGGAACTTCGACACTCCACAAAGAGGCGACTCGCTGACCTCGCTCTTTCAGAGCACCGGTGCACAGCCACTTGGGTCTTTCCTTGGCCCTGTTTGTTCGCGGGGCGGCGCGCGCTTGCCGGTTCGGCGTCGGTGGCGAGAGCGCCTCGGATCCTGCGGGGTGTTACCGCCTCACCGCGCTTTCCCCCTCCACTGTCTCACAGAGCATCTGTTTCAGGGCTCTCCCAGTTGCCGGGCTGTGCTCGTCTCGATACTCTCTCCGTGTGTGTACGAGGGGAGGCTTGGACGTCGGCAACCTGTCTGAGGAGAAGCAGAGTCTTCGCCAGAACTTGCGTTATTTCCTCTTCGGTGATCCCCAGCTCGGGGTCCTCTACGCCAGCTTTTCCCGCGCTGGCCTCGGCGACGCTCGCGACTCTCTGGGAGCCCCGTTTCCCCGCGGCCTGCCTTGGCGGTCGCAGCGCCATTGCCAAAGGATGGTCGGAGTCGATCTCGTCCTGCCACAGCATCTTTACCGTGTTCAACAGGTGCTGCGCATCGGCCACGATCGCCACGATGGTCAACATCGCCAGCGTGTTGACCACGCACTGCGCCTGCAAAAACACGGAGACAGCCCCGGTCCACACACCGCAGTCTCCACCTTGCGTCTCCACACGCACGAGGCGCGCCTCTTCTCTCGCCCCGCGTCCCACACAAGAGAGACGGACGCCTTCTCTCAGACCACACACTGCGGCCTGTCCGCAGAGGGCCTCGTGCTGTCTCTGCTGCTTCGCCCCGAGCCGCCTTACCGTGAAGCGCATGCCCGGAGGGAAGACGTCACTGAGGGTGTCGTGGAGTGCGGGGCCCTCAAAAGTCTGGTACAGCCGGGAGAGGAACCACATGCGGAGGAGGTCCAGCGCCAGCACCAGCAGGACGACAACCTGGAGAAACAGAGCGAGGGCGAGGCGCATCAAAAAAACAGGAGAGAGTCAGGAACTCGGAGAGACACGCCGGAGAGAAGCTGCGGGAAGACCGGAAACCAGTCGGAACTCGCGGAGGACAGAGAGACTCGACTCACACACTCGCGCCACAGGCATCCAGTTGTTTCACAGTCAGCTCTTTCACAGTCCAGCGGGGAGAGCCCGAAAGGGCCACACGGCGCCGAGAGGGACAGGCGTCGGAAGCGAGGACGGAGAACGGCTCCAGCGAAGACGCGACAGGTGCACGGAGGAGTGGAGACATGTGAACAGCGACGAGGGGTTAGGCCGACGAGAACGGGTGCCGGGAGTGATCATGTGTCTAAAGACAAACGCGTCGCGCGTGCAGGGGCTCCACGACGTGTACTATAAAGGTGAGCTGCAGCCTGAGCGACCGCCCTGTGTGGCCCGCGTCGGGGTCTCGCATACCTTCCACTTCGTCGAGAGTAGCTTTCGAACGCCTTTGATCTTTCCGGCTCTGGGTTCTCGCTGGACGGTTGTGAGATCGTCTTGTTCCACTGCCGCCGTTGGGTTCTCTGCTGGGGGTGTCTGAGCCTCGAATTCGGCGAGGGCAGCCCTGTAGGCGGCACGGACAGCCTTCCTAATTCGCTCCACGGTTTTTGGATCGTTGAGGATTTCTGCATGCTCCTCGGCCCCTGATTCTGTGTCCAGTTTCATGTTTCTGCTGAAGGCTCCTCCGACCCACGGCTGTCCCGTCGAGAGGCGCGGTCGACTGGTCCCTTCTCGGCCACGGAAGGAGCGCTCAGCTCCAGGCGCGGTCGGCGGGGGTTGCCTGCTGACCATGTCAATAAGCCGAAGGATCTCCTCCAAGTCCTTCTCTGCCGGCGTGTTCGCCATCCGCACGCTCTTCCCTGGCGTTTTCCACGGACTGGTCCGCTTCGTTCGCTGCACGGCAGCGTGTAAGCTCTCGTCCGTGGTCGGGTCCACGCTGAAGCTCTCTTCAGTGGCAGTGGCGGAGAGCGTCAAATCGACGTCTTCTGGCGGGGCGGCATCAGCCGCTGTCCGAAACTGCTCCGTGACGACGATCCCCGTGGCCGAGAGACCGGGCGGAACGCCCGGGTGGCCGCTCCAGACTTCCGCGGCGGCAGACACTCCGAGCAGCGCAAAGGGGTCCGACGAAGAAGGGAAAGGCACGGCCGACGAAGAGTCCGACGAGGAGACACGGGCGAAGTCCCGTGGAGCAGGAGAGGGGGAGAAAGGGAGAGGCGGGAGAGAGCCGAGGAGCGAGAGGAACAAGGCCACCACGATGAGTCTGGAAAACGAAGGAGCCGCGCGCGGGAGAACAGACGCCGCCAAGTTCTCTCCGCGAGGAGAGAACCTCCCGGCGCCTCCTGGCGGCGGGGGAAAGCAGCAGGGCGGCGACATTGCGACTCGCCTTTGGCGATGTGAGGGAGAGCGCGGGCTGGGCGGCTGGGGGATCGATGCCAGGCACACACTCGTCCGAGAAGGAAAGCGACCAAGAAAAAACGGGGACTGCGTGGACCACAGACGTCGAAAAGCGCTGTTCTATCTTTGGACAAGAAAGCCTGCAGGTGCGTCTTCGTGAGAAGAACTCGCCTGTGGTCACGGCAGACACACGCGGCACACCGAAACGGCGGTTGCCCGAGCGACGACCGCGGAGCCGCTGGGGCCTTCTTCGTGGGCCCGACAATTTCTCGACTTTGAAAGACGCAAGAAACACAAACCTGATACAAGAGACGGGAACTTCTCCACGCAAAAACCCGTGGAAGCAGCTGTATGTACAGAACGGTCGGTCCACCAACCTCTATACTGCGACTCCAATGTACCGGGTCCGTTACGGGGCCCTTTCTCAGCCCGGACAAATTCCTCTCCACGGAAGCGAAAAAAGAAAAGCTCTCGGGAGGTGAATCGAAGAACGTGTGGCACACCGCGGTCGATTCGCCGGGCCGTCTTGCTGCATCTGAGATGTCAACCAAGCCTGCCGCATGCTCGCGTGGCCCTTCAGGACTTCCGTGGAGCCGGGGAATTCAGGCGACCGCAAACATGCACGGTGATCCCCCTGAACACACGCAGATGAAGTTCGTGAACATCCGAGACAGAAAAGAGGGGCGCAAGCGCTCCAAAAACGAACTAAGGCGACGGGAGGAACGGCGCCGGTCGCGCGGTGGATTGAGCCTGCTCGTCCGAAAGCTGTGGAGCAGCCGAGGAGACGGCCAAGGAGGCCTAGAAACGATCGACAAGGCTGCACGCTGTGCGTCTTGTGCCTCGGGATCCGCCTGCTTCTTCGCGTCTTCGGATCCAGTCGCTTTCGCAGTTTGACATCAAAAGAGGGAAGTCGAACTTCAGGCCTAGGCATCCCTTCCTTGGTCGACTCCCTTTCATCGGTAAGCGTTCTGCACAGAGGGAACCGCCTTGAACAGCGGGGTCGCCCCGCGGAAAGGCCCCCATTGGACCATCGGCCTTTCGTGTTTTGCCTCAGAAACTCAGACGCGGTGAACACGTGCTCACAGCCGCGGCGCAACAAAGTAGACAGCTTCTCTTAGGGGAGGGTATTCGGTTTCCGAAGACACGTGGCACAGCTTCTAGGTCCCGCCGCCGAAACCTGCCACGGAACGCCGGAAGACAGGCGACGCACGCAGTCCCCGTTTGAAATCGCAGAGACCGAGTAAGCAGAAAATAGTTCTCGCTCTTCTTGGGCAGCGATGGAGACTGTCCAAGTCGCGACTGGTCCTCTGAACGGTGCTCCGTATGGTGTTGATGCCACTACAGAGCTCGGAAGGGCTGCTGAGCTTGTCCAAAACGCTCGGTAGCACAACAACCCAACCGGGCGTATACCGTAGCGCCACATCGAGCCGATGAGAGGAGAGTTTGTCAGCAAGAAGCAAGACATCGTTTTGAAACCGATCTGCTGTCGCGGGGGCATGCGGCAGGACTTCAGGGATCATCACCAGCGACTCCTTGTCAAGCGAAGGGTAGATGTTTGCCTTCGTCACAGAAATAGATCTCCCCTTCGCCTCTCCCGTGCCATGTCCCAGCAGAGAGCAACTGTTACTTTGTGGTGGGTCGCATATCACAGGAGAGGGCGTAAGGAATCGCAGGGAAAGCAAAACACGCGCTTCTTCCATGACAACGCGTGACAACATTCCCATTACTCTGGCTGCAGCTGCAGTCGATCCCGTAGCAGAGATCCTTGCTCGTTTTGTCCAGTCGAGAAGCCAAAAATCGCATGCGGAGATTCTTAGGTCTCTGGACGAGGGGTCCTAAAAGCCTCCCTGCTTTTCGAGAAAAAAACCGGAACGCACGGAACTTTCGTGTAATCCCTGCGTCGCCGTGGTTACGGGACTCATAATCTCCCCTCTTCCAGAGAATCTCGGACACAGAGTTTTCCGACGGTCTCCGGGAAGCGAAGGTGCGCGACGGTCCTTTTTCAGTGTGTCCCAAAACGACGGACCCTCGGTTCTTCCCAAGGTTCTCAGCCTTTGGTCTGCCGATCCGCTCTCCGCGCGGGAACACCCCCGCTTCTTGTAATTCCGGGACGTGAAGAACAGAACTAGAGCGATGGCTTCTCTTCTACCCCTTAAACGGTCGGTGTCGAGTCAATTCCGTTAGACGCCGCTACTGCCTTTTCCGTTGGCCTTGACGCTTAGCGTGGGATATACGCCAAGGCAGACAGGCAGGCGTCTCGTGTGAATTTCCACAACCGACACAGAACGCGAAGGAAAGGGATTGTCTGTGTACGCGCGCGGGCTCGGGCACGCAACATAGGCGTCAAAAGCCACCTTGGCGCACACCAACTTTCTGCGGTGGAGTGGTTGGGTAAACAAGACCGATCCTGTCGACTGCCGCCTTCGAACCGCACTTGCCCCGGCTGTGTGTCTCGCAGCCAAGTGACAGGAGGATACGCAGAGTGTGCATCCTCGCGTGCTCTCGAAGTAGTCTTTCCCTTTATTCATTAGTGCCCATCTTCACCTGTTCCCTCCCTCCAGTTCTCACGCCTCTCTACTTTTTCCTGTTTCGGCCCACGTCACGAAAAAGTGGGGGGGAGTTGGGCATGAGGCCTCCCCCAGACGGCTCATACAAGGAGGGGACACTAGGCGCGGTCCCATTCACTGGCGATGCTGGGACTCTCTTGCGACAACACGTTTCCGCATTTCGCGTTGACAGAGGTCTCCCCCTTTTGATCCAGATCCGTTGTCGCCACATTCCTTTCTAGCCTTCACCGAGCCGGTCCTGACTCCGCCGTTGTTGGCTTCTGTGGGCTTTTCTGTATCGCGGCTTTGCTCGGCGTTCTCGCCTCTCACTCGCTCTTACATCCACTCGTTCTTGCGGCTTTCTTTCTCTTGTTGTCTTTCTTCCCATCGATTATCAGGACTGCTGTTTCTCGCACGCGGGGGGGCGGCGGTAGCCCTCAGCCTTCGCAGGTGCCTGGATCCCCCCCTAAGAACTACACACCGTGATACAATCAGACGAGTTGCCGAGCACCGATTTTTTCGTTCTTCATGCCGGCTTTCTCGAGGCGATTCGGGAAGTCGACTGGTCTGTCGATGGCGCCGGAACTCCGGGCCAGGTGACCCAGCCTCCACGGCCCGCCCCTGCACACTTTTAAGAAGGCAGGAAAACCTGCACATCGATGGCAGCTCTCTTGTCGCCTGTCAGTTTATGTCTTAAACGAACCTCTAGTGATGTAACCGGGGAAGGGAGCACAACCGAAAGGCAAGGGGGGTTGGCGTTACGGTCGACTGCAGTCTACCCTGACAAGAACGCGGGGGCCAACGTGGCCAATTCGTGGTTGTTGTGCTGTAAAAGAGATACGTGGAGAACTGCCTTTCTCGGTTCTCCTCCACTTGTACAGAACCGTGAACTCCCCGACAACTCTATGTCTACTTTTCAAGTACCTATCTGAATCTATCCTGGCCTGTATACAGAGAAGGACGGCTGCATCTCCACGGGCGACTCAACGGGAAGAAGAGGAGCACCGAGGAGAGAGATGGGAGGAAAGCGGTGACGCGCCGCTTCTCTATCTAGATGCTGAACGCTAGCAAATGCACAAGATGTTTCTGAAGGATATCTAAATGCTAGAGGCATAGCCCAAGCCGGTTCATTTTTCATTATGCGAACCACCAATGCCCCGACGCCGCCGCTGATTTCGTCAAATTGATCCTGTCCCACAAAAACAAAGTCCTGCGCCACTCCGCGTTTGAGGCGCTGCCCATGCTTTGGTTCCAGTGCCCGGAAAACAGATTCCGGACTCAGGTTGTGTCTTTCCTTTCCTTCTCAACAGTTTCGGGAAAAAGTTGCCTTCTCTCTTGTACGCGACAGCCGCTCTTCTGCAGCCCGCGTACATCGTGCCTGACGCTGCGGAGCGAGCGTCCGCACGACCGACCCGTGGCGCCTTCGAGCGGCTTGGAGGCGAGTTTTCTCGGCGCTGGACCACGCCCATCGTGGTTTTTCTCACAGGGAGAAAAGGAGTGCAGGCGACAACTTGCTCAGTCCCCCGAACACCCCCTTTTTCTGGCTGCTCTTTGGTTCTTTTCGAGACCGATTCTCTGCTGGGCGTCCTCACAGCGGCCGCGAGGGGATCAGGCGCTCTTGCAGATGCGCTCTGAATTGCGCCGGCGCTCTTCTCCTTCCGTATTGTGTCCCAGCTGTCTGGTCAACTTTTCTTTTTCGGTGCCCACTTTCCGTTTTCCGTGTCACTCCCCTCTGCCCCGCCTGTTCCAGTCGGTCTCGCCCGTCCGGCCTCTGTGCGCGTCTCCGTCCCGGGAGGTGTCCTTATCACCATTTCACGTCGCGTCGATGATGGCCTTCACTTCTTTCGGCGCCGCATGCGTCGCCTTCCGTCACCCCTCTACGGCGCATCTGGCCTTTGCCGTTCTGTGCCTCACTTTCCAGTGCCTGTCTCCATCTGCTCCTGCGTCCTCTCCCGCCGTCTCCTACGCCGCTGCCCAGCTGGACGACGCTGCAGCGCAAGTCGCGACCGTTTCTGACGATTCACGCCGGTTTCTCTCTCTCGAGGACTCTACGGTTTCTTCCTCGCTTAGGGGACAGAAGCGAGGCGATCCGCTGTCTCTGCCGTTTCCGACAGTGTCTGGGATCCGTGCCTCAGGCGCAACTCAGGAAGTCGAGGGGAAGCGCGTCTCCGAACGGACGCGGACACGTCGGAGGTCGACGGGCGAAATCAGCCGCCGAGCGTCGAGAAAAACATCGCGGAACAGCGGGAATGAACTGCTCGACCTTCTCCGTGGGACGGTCCCGACGAGGGATGGGGAAGAAAGGCAACAGGCGGGGGAAGTCGGAGCGGGGAGGCACGCCACTCCTCTGGACGAGAAGAAGAGAGTGGAAGACGCAATGCAGGCAACCGAGCCGCAGACACCCCAGCTCACACGGCAACAGGTGGTCAAAGGAGGCGAACGCCACGCGCAAACACAAAACGGTCGAAAAAGAGTTAAAATCACCAGGCGCCAGTGGGTAAGAAACGATCGCGTTCTGTGTCGTTGAATTGCTGCGGTCAGGACCTCCGCGGCGTGCGCCGAATCGCACATCGACAAATAGTGACGACGCCCCACGGTGGCGCCTGGTGTACGTACACCGCACATTCGGGCTCAGTTGGGGCAGCGGCATTCTGCCGCTGTATGCACACTTCACTCGTGGGTTCGGCGTTGTGGCCTTTTCATCTACACTGTCACGACGCACTTGCTGGCGCCTTGCTCGCGTGACTGCACCCGTTAAGTGGAGGTTCTGGCTGCAATCGAGACTGGAATTCGGAGGCGCCTGTCGACTTTCGGGCTCGGGACTTCGGCTCTCTGTATCGGGTGCAGATCGCGTGTCAGTGGAAGATTTGCCTTCGTGGGTCAAACTGTATATACACTGCAACTTGGGGCCGAGGTGGTCTTCTTTGAGGTGTACGTACACTTCAGCGTTGGATCTTGGATCCTCGACCCACGTGTCCACGGGCGATGTCTCGATTTGTTCTTTTCCCCAATTCGGTTTCATCGTCTACGCTACGGTTTGTCCTCTGACTTTTCTTCTACACGCATTCTCTTCAATCGCTCTGACTGTTTTCCTTGACCTTTTACGAACGACTGCTGTATATTAGACATGAGCGTCTCTCGGTTGTGCGGCCGCGATCAAGAATCCTTTCGCCCTTTGCTCTACGCGTGCTTGTTCCTTCTCTTCAGCTGAAAACGCTTTTCTTTTTCGCGCTTAGCTGTTTGCGACTGTCGGCTACGTATTTCCTCGTCACCGCCTTTAACTCCGGCCTGCTGATGGTCCTCGCCTATGCCGGGGTTGGAAGCTTTTTGGTAAGCGCGTAACTACAGCGGTGTCAGAAGAAAAAGTGCGATGGAGAAGGCAGCTGCCTGCCTTCGCCGTCTCCCTGGAACTCTCCGCAGGCTGCTTTCCCTCCCGTGGCTTCGCTCTTCCAGATGGCGGGTTCTGTTCCACGGTGTGTATCAGCCGAGAGGGGGGATGACGCGTTGCGCACAGTCGACGCTTCCCAAACGCGGCGCCTTGTTTCCCCTCCTTTCCCCATTCGTTCTACTCTCCACTGCCTCACCCTTTTCTTGTCTTTGTTTCGCTCAGGGTCTGCTCTACTCCGTCATCTTTGGAGGGTTGCTGTTGACCTTCTTGTTGAGCTCGCTCGGATCGGCAGTTGCCGCTCTCATCATTTTGCTTGTCACCGAGGTCAGCAGCGAGGCGGATTCCACACAGAGCCCGGCGGCAACGGCCGCTCCCACGAGACACTAAAATCCGCCACGTTCGTGCGCCAGCAAAGCCGAGACGGCTGTCCCTTCCCCACGGCGGAGTCAGTGCAGGGTAGCGAACGAGAAGCCGGGAGGCGAAGAGAACGCAGAACTTTCAAGGATCGGAAAGCAGCGCAGATTCCTACTTCAGGCAGGACAGCCTGCAAAACCGAAGGCCGAGCCGCTCGCTCCCTGTCCTGCCTGGTCTCTCTTTCCCTGGTTTCTCTTGAAGGAAAGTCCGTTTTTCCCTCACAGAGACCAGGCGGCGCTCGCCGCCTAGGCCGCGCGATTAAGCCCCGAGTTTTTGTGGGCAGCGCTCGTTTCTACAGCTTGCTCCGAGTCGCCCCCTCAGTGTAGGCAGAACCGTGATTTCGGGACGAAAGTCGCCACACTCTTTCTTCGAAATTACGCTGTCTGGATGCTTGCAACCATACCTTTCTACGTAGTTTGCGTCTGGGAAAGCTGTTTTTGACATCTTTTTCTTCTGGGGGATGCCGTTGACGAACAGGCACGGTCTCCCGGGCTGTTTCCAAAGCGAGCGTGCGCTACTATGACAGGCTTCGCATGCGCCTCGTGTTTTTTTTCAGGACGTTTGATGGTCCCCTCTGGAGAGTTTCTCAGTCCTGTGAAAGAAGGTGCATGCAGAGAGAGAGAGAGGCCGCGCGTTTTTAGAGCGGTGCTTTGGATGCAAGTTCTTGGAGAGTGTCTGGCGAGTCTTGTTCTCGCGTTGTGAAAACGCGTGCTGAGGGCGACACCCCAACAGGGAGAACTGAGAACCGCACACACGTCTTTAAATCCGTTCTTTCTGCAGCGCTTCCGTGTTTCGCTTGCTGGACATGCGTAGCTCCGCGCGCGCCGTCCCCTCCCTCGCGTGCCTAGTTTTCCACAGCAGCCAGCAGCCACTAAAACAGGACGATCTGGACAATGGAGAGAAAGGGCTCCCACACCAGGCGCAGATCTGAAGTGTCTCTACACTGGAGACCTCGTGGCTAGTTGACTGCGCCGTTGCGTCGGGAGGGCTTGGGGCTGTAGCGAAACCCGAGTCGGAGATGCTTCTCCCTCTCTCGGACCCGGCAAAAAGTGGGACGGCAGCTCGATCGTCGACGTAAGCTTTCTGGAGTCGAGAGAAAACCTCCTAAATCCACCGTGCGTCTCCCTCCAATGTCTTAACGCGACCCTCGTGCGTCTTCCGCGGGCTTTGTCAACGCTTGGGTCAAGCGGACGAAAGAGAGTCTCCTTGAATACACCTTTGGAGCCGGCTCCAGGGAACATAGACTCCCCTCAGGCCGAAAACGGTCACAGGCTCGACTGACTTCCGCATGCCCCACATCGAGATTCGTACAAAGAAGCCACCGTTGCCTCCTTCGGATGCGCGTCTTTCTCCTCAAACCAGGACCGTGTGTGGTTTTCGAATTGCCGCATCGAAGCAGCTCTGACTCCTCTTCTTGCCGCCAGTAGGATCTCTATTTAAAACGGACCAGACGCCGAGCGTTCTATACAGGATTTTTTTTACGCGACAGGAGACCGAACCTGCGATAGATAAATATATCTTGAATGATTCATATGAGCTTGCAGCTTCGAGGAGGGACTTGGAGAAAAAAAAGTGGAGGCGTCCCAACTCCACGCGCCGTTCCGAGAGCCCAGCGCGGCGAGGCCGTGTCGCTCTTCTCGCGACTGAAACGCTCCTCTTTGCGCTCGAAAGAAACGATGAAGCTAACGGGCTGTGAAGGCATTCCTTGTGTCCTGTGCGCTGGGCGCGAGAGGTGTCTCTCCGCCTCTTCGTGAACGCCGGGCGCCGAAAGGCCGCTCCGGGCGTTCCGCTGTCGAGAAGAAGCAGAGAGTTGCCTATCCGCAGACAAGAAGAAAGAGGAGGCTGTGAAAAACGGAAGGGAGAACGAAGGTGACAGTAAGCAGTCGTTTTCCTTCGAAACCCCAGCAGGGAGAGGCGATGGCCTCCGTGTATTTATAGAGAGAGAGACACACACAGAGACACACAGGGAGAGACAGGGAGCGAGAGGGAGCGAGAGGGAGACAGAGACAGAGAGAGGCGTTTCGTGCTTGGACAACAAGTAAAACGAAAAACGTTAGACCGTGGCGGCAAAGATGGGGAGAGAAAGGACTTGTGAGGAGAAGAAAGGGAAGGCAACGATGATAGAAAGGACTGGATTGCCCGGCGAGGCTCTGTGGCAAGAAAGGCACATGTCGAAAAATCGCGCATGCACTTCACAATTCGACCGCTTTTTTGTGGCCTTTCTTTTTCCGCTCTTCTTTCTTTCTCTTCTCGCCCCCTTTTGTTTTTCCCCGTTTTCGTCGCCTGCCAGCTGAATCTGCGCGCGAAACCCCGGCGGAATCTCGCGGGGAGGCGAGCGGCGTGCGCCCATGAGACGTTCCCAGTTTCTGTCCTTTTTCTCTCCTTTTCTCTCCGTTTTCTCTCGTTTTTCTCTCCTTTTTCTCCCCCTTTTCTCCCCTTTTTCTCCTTTTTTCTCTCCTTTTTCTCTCCGTTTTCTGGAGTATGGCGGCGAGAGTAGGCGAGTTCGGGGCAGTGCGAGGCTTTTGTCCAAATCTTCTCCCGTGCCTCCTCGCCACCCCTTCGGCCCGCGGGTATCCGCTTTCCGGGATTTCTTCTCGCCGCCATGCCTCCGATGCTTCGCCCAGAAAAAACCCTAGAGGACTTCTGGCTAGGTGAAGACACGCAGCTTCCTCGGTGTCGCGATACCCCAGGCACCCCCTCGTCCTCAACTCCTCGCCCTCCTCTCTCGTCTCTCTCGTCTCTCCCTGCTCGCTCTCTCTCTTCTGCGCCCGCGGTTTCCTCTTCTTTTCTCGCAGCTGCGGCAAACAGTGCCGCGCCCTGTCCTCTCTCTGCCTCGCCCCTCGCCCCGTTTTCTCCGGCGCCTCTGCCCTCAACTTTCTCCTTCAGTCCCCTCTCGCTGCAACTCTCCGACAAGACGGTCCCGCAGGCGCTCTCGGCGGCGATTCGCCCCTCGGCGTACTTGACAAACATCTGGGCCTCGATCTCCATCGCGCCTGGCTTCTCCTCGCAGGACTTCTTCCTCATTGCCCGCTCGCTCCCAAATGCGGAGTACACCGGCGGCACGCAGCCGCTGGTCCTCAGGCTGAAGAACCCTTCCTGCACGGCCGTGCTCGGCGCCAACGGTCGGCTTTCCATCATGGGAGGCTTGACGCTCGAGCAGGCGAGATGGCAGGCTTACCGAGTTGCGTACAAACTCAGATTCCGGTTAAAGTGGAGATTCAGGGACACCGACCGCTACGAACTCGACGACGCAAAACAGGCAAGTGAAAAAGCGAGAACCTCGAACGTAGCCTGAGGGAGAACGCACGAAACGCCTCGGAACGGCAACGCGTTCGAAGGGTGCACACTTTCAGATCAAGATGCAGAAAGCGCTCGCCCCGTATAAGACGAGCGGAGAAGCGTCTGTATCGCGCCACTCGGCTGAGACAAAACTCGAAAAAAAACGGAGACACAGGACGCACACGGGGGAGACACGGAAGTCAAACAACGTCCTCAGTTTGGAGACCCTCTTTGCTTGTTTTCTTCTGTGGAGAAGGCGTCTTTGTTCTCTCCACTTCCGACGTCGTTCTGTTTCTGTGGCGAGGCGCCCCCTGGCGCGTCTGCTTCAAACGCCGCTCTGTTCTCTTTCTCTGCTCTCTGGGATGCTCTCTGTGTGTGTGTTCAGCAAGAAGAAAAACAACGCCTGCTCATCGGTGAGCACTTCGCCGCCCCCAGTACCTCTTCTCTCTCTGCTTCTTCTCTCTCTTCCTCTGTGTCTTCAAACCAGCTCTCGTATGTGCACAACCCTGAGATCCGGTTCGTTCCCGAGGAGATGAAGATCCAGCAGATGGTGTGTCGCCTCAACATGGGCGGCGAGTTCCGTCCAGATCTGGAGCGCGTGGAGTCTCACCCCTCGCTCCAAGGGCGCGTCGTGGGCATCAAAGACGGACTGACGATTCGTGTGCCGCTGACGCTCGGGTCTGCCTCGGGAAGAAACTCGGAGGGAGAGTCCTGCACGGAGCCGGCTCCACTCGCGTGGCGAGAAGAGACGCCCAACCACTCGCCGACGCGCGTTGCGCGCGCACATGCGTCTTCGGACGGCAGAGACAAGAAAGACGCGCGTCTCGTCTGGAAGGACACGGACGCGTGGTCAGACCCCAGCGGCGAAGACGAAATCGGTGAGAAACGGAGACGTGAATAACCGTGGGAAAAGGAGACGCGGAAAAACGCAGACAAGAGGCGGGGACTGCCGCGTCCCGTGAGAGCTGGCGCGCCTCAAACGCCACGCATGTGCAGCCAGTGTTCACGAGCAAACAGGTTGCGGGGCTGAAGCTTTCGGGACTCCGCGCAAAGACCTTCTAGACAGAGAGGAATGGAACCAGGGTCATCGGGGCATCTTCATTCAGGCCCGCCACACCGCCTAGCCTCTGTCTCGCCGGTTCCCCTCCGTGTCTGTGCCTTTTTTTCTCCTGTTTCTTTCTCCTTCGATCTCCCTTTCTCTCCTGTTTCTTTCTCCTTCGATCTCCCTTTCTCTCCTGTCTCTTTCTCCTTCGATCTGCCTTTCTCTCCTGTTTCTTTCTCCTTCGATCTCCCTTTCTCTCCTGTCTCTTTCTCCTTCGATCTGCCTTTCTCTCCTGTCTGTCGTGTGTCTCTCGCTTAACTCATCGTTCTCTCTCGGTTTTTGTCTTCTGCCGTTTCTCTTTCAGCAGCTGAGCTGTTCGCAGGGTTCGACGGCGGTGAGGACCCTCCGGCGTCTCCTGCGCGCAGAGGAGACAGGCTGTCAGCCAAGAGGAGAAAGCGAGGGAGGACTGTCGTGCACGAAGAGGGGCACGAAGGCGAGCCTTCGTTGAAACCGAAGAAAGGCGCCACATGCATCGTGTACAGAAGTGGAAGAGTGCTCGTCCTCGGGTGTACCTCCACCGAAGAAATCGATTATGCTGTCAGTTTTGTGTGGCCTGCTCTCGTGGGGCTGTGACACACTTCATCTTCTCTCCGCAGCCTCCCCTTTTTGAGACTCGCCACCGGCGCAATTTCTTTCCGATCTCTCGCACTTCACAAATACAGCCTCACAACCACGAATACACATGTATATAAAAGACACATGCATCTATACATATATATACCTATATATATAGGTACATGTCGGTATGTGTTTTTTTTGCTGTGTGTGAAGTCTACGGGCCTGCCTACGTATCTGCTTGCGACGCCGTTTTTGGCGAATGGTTGTAAAGACTGTCTGTCTCCTGTCTCTCTCTTCGCTTCCTTTTTCCCGTCACGTGCGCGTCTCGTCCCCCTCCTCTTGGTCGCCTGCCTTGCCGTGTGAACGCTTTTCAAAAAGAGAAGGCCGAGAATGCCGTGCCTCCGTGCTACGCCGCAAGCGGACCCGATCCCTCCCCGCCTCCGACTGCTCCGTTTGCTACACACGCGTCTCCCGGGGTGCGGCTTCCCTGAGTCCACACCCTGCCTGCGAGGCTGCCGAGCAGAGGGGGAAAAACCAGGAAGCAAAGAACGACGATGAGAACAGCCGCATAACTGGTTTACAGATTGAGAGTATAGATCTAAAGGGAAAGAGAGACGCCTTGACAGGTTTGAATGCAGAGGAGCTTGGTGGACCGCGAGACACAGCGGAACAGAACAGAGAGAGGCAGGAGCGAAGACGTAACAAAATGTGGGGAAAATGCGAGTGTTCTTTTCGAAAGACGCGAAACAGAAAAGAGAGCGCGTGCACGAAGGCGCAGACCTTTTCGCGAGACGACAAGAGAAATCTTTTTAGTCCGTTGCGTGTTTTCACCGAGAGCGGAGATCGCGTGTGTGTGATAGCACTTTTTGTGCAAGCAGAAAAAAACGCGCGCGGTCTCGAACGCGTTCCAAGTCGCGAAACCTAAAAAACTAAACGTCCTGGATTTCAGTCTCCTACCAGCAAAACCGGGAGTGCGTTTGAAAGCACGTTTTGACAAAACCCGAAAAAAACAGGGACACAGACGCTGTAATCCAAAAGGCTCTCTCTCACTCTGCATGCATCGCCTGATCTTCTGGTAGCATCCTCCCTCCGTCTCTCGCTGAGATTTTCACAATCACGAGGCGAATATGCCCAGCAGCCTTTTCAACTCTGAAAAAACCCTCGCGTATCCCACAGTTTCTACGCCTTCAGCTTCGCGAAAGTACGGCCCGCACTGAGGCCGCTTGCTCGGGTGTATGTGCTCCGGCTGTGTGTCTACCTGTACACCTGGCTCCTGGCCGGGATGCAGCGACAGTCCACGCGTTGAGGTGTATGTACACCGTTGTGCGGGAATGTCGATTTCCTAAACCGAGTTCCACGTAGTAGATCGCTCTTCCGGAGTGTAACTTTGTCGTCTTCAAAACATGGGACGCATGTGAATCTCGTTACCCAGCGCGTCGGAGCGTGTGTGTGTTAATCGTCGAAGATAGTTTCTGTCTTCCGTCCGTCCTTTCTCTCACGTTCTCCGTTAGAGAACACCCTCGAGATCTTCGTCTTCTTCCTCCATCGCCACCGGAGACGCTGTCATCGGCGCTGGAGTTCTTATCGGCTGCGGAGGGGCTCTGCCGTCTTCTCTGCCTTGTCCTCCGCCGCCCCCTGGTGTACCTACACCTGAGGCAGCCCCGCCGTCTCGCCCTTCGCGTGTGTCTTCTGTCGTTCTCGCGAGCGAAGCGTCCTGGAGGCCCGCAGGGACAACTCCTTGATCCGCCTTGTTCTGTTGCGACTCCACCGAGGGCGCCTGGAGACCGGGTGTACGTACACTGGAAAAGGCAGAAGACGGCAACGAGGAGGGCGCGGGAACCGAGGCAGCACTGGCCGCCGACCCAGCTGGTTCACCCGCACCGGGGACAGGCCTTCCAGGAGGCGCAGCTGGAAGCGAAGACACGGCGGCGGTAGCAGCCACAGGCGAAGCAGGGAAGGAAAGACGCATCTGACTGGAAGAGGCAGACTGCTTTCTTTCGTCTTCTCGCAGCTGATGAAGAAACTGCTTGAGGGCCTTCGTGTCTCCGGAATCCCGAGAAGCTGCCACGGCGTCGACGAGAGGCTGGAGCGCAGGCAGTTGGTGCACCGTCTGCACGTGGTACGCGAGCGAGTTGGGGTTCAGAAACGCTGCGAAGCAGTCGCCCGTTTCTCGGCAAATATACAGCTCATCCAAAGGGTGGAGAACCTCCAGGCTGGTCACGCCCGCGCCGCACCTGCCACAAACAAGACACAACAAGCAGCTTTTCAACTAAACAGAGGAACCACAGAGGCACGTGCGTGAAGATGAAGAGAGGGAAACAGCGTAACAAGTCAAGAAAGGAGAGGAAAAACAGCAAAGAAACAGAGGTAAAAATGGCCACCAACGACGAGTGGAAACCGCCAGCGCAGATGCGCAAGGAGAAGGAAACGCGCAAAACACAGGAACCGGGCCAGCAGGGCGTCGCGAGAGTGAGGCGACAGGAACGTCGGAAACACTGCGAACGAGAAGAGGGTCGCATTTTTTTCGAAGAAGGCGAGTAAAAGGAGGAGACGGAGGGGGCGGCAGAGACGGCATAAACGGGGCAACCAGCGAGAACAACGAACACCGACAGGACGCGCAAAGAAACGGTGAGAGACAGCCTCCCCATGGCCACCGCCAGAGCAGCAAAAAAGCGCGAGAAAAAAATATTGCGAGAACCTACATCGAGCATCTGCCTGCTTCTTGGAGTTCTTCTGCACACGCGCCACATGCTACATGGTAGCAGGGGACCTGAGAGAGAGACAGAGGAAACAGACAGAGGAAAACGTGGGAAAAGAGCGGACACAAAAGCCGGAGAAACCGCTTGTCGCCAAGTCCCGAGAGAGAGAGAGCTGCTACCGTCCGATTCGTTTCCTGCCTTGGCATCGGGCGAGGCAGACTCGGCCGGAGGCGGCGCCGCCCTGGAGAGGGGGAGAGAGCGCAAAAGCAACGCTCGCAGCGAAGGCGAAGCAACGAGTAAATCCAGGAAAGAGAGAGGAGAGATACAGAGGAAAAAGACAGGAAAGAGGAGAGATACAGAGGAAAAAGACAGAAAAGAGGAGAGATACAGAGGAAAAAGACAGAAAAGAGGAGAGATACAGAGGAAAAAGACAGAAAAGAGGAGAGATACAGAGGAAAAAGACAGAAAAGAGGAGAGATACAGAGGAAAAAGACAGAAAAGAGGAGAGATACAGAGGAAAAAGACAGAAAAGAGGAGAGATACAGAGGAAAAAGACAGAAAAGAGGAGAGATACAGAGGAAAAAGACAGGAAAGAGGAGAGATACAGAGGAAAAAGACAGAAAAGAGGAGAGATACAGAAGAAAAAGACAGAGAAGAGGAGAGATACAGAGGAAAAAGACAGGAAAGAGGAGAGATACAGAGGAAAAAGACAGAAAAGAGGAGAGATACAGAGGAAAAAGACAGGAAAGAGGAGAGATACAGAGGAAAAAGACAGGAAAGAGGAGAGATACAGAGGAAAAAGACAGGAAAGAGGAGAGATACAGAGGAAAAAGACAGGAAAGAGGAGAGATACAGAGGAAAAAGACAGGAAAGAGGAGAGATACAGAGGAAAAAGACAGGAAAGAGGAGAGATACAGAGGAAAAAGACAGGAAAGAGGAGAGATACAGAGGAAAAAGACAGAAAAGAGGAGAGATACAGAGGAAAAAGACAGGAAAGAGGAGAGATACAGAGGAAAAAGACAGAAAAGAGGAGAGATACAGAGGAAAAAGACAGAAAAGAGGAGAGATACAGAGGAAAAAGACAGGAAAGAGGAGAGATACAGAGGAAAAAGACAGGAAAGAGGAGAGATACAGAGGAAAAAGACAGGAAAGAGGAGAGATACAGAGGAAAAAGACAGGAAAGAGGAGAGATACAGAGGAAAAAGACAGGAAAGAGGAGAGATACAGAGGAAAAAGACAGGAAAGAGGAGAGATACAGAGGAAAAAGACAGAAAAGAGGAGAGATACAGAGGAAAAAGACAGGAAAGAGGAGAGATACAGAGGAAAAAGACAGGAAAGAGGAGAGATACAGAGGAAAAAGACAGGAAAGAGGAGAGATACAGAGGAAAAAGACAGGAAAGAGGAGAGATACAGAGGAAAAAGACAGGAAAGAGGAGAGATACAGAGGAAAAAGACAGGAAAGAGGAGAGATACAGAGGAAAAAGACAGGAAAGAGGAGAGATACAGAGGAAAAAGACAGGAAAGAGGAGAGATACAGAGGAAAAAGACAGGAAAGAGGAGAGATACAGAGGAAAAAGACAGGAAAGAGGAGAGATACAGAGGAAAAAGACAGGAAAGAGGAGAGATACAGAGGAAAAAGACAGGAAAGAGGAGAGATACAGAGGAAAAAGACAGGAAAGAGGAGAGATACAGAGGAAAAAGACAGGAAAGAGGAGAGATACAGAGGAAAAAGACAGGAAAGAGGAGAGATACAGAGGAAAAAGACAGGAAAGAGGAGAGATACAGAGGAAAAAGACAGGAAAGAGGAGAGATACAGAGGAAAAAGACAGGAAAGAGGAGAGATACAGAGGAAAAAGACAGGAAAGAGGAGAGATACAGAGGAAAAAGACAGGAAAGAGGAGAGATACAGAGGAAAAAGACAGGAAAGAGGAGAGATACAGAGGAAAAAGACAGGAAAGAGGAGAGATACAGAGGAAAAAGACAGGAAAGAGGAGAGATACAGAGGAAAAAGACAGGAAAGAGGAGAGATACAGAGGAAAAAGACAGGAAAGAGGAGAGATACAGAGGAAAAAGACAGGAAAGAGGAGAGATACAGAGGAAAAAGACAGGAAAGAGGAGAGATACAGAGGAAAAAGACAGGAAAGAGGAGAGATACAGAGGAAAAAGACAGGAAAGAGGAGAGATACAGAGGAAAAAGACAGGAAAGAGGAGAGATACAGAGGAAAAAGACAGGAAAGAGGAGAGATACAGAGGAAAAAGACAGAAAAGAGGAGAGATACAGAGGAAAAAGACAGGAAAGAGGAGAGATACAGAGGAAAAAGACAGGAAAGAGGAGAGATACAGAGGAAAAAGACAGGAAAGAGGAGAGATACAGAGGAAAAAGACAGAAAAGACTGGAAAACGAGAGAGGTGCAAAGCTGAGGGCGAAGAAGGACAAGGAAGCGAGAGAGAGAAGTACAGGGCAGAGGACAAAGAGACAGACGGCGAGAGAGAGGAAAAAGAAAGCGGAAGAGAAGGGAGCGAGACAGAGAGGAGCAAGACAGAGAGAAAGCTAGCGGGAAACGAGAGGAAAAAAGACAGAAAGACATGCGTGGCTCGCCTGGCGAATACAGTGAACGTGAAGGAGTCGAGAGAAGAGAGCATGTGTTAAACACGCACGCGAGACCGAACGAGAAAACCGCGCCCAAAAGAGAGGGAAAAAAAAGGTGAAATAAGGTACGCGAGGTCCGAGGCACCATTTTCGACCTACAGTTCGGTATCGCTCGACGCAGGGCCGTGAGCAGATGGGACAGAAAAGGTTTGCATGCTTTTCGCGAGGGAGAGACGAGACTTGCAAGTCGACGTTTTGGATCTGGAGACGCAGGCCAGATGCTTGCAAGGAAGAAGGAGAAGAAGGGAAGGCTGCAAACTGCGCAGAGGCGTGGGCAGAGTGGAAGAACCCCGCAGAGTTGATGGGGGGAGGAGGCGGCGACGCGTGAGAAAAGGAAGGAAACGAGGCTGCCGTTGTTCCGCGGCGAGGCGCATGCGGAAGGACGTGTTGCGCCGCTGAGCCAGCAGAGACGCTCTGATACGGATGACTACGGACCGAAGACGGAAACAGAGAAGACGAGGGAAACGCCGGATTCCGCGAGGGCAACATGGTGCCGCGCAAACTCCGATGCAAACGTCCGAATTACGGCGAAGAGAGACCCGCACGGGAAGAGAGAGACAAAGAAGAGCGGAAAGAGAAGACGGGGGGGGGGGGGGGGTGGGGCAGTGTATGGGCTCTGTGTGTGTGTATCGGGAGTGTGTGTACGGGCAGTGACACGTATGTAGAGACCGGCGTCCTTACACCTGTGTAGACGTATGGTCTTTGAAGCGATGGCGGGACACAGAGAAACGCACAGATCTATCTCCAATTCTCTTCAGACATCTCCCTTTTGAGAAGGCGGGCGGCGCAGGCCGGCTGTTCCCGCGAGCGAGGAAAAAAGGGAGGACGATACGAAGCAAGGGACGGAGACAAAACAGGAGAGCAAAGACGAGAAGCAGAGACACACAAGTCAAGACATAGTTAGCGTCTTCGATCTGTTTCTTCTCTTTACTTTTTCGGGAGGCACACGAGCCGCAGCGAGAGATGGAGAGAGGAGGGGAGAGAACAGGATTGAGGTGAGCGAAGGAGCGCGAAAACAGATTTGTCCATCTCCGTCGCACTTTCTTCCTCCACAGACACCTCGGAGAAGGCGAAGGATTGGGCGCGAAAAGCAGAAATTCACAAACGCGGGAAGATGAACCAGAGAGACGGAGAGGCGAGAGCCTCTCTCCTGCAGCCCTTCTGGACGCTCCTCAGTGAGAAAAGAAGAAACGAAAAAACGAGGACGAAAAAGAAAGAGGAGAAAAAGAGGGAGAAATGGAGAAGAAAATGAAAACAACGGAGGAAACAATGGCGGGCGACGAGGCAGCAACAGCGTCACAGCAGAGCGTTGAGATTGAGGAAAGGACGGAGGACAGCGCTTTTCTCTCGTAAACAAGAACGTATATCTGGAGTCCAAGGAGAGTGAAAAAGGCTTCTCTGCCGTTTTGTGCTCATCAGAAAGCACGACAGCGAGAAACGGTTTTTCCTCGGCCCCGATTGCTGCCGCATGCAGTGGGACGGCGCGCCTTTACGCAAAAAAAAGTTCAGCTGGTGCTTGCTGCGCTGGTCTGCTTTTGCCTCTCTCTCTTCTTTTATCCAGCTTTTCAAGGCTTGAGCGGCCAGTCAAATGCCCTCTTTCTCTTTTGCATTCACGCATGCTCTGAAACGTTGCAAAAATACACTAATATGATTCTAAATATATATATATATGATATATATATTGGTCTTGCAGATACACAGGTACATATTGCTTATGCATATGTATACCGGAGAGACAGTAACAGAGTGTGAGACAGGGGTATCCAAGTAATTACGTGCATGAATAGATGGTCGATGCGTGCATGTAACTTTATCTGTATATTTGTAGATGGATAGAACTACGAATATATATATATATATATATACATGCATACAGATGCATGTCGAGATGTATTCTGAATGTGAAGCACGTGTTGTTGTGGGCCCTCTTTTCTCTCTTTGACGGTGGACGAACAGCCACGCTCTTAGTGGTTTCGAGTTCACAGCGGCTTCGTGTCACACTGAGATTCGCGACGCATCATAAAGATCAGAGAGAGATCGGTCGAGAAAACAAAAGTTCGCTAACATCTGTGTAAATATACATATGCACATGTAAACTCAGACACGGATCCAACCGTCATGTACGTGAATATATATATATATATATATGAACATATATGCTCTTGGGTCTCCTCTCCATTCAAATGCACATATGTATGTATATACACACATATATATACATATATATACATTTGTATGTATACACGGTATGCACGCTTATAGCTTGGGAGGGGAGGAAGAGAATTCCCTACACAGGCGAGGGAGGACGAAGACGTTTTGTTTTCCTTCAGTCTCTAAGGTTGTTCCGCAGTTTCTCTGATGGTGAGATTCACCGTCACGTGGTGTGCGCCGGGAACGGAGGTCGGGAGGCTCGTTTGTTCTTTTGGAGACGAAGAATTGAGGGACTCGAGCAAAAGGTCGTCCGCCCATAAATGGGGTCTTGGATTGTCTGAAGCAGCGTCTCTGAGAAGACGTGATTTGTGCCTCTTTTTGCTTTGTTCTTGACTGTCTGTGCACAACGCGCTGAGACGGCGTGGCTCTGAGGAAAACGCCCGAGTCAACTCGTGCAGTCGCCGTCGGCACTATCTGCGTCAAGACAGCGCTAAAGATTGCGAAAGATGCATCGAAACCGACAATTCCCTCGCTGCATGCGTCGGCTAAAAGAGGCGCGTATCCTTTTCCTCCTCACTGTTTTTCACGTCTGTATTTCTTGCGGCGAGACAGACACTGAGAGCTCGTCCTCTCAGAGCAGGTTTCCGGCATCCGGAAGACTTGACGAGGAAAGTAGCAAGACTACCGACACTCCATCTCTCAAGTAGTCTGTATATACACCCGACGGCTGGGATACAGGTCGTGCGGAAAAACTGGTTGAGATTGCCGTTTTGAAAAGCAGAAACGTCGATTTCGTCAGTCCTCCGCGTCTAAAGAGCGAAATGCCAAAATGCGCCTCTCGCACAGACAGAAGAATCCTTCATGACCACATGCCACTCCATGCGATCAAATACATATATATATATATATATATATGACATGTATATGCATGCGTATGTTACAGTGTCTCTGTATAAAATGAACATGCGTATGTGAGTATATATGTATGTCTGGGTGTGCGTATGCATATGTGTGCGTAGAAACCAGCATGGCAGCTCCATTATGTGCACGCATGTGGAGCTCGTATCGTGTGTGTGGAGTTTTGAACGCCGATCGCGCCTCGGACGGATAGTGGTCAAGAAAATCCTACAAAATACCCAAATACTGACTCGTCCACTGCCTCCCGTTCGAGTTCTCCGTGTTTCGCGAGTAGACGAGGGAACACCCTCGCTATTTGCTTCAGTGAAGGGGGAGACGAAACTCGACGAAAGAAGATGCGAAGAGGCGCAGAGCCTCTGTCCCTGGACGAAGTTCAAACCAGCGGAATATTCAGGAAATGAAATATACCGAGAGAGAGGAAGAAAATCACAGACGGAAGATGCGCGATGGCCTCCGCCTGGACCACGTTCCCGGGCTCCTCGCTTCGCCGAAAAAAAGCCGAAGAGACAGCCGAGCATACGACGAGACACCGGAGAGGAAGAAGCAATCGGCCGCAACCGAGATAGAGGACTTGAAGCTGGAGAGGTGAAACAAAACAACCGGCAGACGAGACGGCGAGAACCGCACTCTGACGACAGAGCGCAACGATCCCCCAGATATTCAAAACAGAGAGTCAGCACGTCGCCCGTGAGATCTTCATTACGCCCCACGCATCGCTCGACTGTGTCGTAGAAGAGAAACGAGGAAAAGGAATGCTAGACAAAAAGATGGAGAATTAGGAAATCTTACAGAAAAACCGAAGCGTTTGAGAAAACAAAGTTCCTGATGAAAGATACGTTCCAGAAAACGGAAAGTTGGAGACGACATTCGAGAAAGGGAAGACGGAGAAGACAGAAAATACCGAGAAAAGAGGAGAAGTTAGGGAAGAGCGAAGAGGTGAAATCGAGAAGAAAGTTAGATCGTTTTTGGTCGTCGCCGCCATGCGAAATGGACGATGAGAACGGAGATGTTGTCCTGCGACATGCGCGCGAGGGCAAGGCGAATCAAATCGTTTGCGGCGGTCTCGAGCACGGCCTTGGGGACGTAGCTGCCGAAAAACAAAAACGTGCAAAAGACGAACTGTCTTTTCTCACGGAAACGACTCGACAAAAAGGTGCAAAAAGAAAGCAGGACAGAATGCTCTCCACCCTCAAGACAGCAACACAGAGAGGAGAGAGAGAAAAGAGATTGAAGAGAGACTGAAGAGAGGAGGAGCAAGAACAGCAAGGCAGAGGAAGAAACCAGGCGAAAACGGCGAGGGATCAGCAGCGTGCTGCCCGAGAGGGAGATCACGAGACACAAAAACCCCATAGAGAAAGCAAAAAAAGGAACTTTGAGACTCGAAACTGCTCGACAGAACGCACGAACGCGGACCAGGCCGGCCGAATTAAGACATGGAGACAATGAGAGGCGAGGGGGGTTTTCTTTTCCTTACTCTTCAAAGGCTCCTGCGTCTTCCGCTTCGACGTCCTGTTCCGTTTCTCCCGCGATTCCGGTCTTCTGATCTCTCTGCGTCTGTTCTGAGTCCACGCCCTTCCGTTTCCGTCCCCGTTCCCACCAAGTGCCTTCGTCTTCGCTTTGGCGCTCTTCTTCTCCTTCGTCATACCATCCATCGCGTCCATGCTTCTCCGCTTTCGCGTTCGTCCCCGACGCTGCGCCTGTCGCTCTGCCTCGGTCTTTCTCCGACTTCTTCCCCAGGTCCCCGCCCTCGCCGCTCTTCTCTCGCCGGCTGAAGTAGCTGTCGATGCGTCTCTGAACGAGTTTCGCAGCCTCCTCGTCTGTGAGAACGTCCCAGAGCCCGTCGCTCGCAATCACCACGAACGCGTCCTGGGCAGGGACGAGCTCTCTGAACAGTCGACCGAAAGCCGCATGCAGACAGAACCGCGCGCACCTGGCGACAGCGAAGACGGCTTCCGACGAAAGAGAGGCCACCACGTGAAACCCCAAAGGCACCCCTGATCGTACCCGCAGCCCTTGGCAACCGTAAAAACCCTGGAAAACCGCAAAATGCCAAAAAAAGTGTGCGAAAGAAGGCGAACAAGCTTGCTCCCTATTACAAAACACGTGGAGGAAGAAACCGTGCGCCCGTTTCTCTGTGTGTGTTTGCGTCTTTTTTGCAAGCGGCTCACCTCGAAGAGACGTCCGGAGTGGCGAGAATAATGTGCTCAGAGAACCGTTTCAAAGCGAAGTCGCCCAGACAACGTGAGACCGCGAGCGCCATGTTAATGGACCCGACCATGACTCTGGAAACAAACACGTAAGACGGAAGACACACACAAACGGCACTTCGCGTTCGCATAAAGAGAAGAGCGGAACTCGAAGAAGCCGCGACGAAGGAACGGCGCGAAAAAAGACGCAGAACGCCCGCATTCGAGACGGCAGCACACACTACCGACGCAAAAACCCGCGAGAGAAGAGAGAAAACAGGAAAAGAGAAACACGCGGAAGGGATTCCGCAAGTGTGGAGAACAGCCGGTCAGAGAGCGAAGGAACGCGCTCTTCAACGCTCCCAAATGAACGTCTAGGGTTCACGCTAACGGTCGTTCTCTCGGGCGGAAAGCAGAGACTCCACACCGCGGAGAGAGAAACCGCGCGTACACCGAACAAGAACGTATACGCGCCGAGAAAAGAACTGTTTGTAACACATCGTCCAGAGCGACTCGCGACACCTGCGGCCACTCTCCCCAGCTTCTCGTCACATCTCTGTCCCTCTTTATCTCTCTGTCTCTCTCTACCTCTATCTCTTTCTTTTCTCTGTCTCTTTTTCTTTCTTCGATTTTGGGCTGTGTCCCTCTGAGAGCCTTGTCCTCTCTCACCGTGGACATCCGAGGTCGACGACCGTGCCTCCGTGTCGTTCGATTCGCATGCGTTCGTCCTCGCGGTTCGGTTTGTGGTCTTGCGTGAGCCTGTCGGCCTTTACCTTGGTTCTTCTCGCGCGCGCGGCCTCTTCCTTCCCTTCTTCTCCCCACCTGGGGGCTACGACTCTCCCGAGAACTGCGCGCGTGTCGCCTGCATGCGCGAGGAAAAGCTCCACGCGGTTGCGGCGCGCCCCAGCCTCGCCGCCGGCCTCGCTTGGAACGTCGCGCTGCCTTCGGCGTCGATTCAAACCGCTCCGGTCTTCCGCCCACCTGACGAGGAGGACGAGCGCAGTGGAGCCGTCGCCTGCGCTGGGACTGCGCCGTTCGTACGCGCGATCCATCTGGTGAAAAACGTCCACGAGGGCCCTCTGGAGCGAAGCCTTCGGGAGCGCCGAGACGTCCGAGGAAAACGCAGCGAGCGTCTGGGCCAGCATCGGGTGCATTTGCAACCGCGCAAAGTGCGCGAGATCGCTCCCGTTGTGCCCGTCAAACACTGCACAGACAGAGACAGACACCGCCAGTGTAGTCAAAGACCGAGGAACAGAGAGAGGGAAGAAGAAAGAGAAGGAAGAGAAGGGAAGAGGAAGGGAAGAGAAGGGAAGAGGAAGAGAAGGGAAGAGAAAAAAACGAGAGAAAGAGAAGTAGGGGAAAGAGAAAAGAGAGAGGAGGGGATTGACCGAGAGAGAAAAGCGAGAAAGAGCCTCACGAACAGACACGCGCGAGAACGGGATGGGGGGGACGCGCGGTGTCGCGTGGCGGTTAGGAGAGGAACGGGAAAAACAACACTGGGAGGGAGACAGAATACGCGATCAGATCGCGGTGTCTCTGCTCCCCCGATCTTCTCACTTTCGACCTCTCTTCCTCTCTTCTTCTCTTTCTCTTTCTCTTCACGACCTCTGTTTTGCTTTACGACCTCTCTGCTCTTTGCTCTGTCTGAGGGCGCCTGTTTTGCTTCTTCTTTTCGATCCGTTCCCTTACTGGCAAAGTACGCGGAACTTCCGTCCAGGAAACACGGCACAGTCTGCATCGTGTCCTCCATCGCCTGCCTGCGACCGACTGTCGCGCTTGCCCCGAAGGAGAGCGCGAAGCCTCGGTCGACGGAGCTGACGGCCTTCTTGCCAGCCCTCTCCTCGCTACGTCCCCAGACCGCAGACGTGAAAGCGTCGTCAGTCTCGAGCGTGAACGTCGGAAACGCTGGCGAAAGAGGCGAGTCGTCGTCTTGCGGCGACAAACTCCCACAGGGAGAAGGCGACCGGGAAGAAGACGCGAGGCGCGCACCAGGTTGCGCACCGGCAGACGCCCCCGCAGATCCCGAGAAGGACGGAAAGGGAGACTCCTCGAGAGGCGAGAACGAAGCCGTCGCGCTGCAGAGAAGCAGAGAAAAAGGAGGGAGAACCATCGACACACGGGGCAACACACTTGGGGAGACGCCTTTTTTCTCTTCTCGCATGCATGCTCTTTTTCGCGGCAAAACCGCCTCTTCGGACACCCTCCACTGCGCAGATACACCAAAAGACCGGGTGTCTCTACGCACAAATGCTCGTTCTTCCTCTCAGCTCACAGCAAAGCCTGTGCTTCTTCCTTCACCTCGCGTTTTGGTGTTCGTTTCGGCAAGCTGCACATATCTACGTGGTTTCGGTTTTCTGTCTCTGTTCGCAGGTGATTCTCAACCTACCCCAAGCGTTCCGCGCGACTCGCCCTCGCTCGGCTGAGGAGTTGCTCGAGGACTTTCTCGGAAGTCAAGGCGCTTCGATGTTGCGCACGACGCTCTTCGTGCTCTTGCTGGGTTTCCACAAGAAACTTGGCTTGCGTCAACTCCCCCATCTTCTTGAATCCAGAGACTGTTTGGGCATTCCCTTCCGACCGTGGAGACGAAGGTTGTCTTCTCTCCGCCCTGCCGTCCTCTCGCCGTTCCAACCCCCGCTTCCGAGCCTCTCTGTCTCTCTCTTTCTCTCCTCTGTCTCTCTCTCTTTCCCTCCAGGATGCTGCCTGTTCCTCGTCTCTCCAGTCTCTCTCGCGCGCGGCGTGTCTTCTGGCCTCTTTCCTTTCCCTCCGTCTGTTTGAATACGCCGACGAATCGCTGCGCGCTTCCGACGGGCTCCGTTCGCGTTCTCTCTCGGCCTTTCGCGCAGAAGGTTTCTCGTCGGTTCTTCTCTCTCGCTCGGCGCGCGAACTCGCGGCGTTGCGGCTTCTTCCCTTTTCGCGGCCGTCTCTTGCGTCTCTCGAACCTTCCCGCGTGCGTGACGGAAAGCGCCCGCACGAGCGAGAGGAGACAGGCGAGGATGGCGAGAAGGGAGAGACCGACGGAGCGCTTGTCGCGCCTGTCGTGGGCGTGAACCTGTGCTTGGCAGCAGGAGGCACAGAAGAAAAATCTTCCTCCTCAGGGTCAAAACTCAGCAGGCCGGGACGCCGCGCCATGGCGACCGACTGAGAAAAAACCTGCGTTCTCCTGTCTCACGCTGCCTCTCTTCTCTCAACGAGGCGAAACGAAAGAAGCGGCTGAACTGGCGGTGTGCAGACAGTCGATGGCGTGTATGCACAGACACCCATCCCGCGGCGAGAGAAAAAGGATTCTTCTCGCGAAACGGGGCTGCGAAACGAAACGTTTTCGAACCCTTGAACTCTGTGCAACTTGAAACGAACTCCTCACAGTCGGAGTGCGAGCATCTCGACAGGTTCGAAACCTTTCTCTTTGGGAAACGCGTTTCGAATCCAAGTTACATGCGGAAGTCGACGTATTCCAGTTCAGCAATCTCCAAATTCGCGCCGTTCCACTTTCCGCCTCTAAAACGATCCACAAGTGTTCGCTGCTCCCGCCTTTGATTCTTCCCTTGCGGCCGGACCAAGACCGTGCCGAGGAGGAAGGTCCGCGTGCGCTCGGCCTCCGGCTGTTTGCGGAGACGACGTTGTGGAATGCCGACTTCTGGAGAGAGACGCACGGCGCGAGCTTCCTTGACAAGTCGATTACGATCTCTCTCTTGAGAAGGGGAAAGGTGCGAAGAACGGCTCGCATGCTCTGGCTTTGCACTCTCCGGAAAAGAGAGAGAGGCGGGAGAAGGTGACGAGGCAGCCTCTCTAGTAGCGTCCAGGACGAGAAAAGGAAAGAAACACGGAGACAACAGACCAGGCGGCTAAGATCTCTCGCTGAGCAGCGAAGACATGGAAACGGAAAAAGTAGAGAGGGAAATCTTCGAAGTTTTTCTCTGGAAGAGGAAGACAGAGAAGCTGAGAGGAAGACGAAAGGGAGGGAAATAAGAGGAGGAGCACAGGCGCACTTTCTCTCGAGAGATAGGCAGCGGGTGTAGAGAAGGGAATTGGAGAAAACGCGATTGCGCGTTCTTTTGGACGAGGAAGGAGCAGTGAGGTGAGAATAAAGAAGAGGGCGAGGAGCTAAAAAGGAAGAGAAAGAGACGCGAGACACTGAAAGAGAGAGTAAGAGCAAGGAAGCAGAAAGAGGAGACGGCTAGGGATGTCTCCTACGACTCCGGAAGACGAACTGCACAAGAATATGCGCAACCGTAAGGAGAGAAAAATGCAGAGAAAGACAGGCAAATCGAAGGATCAGACAACAGCGAAGCAAGTCGCCAAGAGCGTAACGCATGCAAGTGAAGTGAAGGTCCTCACGAGACGTTTTGGAGGGCCAGCCTATGAGTGCATAAAAAGATACAGAGGAGGAAAAGAGAGAAGAAAGGGAGAAAAAGAAAGAAGAAAGGAGAGAGAAAAAGGAGAGAAAAAAGAGAAGAGGAACGAAAAGCAAGAACAACCGTGCAATTCGCACCAGGGGCCGCTCTTCTTTTCTCGTCGACTTCTCCTATTCACTCGAACAGGCGAACCCTCCTCAATTTGTGCCTCAGTATCTCCAGGAAAAACGTTTCTACTTTTGTACAAAAACGGCCCTTCTTTGCCGTTTCATGAGGAAAAACCACACACAAAGAAAAAACTGCTAAAGTGAACTCTTCTCAGAAACAGACTCCATTTTGGCGCCTGACCGCACACAGTGTAGCTATCCGCGTACCCCTCTCACTGTCTTGATCTCTCTCTTTCTCTCTCCTGCTCCCTCTCGTTGTTTATCTCTCTTTTCATGTTCTCTCTCACTTCTCTTCCTCTCTTCTCATGTTCTCTCTCTCGCTTTTCTCTGTTTTCCTGCTCTATCTCCTTTCTCTGTTTTCCTGCTCTATCTTTTTTCTCTCGCTTATCTCCACTGGTTCTCCTTCTCTTACTTCATGCCCATCTGTCCGGCTCCTTCTCTTTTCTGGCTCTTCACCCCTCCCTTTTGTGCATTTCTCTTCGTCGTGTCTTCTCGTTCTCTCCATCGCTCCGCCTGTACATTTGAGAGTACCCTGTCTTGCCACAACCAGAGGCTGTGCAGCGAGATAGAAGAAGAAGGACTGCAGACAGATTCAACGAAAAACACAGACCCGCATGTCTCGTGAAGGCGCCTGTGGCATGTCTCCTCTCGTCGCATCTTCTTCCTCTTTGCACATATTTATATATATATATATATATATGATCAGGGTTTGCGCTATATATATATATATATATATATGATAAGGGTTTGTATTTGTATACATATTGGGAGTTTGGTGTATTGGGACAGTCCGCTTTGTGTGAACGTGTGACATCCCAGATATTTGTTTCTGCATCGATGTCTCGGCTAATATTCGGAGTGCTGAAAAAGGCGTCACGCCAGTCAGGCGCTTTGTTGGGATGTGTGTCGCTCCTTTGCCTGGGCTCTTGGATGCAAGTTTTCGTTTGAATGTCAATGTAGTGACTCGTATGAGCAGCGCCAGAAAAGACGACGCAGATGTGAGTGTGATCATCATCGCCCGGGGAGTCCAGCGCAACAAGCTGTGCTTGAGGTAAAACGATTTCTTTTCCATTTGATCGATCGTCTTTTCTGCGCGTATGTTTGTATTTACTCTTCCTTGGAAAGGAAATGCCCCAAATCTCGCTGTCAGGCTCTTTGAAGGCTAAAGAAACGGTCCTGGGGCGACCGCCCCGCCAGGAGAAACACAGAGCCCAACCCACAGCTGAAACGCTTCTCTCTCTCTGCTGCAGAAACTGAATCTCCTCAGCGATGCTCGACCTATCAGAACGACTGCGATTACGCTAGCTGTTTCAACAAACCAGCGGAGTTTAAAACGCGTGTTCAACAAACTATGATCTGTATCTTTTCAAGTCCTTCTATATCGAGACGAAAAGACAGGCCTGCGTGTGTAAGAGCCACCCCACTGCAGAGGATGCGTTCCTTGTTCGAAGGTGGAAAGGCTGCCGCCTTCCAAGTTCTCTCCCAAACTTTTCGGCGCCGTACGGGCCAAACCCCTTCTGATAAAGCGCTGACTGCGCTTCACTGCGGACAACGCTGTGCGTTTGACACACTCTTTGCTCCTGGCGTTATGAGCATTTCGCGATTCTCGTCTTTGCGGGGCGAAACGCCCTACGGATGAACGCAGCCTCAGGTGGTGTCCTCGTCGCCTTCCTTCCGCCTTCCCTCTTTCGAGAGCCTCAACACGGCAAAGAGGCCGAGAAGCAATAACCATGACACAGGAGAAACAAGAGACAAGCAAGAAAGATAACCAGAGAGAAAGCGATATCGGATAAACAAAGATGTAACAAGATAGAAAGGTAGAGAAAGAGGGGGAGAGAGAAAGAGAGAGAAACAGAGGGAGAGAGAGAGAAATAGAGAGAACGACGACAGAGAGAGAGAAAGGAGACCACGTGGGAGGGGGGGGGGGGTGGAGAACGGCCGCGTGGATAGACCGGCCAGGACACAGGGGGGGGGGGTGAAAGGAGGGGAGTCGGAGGTCACAAAAACAAGAGGAGAGAAGACGGTAGCACCCGCTTTGCGTGAAAATTGCAAAGATCAAGGAAAGCAAACGAGTCGGAGAAAAACAGAAGATCGAAACTCCCGGGAGAACGAACACCCCGCTCAGGTCTGCTGTTCAATGCTCGACGAGGACGAGAATTCCGAGAGGCCCACAGGCGACATCGCGCACTGCGCCGCCACCAAAAAGTTTCCTTCTGTCGATTTTCACGGGATCTTTGTCTCGCCTTCCTTGCAACTCTTCTTCCGCATGCGCGCTCTCCTCGCTCTTCTTCTCGGCGCCAAGAACTGAGGGAACAGCCTGCGCCGCGCGGAACGAGGCGGCCGGGGCGCAGCCCCAGACGTAGAGGTCGCCGGCATCTGAGGACCGGAAAAGAGAAGGAAACAAGTGGAAGACGAATCCAGAACCAGCTGCGACAGAAAAGCGGCGGGTGTGCGAGCGAGAACCGCGTAGGAAAACCAGCACGCAAACAAACAGAAGAAAAAGAGGAGCAACGAACCGCAGAAAAGGCAGAAGAAAGGCACACCGACAGGGTCACAGAGAAGCCGGCAACGACACAGTGAAGGAGGACAAGAAAGAGTAATCGAAACGCAGGAAGAAATGCGCAAGGAAAGGGAGACAATTACAAAGTCTGCTTTTGAGACTCGATGGGAAAACGAAAAGACACACCTGTGACGGCGACAGCGTAATCTTCGCCTGCGCGCTCCTCCCACCCAGCTGCGAGCTTGGTGACTTTCCCCTTTATCGGGCTCTGCAGGAAAAACACAAAACGATAGACACATCGGTGCTTGGCAGACTAGCGAATTGTGTTTGCCACGAAAAACTCTGTTTTTCGGCATCAGGCAACCACGTGGCTGCTTCAAAGGCTCTCGTCATCGAGGCCTATATACCCAGCCATCGAGGAGGCCGGACCAAAAACACCCATACATCTATGCACCTATTCCCTTAAATATCGGAATCTTTATCTCCCCTATCTGTCTTCCTACCAATCTACTTCTACCTATTTCTACCTTTACCTACCTATCTAAGTCTCTCCAAGTCTATCTAGCCACCTATCTATGAAAGTTTATCTCTCACTTTCTATCTTGATCTACCTATTCCTATCCTTATCTCTCCCTTCCTATCTTTATCTATTTCGTTTCTTTATCTCTCTATTTCTATCTTTATCTATCTACCTGTAGCTAGATCTGTGTCGGTCTGCTTATCTATCTAGGTGTGTAAGCTGCAGTGGGTGACGCGTCCCCAGAAGGTGCCAGGTGGAGTGCGTGCATCCAGTTGGTTTCAATCTTTCCCTTTTTTCTCTGTGCATTTCGCGTTCTCCTAGAGTTCGCGCTCTCTCCTTTCCATCTCACCTTATCAAATCTGGGATGCAGCGCCATGGCCACTGGCTGTCTTCCCCAGCTGCCTCCCCACGCATGCAGAGCGCCGTCCTCTGAACACGTAAGGACAGCAACAGAGCGACGCGCTGCTTTTTCTGGGGAGTATGTGTGGAAACAGCGGTGTGGACAAGCCTCCCACGCGTTCGATAAAAATCGCTTTTCCCGAGCTTTTTTACCTGCGAGAGCAAACGATTGACTTGAGCCTCCCGCCACCTGAACGGCGCGTGCGCCGCCACGCAGGAGCGCGTGAATTAGCACCGGGTAGGGCGAGAAAGAGACACTCGCCCCTGTCATTGCCGTCTAAAGGCAAAGGAGAGAGAGAACAAGAGAGAGAACAAGACAGACGGTGAGGACGGTCGCCGCAAAAGGTCCGTGGCACATGCGCACGGCAAGACTCCCAGCGCGGCGCGAAAGAAGTTCCTCTGTCGCGACTCCTTTCTCGACTTCGGCGGATTCCAGCCTGTCCGCGATTGACCGTCCGCGCCGAGAAGAATCCACAAAAGGCCCCATGCACATTTTCCCATCCACATGGGTCTGGAAATATACATATACAAACATACGTGTGAAAACATACATATGCAAGAACTTATCTGTACAAACATATATACATTTATGGGTGAATGCGTACACTGGGAGAACGCGACGTGGTTGCGGGGTTGAGTGAGAGTGCGACGCGTTTGTCAGGCACGAACAAGAAAAAGGCGAGAGAAGCCCGGAAACGCAGAAACCGCGCCTTTCACGTCTGGGTTCTTACCGCCTCGACTTCTCTGCCGAGCTGGCCATCTTCATTTCGGCCCCAAGCCCACAGACGGCCGTCGTCGGTGGCGAGGAGAGAGTGCCACGCGCCACAGCTCATGTGTCGCACTTTCGTGTGCGTTTTGCTCTGCAGTTCTCCGCGATAGAGCGGGTCGGAGTCGCCCCTTGTGCGCGTCTCTCCTGCCTCTGCGTGCCTGGATTCTTCCGCGCTCGCCTCGAGGGGCTTTCTGCAGGGTAGACCACGTCGTGCTCTTTCGTCCTGCTGAGCCACACCAGAGAAACTCGCAAGTTTCTTGTCGACCTCTCGTGGTTCGCGGCAAAGCGCAACAGTCCCCTCGGCTGCGCTGCCATCCTCCCGCCGTCGCCCACGAAAAGAGGCTGACGGTGTCCCTGAGGTCTGGCTAGCTCTGTCGCTCTCGGGTGTACGTGCACCTCGGAGGTCGCGTGCGTCATGTCCCCTTTGAGGAAAGGGAACAGCGTCTGCTCGCTTGCCCATTGCCACGGACGGATGCGCGCTCTCCACGGCCTCCTTCCTCGTGGGGACGCGTGGGGAAGGGACGAAGACCTGCGGGTGCGCGTTTTTCCTCGCGTGCGGCGGCGTGCCGTCGCCAGATCCGCACTCAGACAGCCGCTCGCGCAAATGCGCTGGAAGGTGGCCCACCAACTGCGCCTGCATCTCTGCAGCTGTGAGGCCCTGAGCGGAAGCCCCAAAGGACGCGAAAGCAGGCGAGGAAAAGGTCGAACCAGCTGCGGCGGCAGAGGACATTTCGCTGGCTGCATGCGCCTCGGCACCATCGCGGGCCAGTCGCCCAGGTGTATGTACACCTGGAGGAGGCACGGCCGCGGATGCGGGGTGGGGAAAAGACGGGAAGGCAGCCGAAAGGCTAGCGGACGAAGCGGCCAGAGAGGATGGAGCAGAGGGGCGAAGAACAGAGTGAAAAAACTCGATTTCCTGAAAGACGGAAGAACTCCCAGTCGCGCCACGACCTGTCACACCAAAGTCTGACGAGCCCGACGCGTACACCCGGTTGCTGCCTGAAAGAACAGGAAAGCGCCAAAACCGGAAAGAATAAAGTGCGAGAGGAGAGAAGAAACAAGAACGGGGACGAGACGTGGGAGGCAGGGAAGGGATTCGAAAAAGTGAGAACAGGGCGAGAACAGAAGCGAACAAGGGTATGGGCGGATGCCGCCCCGAAGGAAAAACCCCAAAGGTCTCCTTTCGTTACTTTCAACGAGTGCCACGAAAAATTAAACGAACGAGCAAACCTACGCAAACACAAGTCAAGAAGCATCAATGAGAAGTGGAGGCGAACTGCACATCCTCGTCGCGCTCGCAACAGAAAATTCTTTTTCAACGTGACCAGCGCCGTCGTGAAGAGAAAACAGCAAAACGGGGAGAGACTGCAAACACGCATCTCCCGAGCTTTCTCCCCCTTCTCGCCTCTAGAATGAAGGCAGAAGCCTCAAGATTTGTCTTCTAATCTACACACAGGTGCAAGTGCACACTACCAGTGAAAAAAGGCCAAAAGTCGATGCCCCTGTACAAATACATACATACATATATATATACATATATATATGCATATATATATGCATATATACATATATATATATACATATATACATATATATATATATATATGCATATATATATATATATATATATACATATATATATATATATGTATATATATATGCATATATATATATATATATCAGCACATAAAGATATGCAGGTGTTTTTGAAGCGTGGGTAGGGCCGTCGAGAGCTTTTCGAATGACCAATCTGTTTGACAAGTGTGGCGAAATTTGGGATGGAGAGACGAGGGAAGCATCACCTACGGGTTGAGCAGAGAGTCCAGGAAGGCCCGCACGCGACGTTCTCGACGTGTTCCCTCGCTCGGACGAACTGAAAAACGCGCGCAAGGGAAAAAAACAGACTCAGTGGAACATGAGCAGGAACAGAAAGTGTTGCGAAGAAGAGAGGAAAAGGAAAAAGGGACTTGCGCAACGGTCGGCATGCGCTTCTGCCGGTCGCAACGAAAAGACAGAGAGGGGGTTTTCTTTCATGCAGAGGAAGCAACTTTGACTGACCGAAGAAACCAGAGTCGGCCGGACTCGGCGGCGTCCATCGCCCAAGCCCAGTGGACTGCCTTGAAAAATGCCCGAGGGGGCTCCCCAGGTGTACATATACCCGAGGTCTGTGAGCGCGCAGGCGTGTGTTGCGCCGCAGGCAACTTTCACGACTTTTCCTCGCCAGCCGCCTTCGGGGGGATCCACTTGAATCAGAGAGAAGGGCGGCGCGGCGGAGAAGAACGAGAGGAGAGCAGAGAAAGGCGAGAGGAGAGAAGACGACAGGATAGGCGACGCAGCCTGCGTGGAACCCAGCTGTCCTTTGGCGTTGGATTTCCCGAAAGACAAAACCTGGCCGTGAACCACGCATGCGCCGTGATAGCGCCCAACTGACAGACTGGTGATTGGAGGGGACTCCTGCGTTCTCACAGTGCCGTGTCGTGCGAGGCCAGTCGCTCCAGCGGCTCGTCCCTCTCGCAAACGCGAAGAAACGCTCTCCGCATCTGCACTCTCAGAAGACGAAGAGGAAGGAGAGGAAGGAGACGGAGATGCAGGGAGACGAAGAAGCTCTTGAGGTGTGGTCGATGAGGAAGAGGGAGTTACAGGAAAAAACCAGAGAGACCATGACGAAGGAGCTGCCGGAAGGCTGGGCGAAGAAGAGACAGAAGAGAGAGAGGACGACGAGAAGCACAAGACAGGACAGGCTGTCAACAGAGACGATGAGCGGGAAAGTGAGACGACCTGCGAGGGCGGCGGCGCGAGAGCTGAGCAGAAAGCAGGAGGAAAGCGAGGAGAGGACGGATACAGGGGAGAAGGCACAGAAAAGGGATGATGGCGGGAGAGGGGCGATCGCAGAGAACAGGGTGGAGAAGCGGCGGCCAACTTGGAAAGAGAAAAAATCCGGACTGACTCGAAAAGACGGTTTTTCGCCTTGCGCTTGCAACAGAAGAGAGGCTGTCGGAGGGAAGAGAACGCGCGAGTGGAGAGGCAAGGGGAGGCAGAGCCTGTGCGCAGAGACTCCAGGGTTCCGGCGGTCGAAGAAAGCAGAAAATTTGTGAACGATGTTGCCTGAGAACGAGAAGGCGAGAAACGAGAAGAGCGCGCAGAAGAGAAATAAGAGAAGGAAAGTGGAGAGGGGACGTGAAGAGGCCGGAAATCACGAGGCAGCAGGAAAGGTCGAAATCGAGGAAAAGCCTCAGAAGAAAAAGAAGCGGAGAACGAGACGGCGGTGGGCGAGCTCGACGAAGACGAGAGCCGCGGTGTACGCTGTCTCTGCGTGAGTCTCGACCTTAGTCCTCCACGAGAAAGGAGGGATCGGGAAAGAAGAGCCTTTGCCATTTTCCCTCCTTTCGCTTTTCTCTGAAATGCAAGACTCTGTGGAAAATGCCGACGGTCAAGGCATGCAGTTCTTAGGGTGAGCTGGGCGAGAGTCTCCGGGTGTACGTACACCGGAGACTAGTTGCCAGCCGAAAATTTCCCGTTCACTTTCACGCAAGTAAGGGAAGAATGCCAAGCACAGCGACAAACGCCCTTTTCTGCCTTCCTCTTCCTTTTCTTTCGTCCTTTTTCCGTGGCCCGAGCCTGTGCGGGCGTCTGGGGAGGCGCATGCAGTCTCACGGAGCGAAGATTTCTGCGAACGCTCTCACTTTCATGGTGGTCGTTGCACTCTGAGCTTTTGGTTGCCTCGGAAAGGAGAGTCGAAAGTGGACTGAGTATACATAGAGAAGGCTGCAGTGAGCGCTCGGGGTCGGCAGAAAACAAAGAGTGAGGAGAGGCGAGCGAAAAAAAGGAAGCAAAAGAACGGCTGGCCGCAAAGCAGGGTCGGAACTGAGAAAGCCAAGATGTGAGATATAAAAGGAAACGGATTAAGACAAATTACTTCTTCCTGGAAACAAGAAATCTCTCAAAAAACGCAGAGTAGAGCCCCTCTACACTGCCCAGTCGGCGTGTGTGCATGCGCATGCGCCGTCGATGCGAGGAATAGTCTCTAAGTTTCTGTCCTTTTCTTTCTGTGTACGGGAAACCCCTTTGCGTCTATCTGCTAGGGCCTCTAACACAAACGATGCCTTGCGGGCTCTCGAAGGTCTCGAGCACACTCTGGAGAAAGAAACACGCTTGAACTTCTAAAGCTCACGCCGCCAGGCACTCTTCTCGTGGTACCCGCTCTCGTCCACCCTCACGAGCCTCCACGTCCTTCTCGCTCTATCTAGATGCGTACAGATATCTGTATATGCAGCCATACACATGTATATATAAAGAAATGTGTACCTATACAGATACACACCCTCATGTGCATGCACGGATGCACGTAAGTACTTATATGCAAAATTTTATATATATATATATATATATATGCATATATGTATGGCTAGATGAATGTTTGAAGGTGTACAGATATATATATATATATAATGTAGCTAGATATTCTTGCTGATACCTGTCTCTACAGCTGAGGCGGCGCTCTTCGCTCTCTTTGTTTCTGCTGTTTGTGGTGAGCGAGCACTGGGAAACGGCGACGCGGGTGGGACCGAATGTTTCACCGCTCCTCCCTCCGGCACTCTGAACGAAGGTGGCGCATGCCAATTTTTCTTGCGTCGACTTCGCAAAAGCCAGAAGAGAAGTCTCCAAAACCCTGAAAAGCGTGTGTCAGTGTACATACACGCCAGTGTCCTCAGGATGCCGATTCACCAGGCGCGCCGCAGCTTCTTTTGCTCCTCGACAGCCGAGAGAACCCGGCGACGGTGTCTGAAATCCTACGCCATAGAGAGCGATGCAGTGTGTACCGCGTGAAAACGCCGCTGTTTCTTTGCACTCTTTCTTGGAGTGTGCGACATTCTATCTAAGAAGGAAAAGGTTTTCACTCGACTCGCCACCCTTAGAACAGCGTACGAGAGAAAGGCTTTCGCAATGTGCTTCTCGCCCGGGACTGGTCAAGGTCTGTTCCCGCTGCAGGAGAGGTAACGCCTGCCGGTTTCTTCTGGAATGTTTGGAGCCGAACGCACTCGTTCTACGTGCGCTTCTCCCGCTCCTCGCCGACCCTGATGGCGCCCCTTTTTCGCAGGGTGTACGTACGCCGAAGAAAAAAGACACAGACTGGGAGGACCTGCGAGGTGCCGCGAAGCGCCTCTGCGAATGCGGACGGGAAAATGTGCTTTCCTCTTGAGTCGGTCCAGACGGGAGTGGTGGGACGAAAAAAGAGACACACGGAAACAAGCAGAGCCTCTCTTTCGCCAGTTGTTGACTGGAGTCGAAGCGGGGCTGTCGCTGTTTTCTACAAAAGGTGCCTGTGTCCATCGCGACCCTCACGCAGCTGTCTAGACACTGCGCTGAGGACCGCGAGTGTGCAGTGGTGGACTTCTTCGGGTGAGGAAATCAAAGACTCTAGCATACGGCATTTCCAGTGACTCCTTTCATGTCTTCCCGCCATCGCTAACGCGTGAGGGAAAGGGGGGGAACCGTTCGGTCTCCTCTCTGTAGCCACTCTTACATGCGATGCGTGTTGCCTCCGCAAAACAACTCAAAGCAGCGAATCGCGATCTCTGCAAATGTACAGCGTTGTCGACCGAGACTTGTCTCCAGCCACTGGCACCTGAGACTTCCCGGAAAGATTCCCGGCACCGGAAAAAGGCGAAAAAAAGGAGAACGCCTCTCGACCTTACCCTCCCCGCCACCGAGCCGGACCCCAGCCTGGTAGCGGTGAAGAGAAGTTCCAGGCATCTGAAAGCACTTTCCCCAACACAGGCGTTCTCTCGAGTCTCCTCCCTCTCCCCTTCACCTCGCTTCCTCTTCCTCTCCTCTTTTCATCGTTTTGTTTTTGCCTCCGCCCTACACAGGTTTCAGTCGACTTTTGCCTCGGGCCTGGACGGCCGCGTGGTGTGCGGCGGCGGCTGCCGCAGATGTGGCGTGGAAGTCGCCGAAAAGATCGAAGGGCGCATGCAGCGTCTCGCTTGTCGCCGATCCTTCTCTTGCGTTTTCGCCGCTCTCTGCAGATCTCGGAAGCGCGGACGCAGAAGGTCCGAGCGCTCCCTCCGCAGGCGACCGCTGGGGGAAAGAGAGCGACACGGCGCGTGCGTTGAACGGAGAAGAAGCCTGCACGACACGCCGAGAGAACGCGGAGGAAGGCGAAGAAGGGACAGCCTGCGAAGGGCGAGCCTGAGGCGATCGATCGATGGACCCAGGACCGCCAGGTGCGTGAGGCGAGGGAAGAAACGCGGGACACAGGTCGTTTCCACTGGACGAAAAAGAAGGATCTCCGAGAGAAGATCGGGGCGGCGTATCTAGGGAAGCCGCGTCGAACGCCGGCTGCGGCCACACCTTTTTTCCGTCTTTCTGAGGGCCGTCCGGTCGCCCTTTTTTATCGCGGCAGTTCGGTCTCGACGACACATCGCCACGAGGAAAGCCCTCGTCGCGGGGGACGGGCTCTACCACGTCGCCACTCGACCACGCCGCTCCACTCACGTCGCTCGCCTCGAAAAGCGCGCTCTCCTCGCCCTTACCCTGACGCGCCGCACGGGCAGACGTGGCAGGGAGAGACGTGGCATCGGCTGCGTCGTTGCTGGTCTCGAAAAGGTTTGCTTTTTCTTCCCATTCCGGGCACGACACGGTGTGCGGCCCCCAGTCTAGGGGTGGCGTTTCCGTTTCTTTCTCGAACGGGTCCGAGGCCTGTCCGAAGAAGTCAACTTCTGCCTGTTTCGCGCCGTTCGCAGGTCCGCTCCAGAAGACAGTCGCCTCGCTCCACGCCTCGCCGCCCTGCCGCGAGGCAGTCCCCGACGGCCACGCCTTTCCGGCGTCTTCGCTCACATCCCAGGAAGGAAACCAGGCGCAGGCAGAGTCACCTCCGAAGGGCGAAGAAGCGAAAGTGGAAGACGAAGAAGAGTTAGAATTACACGCGGAGGAGAGCGGAGGCGAGGAGACGTCTGCGGCGGGTTTCGAGGGGAAGAACGGGTCCTCTGATGGAGGCGTGGATGGCGAAAAGGTGAAAGCCTGTTCTGGCCCATTAACAAAGGAGTTCGTTCGCCCGGTTTTCTGCAAAGCAAGCAAACATAGTGCTCTGTTTTCCCAGCGTAGGGCACACACGAGACGTCCGGCGTCGGGACCATGCTACCTCGTTCGCGCCTTTCCGATCTCGCCTCTCACCTGCCGGGAGTTACGTAGCACCAGTGTCGCTTTTCGCTGGAACTTGTCCGTTTCCGATTAAAGCCCTTACACGTCCCCCCGGCGTCCTTTGCATCCTCTCGCTCCTTCTCGGGGGGTTTCCCCGTCCCCTTGCCTGAGCTTTTTTTCTTAAGGGCGCAGTGTCTCTCACCTTGTCTCTCCTTTCTTCTCGCTCGTTAGCGGGCTTCCTCTCCTTCTTCTCTGCGCGGCGTTTTCCGCCGGCTTTGTCGCCTTCCCTCCGCCGTGTCTCGCGCACGCGCTCGCGCCTGTCCTGCATTTTTTGCCGAAACGACGAGCTCTCAAGCACCCGCAACAGCTCCGAGGACGTCGGACGGTCTTTCGGATCGACGGACAGCAGCCAGTGGAGGAGCTCGACCAACTCTTGGCTGTATCTGCTTTCCAGTAAGAAGGACAAACCGAAAAGCGGAGGCGTGAAACGCAGGAGGAAAACACCGAAACCGCGGCGGGATGCAGTGGACGGTCGCGAGGAGCCGCGCAGAATAACGAGCGGGTTCGCACACGCGACGAGCACAGAGGACAACAGAACAAGCGCGCACGCGAGAAGACACAAGACAGAGAATGGCAAGGGAAACAGACAAACAGGATGTGTGGAGACACACGGGGAACGGACACGGAAGAAAACGCACGGACGCCTACTCGTTGTCTGGGACTGTGTAGTTCGCGTTCGCAATCGCAAGCGAAGACTCTTCTTGAAAAGGGTGACGGTAGAAGCAAAGCGTGTAAAGAATACACCCGAGCATCTGAAGGAGAGAACGAAGAGGCAGACGCAAAAACACGGAAAGCTCAAAGCCTTCGCGAGTTTTGACGGAAAAACGTTGACGCAACAGGAGGGAAGAGGGAGACCAAACATTCCGTACGGACAGGCACCTCTGAATGCGTCGCTGCATCCGGTCGACCTAGAGGAAAAATGCAAATATCGATATCTGTCTGCCTGTCTATGGATACAGGCACGCAAGAGGAGTGAAGCGGGAAGCAGGACGTGCACACTTAAGCGTCTCCACCTAGACAAAAAAACGTCCAGTGACATGAACGCGTTAGATAGACACGATAGCTCGCCAGATAAGGGGGATAGAGTTAGATGGAGTAGGAGAGTCAGATCCGATGGCTACATAGATGCGCCACACAGATTGGAGAGATGCGTAAGCTAGGTAGATCGAGTCTGTAGATCGGCAGAACAGAATCCAACAATGTTATAAAAGGAGCGAGAGATGGACGAGAGAGGATTTCCGCAGCAACTTACCCACATATCCACTTGCGGTCCTATGAGGAAGCGGCGGTAAACGTCCACCATCTCAGGAGGCCTGTAACAGCAACATCACTTTCTCAAATTTTTCTGTTTCCCTGTCCCCGCATTCTCTCCCTCTCTTCTCCTTCCGGACACTCTTCGCCACTGCTGACGGAGTTACGTGCAAAAAAAAAACACCTCCCTTCTCCCATTTAGATGAGTCGCTCTGTGTACCTCTGTGAGAAGCCCACAAAAGCATATGTATAGATATATTTATGTATACCGATATATACGAATGTGTGTGTACATGAGGCGTGCTTCGACATTGGCGAGCATGATGCCAGGATCAGTTTTTTCTTTTCTAGATGCATTACCGGTACATGAGAGTGGTGTTGCGTTCGATCTCGTCCTCTGTTCTGAGGAGCTCTTCGCGAGAGCAGTGCGCTGTATCGACTTGGCGTGTATGGCTGCTTCCGAAGTCGCACAGCTTGAAACAGAAGTCGAGCGGCGTCGCGCCTTCCACAGATTCCCCGCTTCTCTCTCCGGTTCCGGCGTCTCGATTGTCTTCTCGTTTGTCTTCCCGCTTGTCTTGTCTGTCGCCGCGTCGGTCGGACGAGGCGCGCGGACAGCAGAGCACGTTCTCGATCTTCAGGTCGCGGTGTGCAACAGGCAGTGGCTGTGAGTGAAGATGCGCGAGACCGCTGAAGCACAGACAGGCAAGACGAAGCACGAGGCCCGAGGCTGGACAGCGGAAACCGCCCCCGCAGCCAGACACGACTGGAGACAGAAGGCGAGACGAAGAAAGACAGGAGTGAAGAGCGCGCGACAGATATAAAGGGAAAGGCGAGAGACAGAGTGAGACACAGACAGAATCAGAGAAGGAAAGAAGGAGAATGAGGAAGGACGAGAGAAAGAAAAAGAGAAAGGACGAGAGAAAGAAAAAGGGAAAGGCGAGAGACAGAGAGAGAAACAGAGAGAGAAGGAGGAAGAGAAAACGCCAGAAAGAGAAACAGGGGCAGAGCGACGGGGAGAGCTGGAATCGGAGGCCGCCGTACGCGGTGATTTCCTTGATGATGTGGAGGATCCACTCTTCTTTGAGAGAGCCGCGATGTCTGTCGAGAAGATCGAGCAAATGACCGCCTTCGCAAAGCTCAAGAAGCAGAAGGACCTCGCGAGCAGAGCCCGTCGTGGCCGTGGCCGCAATCGTCTCCACAGCGGCGCCGAAGAAGCCGACAATGTTCGGATGTGGAGGCAGAGACTCCTGAGGAGGTGCGAAAAAAAACGTGCGCCACGAAACGTTGTTACCGAGAAGCGAAGCAGACACGGAAAATGTGAAAGGCCTGCCTCGCGGAGTCTGGGTGACGCAAAAAGACAGCAGTGCGTTACGAAAGTACACAGTTCACGAACGTATGCCTCCAAATACACAAAGGTGCACACCTACAGATCCATACACACGCACACGTTCAGAAGTATACATACATATACATATATACATGAATAGAGATTTACAAACTTAGGGATTAGAGCGTGCATGCAAACGACTGAGGCACTTGGCTGAGAAAGGCGACGAGACGCAAGACTCACCATGAGTTTCGCTTCTGCACGGGCCAGCCGGTAGCGCTCTTTTTCTTGGCATAAAATGCGCTTCAAGGCGAATGTCTCTCCAGAGGAGACATCTCGCACACAGGAGACAAAGCCGAATCCACCTGTAAAGACAGTCGAGAGCGACTGAGCAGTGTCTAGGTAGAGAGAAAGAGACCAGCTGTACCCCGTTTCTGTCTTTCCCTGTGTCTCCGTTTCTGTCTTTCCCTGTGTCTCCGGTTCGGTCCTGCGTGTTCGGCAGCAGAACCACCCCGCCGCCTTTCGAACTTGAGAACTGGATTTTGCCGCCCGCTCGCTGGTTCCAGAAATCTGGATGCATCATCGCCGCTTCCGCTCTCTCGCGACCTATCAGCACGTGCGTCGTTTTTGCTCCTTTCGCGCTCACCTTCGGAAATCTGTCTCTCTTCTCTCAGCGTGCGATTGTTGATCACGTACTGTCTCTGTCCGAACTGGAGGGCCGGAGTCACCCAGTTCGAACAGAACTGCTTAAAAGTCTGCATGCTGTCGCTTCTTCAATCTGCCTCCTCTCTCTCTCTTTCTCTCGCTCTCCTCCGCTCTCTATCTTCCTCTCTCTCGCTTCCTCTCTCAGACCTTCACTACATTGTTGTTGCGCCTGTCGCGCGGTTCTTCTCTCGATCGCGACAAGGCACAGATTATGCAAAAAGAAGAGACAGGAGATACCGAGGGACCTCTCACACGGCTGATCGCGTTCTTCCGGAAACCCGAGTTCTTCAGAAAGCATCACGGAATCCCCGTCTCCACCTTCGGAAGGAAGGATCGGCGCCTCGGCTGGGCAACGGCGACGCCGCTGCCTCCCCTTCAGGAAGGCCGGCAGGCAGGATCCAGAGGGGGAAACGCGAAGGCTCTTCCTCCGAAGATTCCTGTTGTGACCGAGACGCGGAAAATGAAAGAGGACGACGGCAAACAGGAGAAAAAAAACGAAGAAACCGCGGAGAAGAACGGAGAGTCGGGGAACGTGAGGGATGACAGAGAAAGGAAGGGGAGGAGAGGAAATTCCTTTCCGGAGTTCTCGTTCTGTTTGCATATGGTGCCTCCGCAGCTCACTGCGCACCAGCGAGGAAGGAAAGGGAGAGAAGGCGAGAAGAAAAACGCGCCAGGCGAAAACAAGAAGAGGGAAGAGCAAGCACACAGGAGAAGGAGCAGATGCAAAAGAAGAGAGAAAGACGAAAGACGAGAGAAAGAAGAGAGAAAGAAGAGACCACGCCGAATGAGTACAGCGGGAACAGAAGTAGATGAAACGAGAAGGAGATCTTTGAGACGCAAAAGAGAAAAGACCACACGTCTGTGTTGCTGAGACTCGACCGCTGACCCACAAGACACAGCTGGACCTCGAGAGAAGAAAATCCTAAATCTCCACAGCTGCTCCGCCTCGATCCGCTCCTCTCCGAAATGCACTTGGCAGAATCCTTGGAAACAAACAGAGTGTTTCTCGCTTTCCGTTCTCGATCCGTGTGTCAGGGAGAAACGTATCGAGCAAGACGGGTCGGGTCCTGTTCCGCTCCCAGTTTTTTCTTGGAGGTTGTTGTCTCCGAGCTCGTTGAAAGGGGATGTGCTTCCGATTCGAACTGGTCTTCGTTTATCCTTCTCTCGCTCTCTCTCTGTTTGCGGTCCAGTCTCTTTTCCACAAAGACACTCCACAGACCTCCGCCGCCTCGGCATTTCGCGAAAGAGGCGAGAAAGCCACCGCCGCTAAGCTGTCCGCATGCACGCTCTCGATCGACCTCTGAGGAGCTCGGCGCCAGTCGACCTCGTCAGAAGGAAGAAATGGGAAAATAGGCGATGTTCCTGTTTTCGGGAGCGAATAAGGGGGGAAACTATCAAAAAGAAAACGCTTTTCCTGGCGCTTTTCCTGGCGCGCCTCTCTCCTTTCGCTCGAAACGCTGCGCAGATGTCTAGCGCCCCCGAAGCGAAGAGAGAGAGAACGAGACGATTCTTTCAACAAATGCCCGCTAAAAGCTGAGCAGTCGTGCTGGAAATTTGTGAAGGAGGGAGAACATGGCAGAACCTTTTAAAGGAAGAGGCTCCGCACTTCGCAGAAAGAGCCTCGCGAAGATCTCCGGCTTTTCGAGACCTCCCGCTAGCCGGCATGTGCCTTCCCAGCATGCGTCTTCGCCTCAAAAGCGTTGCATGTGTGCTGGATCCGCCCCCGCCGACCAGAAAGTTGGTGTATCTCGTGAATGAGAAAGGCGGAGACGCACAAGAAAGGATGTTTTTCTAAATCGGGAATGACAGCCTCTCGCTGCCGCTTTCGAACTCTGCAGAACAACCCGGGCTGGTCTCGCGCGCGCTCCCCCAGGGTGTATATACAGTTCGAAAGTGAGAGAGATCGCAACCGAGGGAGATTAAGAGAGAAGAAAGAGACAGAGGAAGAGAGACAGAGGAAGAGAGAGAGAAGAAAGAGACAGAGGAAGAGAGACAGAGGAAGAGAGAGAGAAGAAAGAGACAGAGGAAGAGAGAGAGAAGAAAGAGACAGAGGAGGGAGAAAGGGAGAGGTAATCAAACGGAGAGAGAGGACAAGAGAGACACAGTAAGGGAGAGAAAGAGTAAGAGAGAGGGATTAGGAGAGAAAGAGTAAGAGAGAGGGATTAGAAGAGAAAGAGTAAGAGAGAGAGATTAAGACAGAAAGAATAAAAGAGAGAGAGTAGGAGAGAAAGGATAAGAGAGAGAGTAGGACAGAAAGGGTAAGAGAGAGAGAGTAGGAGAGAAAGGGTAAGAGAGAGAGAGTAGGAGAGAAAGGGTAAGAGAGAGAGAGTAGGACAGAAAGGGTAAGAGAGAGAGAGTAGGAGAGAAAGGGTAAGAGAGAGAGAGTAGGAGAGAAAGGGTAAGAGAGAGAGAGTAGGAGAGAAAGGGTAAGAGAGAGAGAGTAGGACAGAAAGAGTAAGACACAAAGAATAGGAGAGAGAGGTTAGGAGAGAAAGAGTATGAGACAAAGAATAAGAGAGAGCTGTTACGAGAGGAACAATAATAGAGAAATTATAAGAGGGAGAGGATAGGAGAGAAAGAGTATGAGAGAGAGATTAAGAGAGGGAGTTGTGCCGTTGAGGCAGACGCGTTGGCTTTCTTTTATAGGAGAGAAAGAGTATGAGAGAGAGATTAAGAGAGGGAGTTGTGCCGTTGAGGCAGACGCGTTGGCTTTCTAGCAGGCTTGTCGTTCCTACACGCACCAAAGAGCTGGGTGCGTCCTTTCCAGTTGAAAGATGACACAGACAGCATTCTGATCTAACGAGAAACTTCGAGGGAACTGGACGAATCGCGTCCAGTCTCCTTTTGCTTCTTATGTTTAGAGCAGTACAAACTCAGCACATCCGCTAAAATTCAACGCAACGCCCCAATCAGCCTGAAGCCTTCTTGAACTTCAGTGTCCGACTGGAACTTCCGTCCGCTTCCCTCTCAGTCGTTAGGAAAACCGTAAACTGTAAGCAGTTCTCTCTGCTTGGCGCCTGTGCATGCGTTTCCGAGTTCCTTCGCTGGTTCGTGCACATCGGCAGGACGAAGAGGTCCGTCAAAACACAGGGTCTGAGGAGAGGCACGAGTTCTCGTCGTTTGAGCGCCGCCTACAGATAGAATGAAGGATCAACGAAGAAAGAGCAATGAAGAAAGAGCAATGAAGAAAAAGCGATGAAGAAAGAGAAAGAGAGAACAAGAGAGAGACAGGATCAAACGAGGGGAGAAGAGGCAGAGTACCATACAGCACAAGAGAGAGAGAAAGGATGAAAAAGGGGGGAACGAGGAAGAGTACCACACAGAACAAGAGAAAGAGAAAGGATCAAAACGGGGGGGAAAAAGGAAGACTGCCACAGAGAGTAAGAGAGAGAGAAAGGATCAAAACAGGGGGGAAAGAGGAAGACTACCACAGTGAGTAAGAGAGAGAGACAGGATCAAACGAGGGGAGAAGAGGCAGAGTACCATACAACACAAGAGAGAGAGAAAGGATGAAAAGGGGGGAAACGAGGAAGACTGCCACAGAGAGTAAGAGAGAGAGAAAGGATCAAAAAGGGGGGGGGGGGGGGGGGGGGAACGAGGAAGAGTACGACAGAGAACAAGAGAGAGAGAAAGTTAGGGAGGAAGACAAAGAGACAAAGAAAGGCAGCTGGAGCATCCATTTGTCTGTTGAATAAGGAGAGGACACCTTCTCGCCTCACCCTTTTTACTGCCTTCCAGTGCAACTCTGTCCCTGTTTGTAGCTCAGCGTTTCTCTATCTGTATGCTTCCCTCATCTTTTCTCTATCTGAATGTTTCTCTAATCTCTTCTCTATCTACACATATATATATATATATATATATATAAACGTACACATATATACATACACATTTGTGGATAGGTACATGGATATATACACGGAGTTAAGTGCGCTGTGAGATTTTTGTGTCTATTGATTGAACCTATCTATGAACAAAGGAAGAGGTTTTTCTGTAGTTGCATGCCGCTGTGTATCATGTTCGAGTCCTGCACAAGCGCTGCGGAACTGTAATTTCCTGTTGTAGAGGGGATCGGCACACCAGAATTCCGTTTTATTCTTTCTCTGAGTGTGCAAGTGTGCACGCTTTGGGACACCGCAGTTGCAGAAGAAAAGCTGCTGAAACTTGCCTCTCCTGTGTGGACAAGGCGAAAGAAGGATTTTTGCAGTTCCGCGTTTTTGTTTTGGGGCTGAGGGGAGAGGGCCGCCGCAGGCTGCGGAACAGGACAAGAACCAAAAGAGTGTTCGCGCACAGGCTGACAAAGGTCCCCTGTGCATGCAGGCGCAAAGTCGAGGGAATCAACGACGAAACGACCGCGCTCTCGCCGTGTGTCTAGACAGTTCGATCAGCGGCGATGGAAAGAGAAAACAAAATCGACAACCAGCCTTTTCCTTTGAAGAGAAGAAGCGCCGGTCATTGCTGCGCCAGCAAGGGTCAGAAAACGACACGTGTCTCCCTGCCAGAAAGTGCGCGCATCGGCGATCTCGAGAAACACAAGACCTCGGCGGAACGAATTAAACTTTTTTCTCTAAAATGACCTTAGCGCCGGTTTCTTCTGCGTTCCGCGGCCGGCTACCCTCTCCTCCGGCTGTTCTCTAAACTCTTCCATGTCGCACATTCCTCTATCTACATATATATGCGTATTGCATAATCAAACATATACTCCTGCAGAGTCATATACATTTGTATATATAAATAATTGTATAGATATACAAAGGTGTACAGATGTAGATGTCCTGGTGTGGAGAAGAAGAGGAGCCGAATTTCGAACTGTTTTTCTGCCTCTTCACCAAGTCCGTTCCTCCTCTCCCGTTCGCTTCCTTTCTTTTCTTTCTTTTCTTCTTCGTTCGCCACGCCACATTTGTTTGATTTCTTCTTCGTGCTCTCGCTTGTAGCCTTCCTTTCTCTTCTCTGTCACTTCTTTGCCTCTCCCGATTTCTTTACTCTTGCGCGTCTTTCCCGTTTATCGCGACTGCCTCCTGCGTCTTGCGTCTCGTCTCTCCGATCTCTACAACCCTTTTCGGTTCTATCTCTTTTTATCTCTCCTGTCTCCTATCTCTCCTGTCTCTCATGATCTCTCCTGTCTCTTGTCTTTTCTATCTCTCCCCTTCGCTACATTTTTTCTCCGTTTGCAATCTCTTTTCTGGCGGGGTCGAGACAAAGTTGGTAGCGCGTCAGGCTGCGCTGTCTTTGCTTCTCTGCGACAATGTCGGACTACGCCGAGGACGATATTCAGTTCGAATATGAGAGCGACGGCGAACAGTACGGAGACGATGGAGAAGATGAAGAATCAATCCTCATGGAGAATGCCTTCTACGAGGCTCAGGACATACGCCACACGAATCCTCGAGCTGTACGCCTGTTTTCTCCTCTCTTTCCTTCTTTGGCGCTTGTGCTCTCTTCCTCTTTCTTTCTCAGGATTCCTGTTCAGTGTCCCTAGTCTCTTTTGTCTATTTCCTTCTTTTCTGCTTTGCGTGAGACGTTTCGCTTGCGCGTTCGCGTTTTTTTCCTCTCCTCGCGTTTCTCTCGTGCAGCATCTCATCGGTGTCTCCTTCCACAGAAGTGTCTCTCTACCCTACGGCGTCGTCGGGGTATGGCCCGGAGCGACAGGAGACAGCATCTGTGGGGAAGACGCCCCGTTGCTCCGCTGCTTTTCGCGTGTTTTCGTCTCAGGCGCTGAGGCTGTATCAGTCCGTTGTCGAGAAGGAGGAAGCACAGTCAGCGACGAGTACGTGGCGATTCCGGGCTCTCCTCAATGTAGTCCTCATCCACGCAGAGCTCCGTGAGTTTCGCGAGACGCAAGGAATCGGAAACCACGCCACAAAAACGCAAAACGTGGAGGACTACAAGAAACAAAACACATTTTATATTAACACTGAAAACAATTTCGAAAAAAACTTTAGTTGGACAAAAAATCGTTGCTCCGGGACTGTGCGGGAGCAGCGAACGGCGCGACTGGAGCTGTGCAGGACGAGCTCGGGTGCGCGTCGAGGGTGTCGGGTGAAAGAAGCGATACAAGCGACAAGGGAAGGACTGCAGTTGAGAGTGGCAACAAGAACAAAAAGAGACAGAAGGGGACAAGGAACGAACTTCACACCCAACCCGCGTCGACACAGTTCGGTTTCGCTTTCCTTTTCTCCAAATGCGAGTTGTGCTCAGGTGTGCGGTTCGTTCAGTCCACCGGATACTTCCTCTTGTTTTTGTGGTGTTCGTCAGTCCTTTTCTCCCGGAAAGTTTGTTGCCGCTTCGGTTTTCTTCCCCGCCTCGGTCCTCTCTCCGTTCGTATCCCCTCTCGTTCTCTGGAGGGATGCTTTCGCACTTCCATTTCTCTTTTCCCTGCATCTTCTCGTTCGGTGTCTCCTCCACCTCCCTCGCTTCGTCCCTGTCGCATCTCGTCTCTACTTTGCATCTTCTCGTTGTGGTTTTTTGCAGGGGAGTTCGACAGTGCAGCCTCGGCGTACGCCCGCCTCCTTCCTCTCATGCGGCATGTGACGCGAAACGAAACTTCTGATGCCATCAACGCCGTCCTCGAGGCATTGAGCGCAGATCTCGTTGAAGCTTCGCCGTCGTCTGGTTTCGGGCGTGTGGACAGAGAAGGACGGACGGAGACAGGCGGAAGGGACGGAGAGAGGAACGCCCGAGGCGGAGACTCGCCAGGGGCGCGTGGCGACTGCGGAGGCGGCGCCGCTTCTCTTCACACCAGAACCATGGCGACTCTCGAGACAATCTTCAAACTGACGCTCGACGCTTTGCAAGAGCATCGCGTTAAGGTAAGAAAAGACTGAAACCGAGCGGAACGAAGGAGGAGAATGACCGGAAAACAGAACATGCGCGAGAAACGGATAGGGAGAAACACAAAATGAGGCAAACGGGGTTCAAGGAAGGGCCGAAACGCGAAGGCGAGGCAAAAACCGGGCAAAAAGAGAGAGAAAAAGCGAACAGGGTAAGGCAGAAGGCGAAAGATTCGCAAGGGTCGGGAGATGTAATGGAAAACAAGAAAGGACATGGGACAGCAACGAAAGAGACAGGCAAGTCCCTGATTCGTGCACGTCGCGTATGGCTCTTCGAACCCTTCGTTTTACCGGCGTGTTTTGCTCTGTTCGCGTTGGAAATTTAATGCGTTTATGCTGCTGCGATTTCTGACTAGCGTCTTTGGTTCCGCACATGCAGCCGCATCATTCGGCTGTACATACACCAGGGCGAGTACACAAAGGTAGGTTGCGAAGGACCGTTGCTTGCGTCTTCCCAGTTCTTGCTGCTTTCTCCCCTCTGTTTCCCATCTCCCGGGAGCCCTGTCTTCGTCGGTGTCTTCTCGTTTTTGCTTTGTCGCTTTCCTTTTCTCTTTCTTTCCCTTGCTTCTGCTTCGGCGATGTGCGAAGCCGTAACGTTCGATTTCTCTCCGTTTTTTTTCTCTAGCGTGTGCCTTCCACCTCTTCGTTCTGTGGCTCTTCCTCTCAGTTTCCGGTCCCGTATGGTGCTCATGCTCTCCTTCCGTTTCCTTTCCTCGTCTCGTTTCCTTCTCACGTGAGCAGGTTTTCCCCCTTGCTGTGAGTCTCTTGTGTCTGTCGCTATCGCCTCAAAGGAAACAGGCACCTCTGGAGTTAACGCGTTCCCTGCCAGTCCTGCATCAGTTTCAATCCTCGCGAAAGATCCCTCTGGAGGGTTCTCCTTCGCTTCCTCGTTTCTGACTTGAGAACGTGCCGTTTTTCACATCTTCTCTCGTCTTTCATTCTTTCGTCTTCTCTCTCCTTTGTCTCTTTTCTCTCGTCTTCGCTTCCAGGCCACAACTCTCCTCGCTGACGTTCGCCGTGAAGCACGTTTGCCGCCTCTCGACGTCTCTGACTTGGCAAGTCTCTCCGCATCAAAGGGTTCACTCTTCCCTTCCTCTCCGTCCTGCTCCGTCTCTCCCTCCTCCTCGTCGTTTGCATCGGCTGGGGCTGCAGACGGCGAGGAGATGCCGAGTGGCCAGATTCTGGAGTTTTACGCCCTGGAGAGCGCCATCTGCATGCACCAGAAGAATTTTCAGCGGCTGCGTCGCCTCGCGACGGAGGCGAGCAAGTTCCTTTCTGCGGGCATTGCGGATCCGAAGAATGTCGCCGTTGTGCGCGAGATCACCGGAAAGATCCACATGGCCGAGAAGAGGTGGACCCTCTCGCTGATCGACTTCTCAGAGGCGTTTCGCCAGTACCAGGAAGTCGGCAGAGCCAAGTAAGAGCGTGGCGAGTGTCTCGACAGTCGCGCGCGAGGCGGAAACGCGAAACCACACGGCGACACACAAAGATGAAATGAGCGAGACATGCGCTGCGTTGTCTTGCCACGGTTCGCCTTCTGGGGTCATGCGCTGACTTCGCTGCAGGAAAGCGAAGCGAATGCTTCAGTTGCTGGTTCTGGCGAGCCTCCTCACTCTTTCCGATATCAACCCTTTCGACACTCGAGAAGCAAAGGCGCTGCAGGTTCGTGAGCCCACGCTTTCGGGCGCACCCCGCCTTCATTCTACCTGCTCGTGACATCGCCGTGCACCGGTCCACGTACCTTCGCTCGCTCTATGCATCTGCGCTTTTATACTTGTGTTGTACATTTATATTTGTGCTTGCATGACTGAGCGCGCAGCTCTACAAACATTAACGGGGCTCTGCGCCTATGAGGCAGCCACGCATACATTTGCATGTATCCAGATAAACACAGATAGACAGAGACGTGCATCTATCTCTGCTACACATTCCTGGATATCAACACCAACTGTTGGATGAAACTCATTTGAAAGTGCCCTACCGTTTGCATTCCTGCGTCAAATTTACATATATGTCTAGATAGATTTGCCATGTACCTATGTGGCGTGTACAAGTGTATGCATGCAGTAAGAACATTGATGAGGAGCGGAAGAGGGAGAGCAGATAAGAGACGGCTGTGCGCGCGTGTGTGCGCCTCGTGGAAATCTCTGTGGAACGTGAATCGATGGCGAGGCGAGCCTTTTGTCTCAGAGCACACGCGCATGCGTTTTTGCCTCGGCCTTTGCATGCAAAAGTATCTTAGATCGCTGCTGGCTCCGCCGTTCCTCAGGAGGATCCTAGCGTCGCGTCGATGCATGCGCTGAGGGAGGCGTTTGAAGCAGACGACGTGGGGCGCGTCCTCGAGGTAGGCAAGAAAACGCGCGCTTTCTGAAAACGACAAAACACAGAGACTAAAGGAGGAGACGGCGAGAAGAAGAGACAGAAAACGCGTCGAAAGAATGCCCCTGCGTCGGCGTTTGTTTTGTTCAGCTCCTGACCGAGCCTCAATATGGGCTAGCGACCGATGCGTACATCTCCCTCTTTGTCGAGGACCTACTCGGCAACATTCGGTAAAAACGCTCGGAAAGCAAACGGATTTTTGAGACGGAACATACCCTCCTGGGAAGGGGTAGGAGAGAACGAAAAGGGAAGTGAGAGGAGAGGAGAGAAGGACCAAGAGAAGCGAGAGGGTGGAATACCTAGGATGCAGAATGTGACTCCAGTTATGAGAGATACAGACAACCGAGTTCTTTATGGTTGCCGTACACCTCCACCCCACTGGACTGCTTAAGACAGCTAACAGTGTTGGGTTTCAGTATTCTACCGGGTTTAAACGTTTGCTTGGAAGCTGCAGTCATGAGCACTGTTGTTTTCGTATGTCAGCGTAGAACCAATCCGGTACTGCTGGAAGGAGGAAAGCGGCGAGGATGAGAGAGAGAAGACCGCAGAGAAGGGAGACAAGGGAGGCAGCCCTTTGGAGGGAGGATGGCTGAGTCGTTTCCCGCTCTTCAAAAAAGGAGCAATTTTCATCTGTCTCGCCTCGCTTGTTTTTTCAGGATTCTCTTTGTAACACGAGAAAAAGAGGTGCCCTGCGTGTCTGTACGGGACCGTAGGCCAATCTATTGATATTTTATCGATTGAGTGTTTTTCGTTTCTCTCTTTGCAGCGTGCACGCACTGCCGTCCATTCTGGCCAGGCACACGTGCGTCTCTCTTCAAACCCTGCGAGAAGAGCTGCACGCACAAACCGCCAAAGAAGTCCGAAGCACCATTGCACGGGTACGAAAAAAAACAGGTCCATTTTGAGATGCTGAAGACAACGCGGGAGAGGCGAGCGAAACAGGAAAAACCGAAGCGGGAGAAAGAAAGAGAGAGCTACGTAGAAGAGAGAGAGAGAACGAGAGGGAGTTGCACAGAGGAGAGGGAGAAACGGAGAGTTGAGCAGAAGAGAGGGAGAAACGGAGAGTTGAGCAGAAGAGAGAGAGAAAGAGAGAGTTACGCAGAAGAGAGAGAGAAAGAGAGAGTTACACAGAAGAGAGAGAGAGGAAGAGGGAGTTGCACATAGGAGAGAGAGAGAAAGAGAGAGTTACGCAGAAGAGAGAGAGATAAACAAAGTGAGAGAGGGACTGGGGAAGGAAGAAGCGAGTTAACCAGTGCACGCCAGTCAAGACGCGCGCGACGAGGGCATCGAAATCCAGTGAGGGATGCAGATATAGAGAGATGAGCAGATGCAGCGAATCGTTGATAGGGCTATACACAAACGGGTTGGTATCCATAGGTGGGGATAGAAACGTCCACGCACAAATGGGACGGCAGGTGCGGCGCTTGAGTGTGAGGCAGAGAGATGATTCGATGCAGAAATTGGACGGGCATACTTTTCACGCGTGAGGGAGGAGGGAGAAGAGCAACACGGAGACGAAAGAAGAGTCATCCAGCTGCCGAAGAACGGAGACAGAGAGAGAGTGGAGACAAGAAGAGAGAGACACCACATTTCATCGTCGCTGCCTGGGGCCCGGGCGCTTAGGGTTTTTAAGTCCACGTATTTTTTTTATAATATTCCAGCTTTTACAAGGTTGCACGTCACAGGACCACGTAGAGACTTCACGATTCGTAGGGACGACGCTTGTGCACATCTGAAGCATCGATTTTCGTTTTGCTAAGGCAAGAGATGTGCGGCAGCACTCTTGGGAGTTGAACATGGACTCCCGCAACGACGAGGCCGCTAGGACGAAGAGTAAAAGCAATGGAGACACTGACAAAGAAGGAACGTCGCTCGTCCTAGCTGGCGAAAGTTAAAGATCCTCTGGGGTCGCCGCTACCTGCACACATGCTTGGGGGTTCGTCATCCTCTGACTCTCTTTTCCTCTCAGTCACCATGTTGTTGGGGCTCTTTGCCTTTTTTCCTCTCCGCTTCGCGCGTGTTCAGGCTCTCGCGGAGGGGCGAATCTCCGGGGAAATCGACGAGGTCCGACAAATGCTCGTTGTAAGACAAGACTTTCCTTCTCATCGAGACTTCTCCCTGAATCCAACTTAACCTTTCTCTATTTCCACGTGTAACTATCTGTTTATTTCTCCGTGTGAGTTTCTCTCTATTTCCTTGTGTAACGATCGTTCTACCTCTGTAACTAAATCTATATACGTGTCTATCTGCGTAGCACAGTCTCCCCGTATCTGCTTGTGTCTAGAAGTGCGTAGCATAAACTGTCTGTTCATGTTTCGTATACACATATTCATCCACCTATATGTATATATATATATATATATATATATATTTATAATTACATAAGTATATATGCATCCTTTGCTCGAGCCACTGATCGTCCTGTCCAGACACGTATCTCCCTATGCCTGTAAATCCTTTTTTACGCTGCCTGAGATATGGACATGTATGAATATATATATATATATATATATATGCATTCATGTGGAGTTTGCGGGGTAGATGTTGTTTGTTGCGTTTGAAGGTGCGCAAGCGAGAGTCTCGAGGCTGCACAGACGCGTCGCCTTTCAACGACGCGTGCTCAAAGACAGCCTCTCAGACGAGCGATCAACGTGGGCTTTCCGAGGCAGGCCGAGAGGGAAGTGACCAGAAAGCGAAGAGACAAGAAGAAAAGGCCGTTCACGAATGGATTGACTCCCTTAGCGCTTTGACGCGCCAGCTCAACCAACTTCCGTATCGCTGAGAGCCGAAACGTTCCAAGTTCCCCGTCAAAAAACGAAATATACCATCCGGGGAAGCCGCTTCTCGCATCCCCCTGTATACGATCTACATCTACTCTGCATGCTCCCTCTGGACTGTTCCGTGCAAATATCTCCATATATGCATGTATGTATATATATATATATATATATATATATATATAGGTATTCTATGTGCACATAGATATATGCATGTATATACTTAAAGTATATACTTTTATAAGCATGCCCATGTGAGACGATGCCGCAACTGAGGCCAGACACTCCCCTGTACTGGCTGAGGATCTTGTTTTCTACACGGCTGTGTCCAAAGAGAGGTGAGGTTTGTTTCGCTGTCGGGCCAACTGGCCTTTCTGCGCAAAGAGGGAAGGTAAAAACAGCCGCATTCGTGGCTGCACAGCCTTCGCGGCAGAAAATCCCCCAGGACGTCTCGACAGTGAGTAGTTGGAAGAAGGAAGGCTGTCACTCCGCCCCACTAAAAATCTGCTATTCTCGGGCCCCTCATCCTACATAGATTTGACGACAGACAGAAGCTATCTAGAGAAAAACGCGCTGCCTCTGCTACCCGAAGAGAGTCTCCTGAGGTGTACCTACGGCAGAGTGGCTACGCCTCTCCACACTCGCCGCCGGTGTACATACACTAAGAAGTGTCCCTTTCCCCAGCTTTCTCTCGCCGACACCGAAAAGGAAGGGATATCGAAAAACCTGTTCCCAGATTCCGTACACACAGCGCGGACAAAGCAGCACACTATCCCGCTCAGCCACAACGCCCGCCGGACGCTGTCTCCCCCTCTCAGGGTGCGCCGGTGGCTCGAGTGGATGTACACTCCGCAGAGAGCGGCGCGAGCCCAGACATCGACAGCGTTGAGTGTTTAAGTTGAACGAAAATACTCTTCGTCGCGTGAGCCTCTCTCGCCGCTCTAGGCGAGCAGACGGGGCGAGAAGAGACGTACCGAAAAAGCACGGACGCCGTGCATCGAAACAAGTCGGTCAACAATGCAGAGGATTCGCGCGCGCGCCTCGAAAGGCCGGAATGGATGCGGCGTCTCTGGGGTCACAATTGCGAGTGAAGAGACAGGAACAGATGGCCGAGCGACACCAATCACCAGCTGTCGCCGACGGGGAAGAAACGGAGGAAAGGCGGTGCACGCCTCAGCACACAGACGCTTTGCGTCTTGCTCGTCCTTCCTGAAGCTGGTTCTCCCGGCGTCTCTTGTCCCTCGACTCTCTGCTTCCGCTCTTGTCCCTCCTTGTCCCGCCCGTTTTCCTTCCGCTGTTAACCCCCTTTTCCTCACTGTGGCCTCTCTCTCCCCTCTCTTTCAACGGCGCTCCCTCGCCGTCACAGAACTGCGGCAAAGACGCTTCCTCTCCGCTACCTCGCCACCCGCGTGTGTGGGGTTGGGGAGACAGGAGCCTCGCCGTTCTCTTTGCCGCTCCGGTCCCGTTTTCTCTGATCGGTGTCTCTTTTTTCCTGCGTCTCTCTCTAGTACCGCAGCCAGAAGGTTGCGCGGCGGATGTTGATAAGTTGCGGCATGCCGAAGAGAGGGCCCAACCCGGCGACGGCGACTTCCTGAAGAAAGTCCAAACAAAGACCAGCAGGACTGAACGGAGACTGGACAAAGGCGCGATTGGAAAGAACCGGCCTACAGAGCCGAGATGGAGAGATATGAGAGGAAAAGAGACAGGCGAAATTCACGAGAGACAACTCAGACACACACAGACACTGTGTAGGGCACAAACAGAAGAAAAAACAAACGTGGAAGTGAGACACCTTTTCCCCTAGCATTCTTTAGCATCGGGGAAAGGTAACAGAACCCCCCCCCCCCCCCCTTTCCATCACACACTCTTTTCTTTTCTCCTTTTTTCTTTCCCGTTCCACACGCGCTCTTTTTTCTCTGTGTCAACTGGAAAAGACGTACAGCGTCATGGAGGTATTTCCACGCGACGCGCTTCACTTCTTCGGCGTCGATCACCTCCAACCTCTTGAGGAACTCAGCGAGAGGCATGCGTCGTCCATAGGCACTGAGAAACGCAGAGCGGACAAATCTCTCTCGACACTCCGATTTCTGTTCTCCGACACGGAAACGAGAACAAGGCGACTCTCCAACACACTACCGATCTAAAATCGTGATGTCTGTTCGTTACGTGGCAATCATAATTGTCATAGCTGGGAGTTTAGCTAGAGGAATCGCGAGCGATGTTCTAGGTGTGCTGCACGGGAAAGGTGGAGAGGTAGAAGCACGCAGGCGGAAAAGACCCCATCCAGAGGCCGGTGCGCGAAACACCTACAGCATCTGACGCCCGATGTCTTCAGCGACTGCCGTTGTCGAATCGAGGTGACCCAAGAGCTGCGTCTACGCAGGACAGACACATCGAACCAGACGCGGAAAGGGAAACTCCTTGGGGTGGGGCGGGCAAACGTCCGAGAAAAAACCGAAAAGAAGAAAGGGGAAAGACAAGCACACGCGGCAAGAGGGAGAAGCGAATGAGAGGAAGGAAAAATCAAGGAGGAGACGGCGCAGAGAAAGAGGCGAGCGCACGACTCAGGGGTTACTGGAAAGCTGAGCGACGCGCTGTACGATGGGGCGCCGCAAGACGCACGGGAGGGAAACAGTCCGTTCGAGACGAAGGGAGCAAAGAGGCAGAAAGAGCAAAGGCGTACTTTCAGTTGAGCCTTGGCGCGTTCAACCTCTTCGTCAGTGACCTGAAAGAACCACAGAGGACACCGCCACTCGAGGTTTTTTCCCGCGCGACGCCCGGCAAAAACGAGTGAACGAAACACAGAGAGCAGTCCCTCTATCGAAGGACAAAAGATGCACGGGAAGAATCAAAATGTTTACGCTCCCTCCACGACACGAACGAGCAAACAGTTCCCCACATCTTCAGACAGACATCTACTCACGCACATATGCATGCGTATAGATACATATACATATACATATATATATATATATAGAGAGAGAGATATGGATGTAAATGTTTGCTTTTTTGCGTGACGTTTTGGCTTACGGCGTAGGAGAGGGAAGTGATGCCGAACATGATTTCCATGACGCAGTGCTCGAGAGCGACTTCGTCACACTGGGCGTAGAAGCCGAAGAGGCCGGTGTCGCTGTAGCAAGTGTTGAAGGCAGAGAACATTTCTGCGCAGCCGACCATCATTTTGTTGCACACGTTCCTCACAGTCGTGTTGGCCGAGACCTTTCCCGGGACGATTCCCTCGTCGTGCTTCCGGTAGCTTCCAACAATCGCCTGCATGAGCATGAACGTCACTGCATCTGCGAAGGCCCACGCACAACGGAGGCAAAGATCCGCCTTTCTGGAAAGAGGACAAAGAAGAAGGCGAGTAGAAAGAAAAACACGGAAGCACAAAAAAAGAGGAGCACGGGAACGAAGAGAACAGGGAGACGCACACGAGAAGGGAGAAAAGCAGGGGAGAGGACGCGCACGGGAAAAAACACGGTGAGAGAGAGGAGGAAGAACGAGAGAATAGACACAGACTAGTAAGAAGAGAGAGACAGACTAGAGAGAAGAGAGAGACAGACTAGAGAGAAGAGAGAGAGAAGAGAGAGAAGAGAGAGACAGACTAGAGAGAAGAGAGAAGCGAGGCGAAAAAAAAAGACAGGAGACACCAGAGAGTACAGAAAGTTGCGCACCATTCTCCGTCGTTTCGCTTACCGGGGGACTTCCACGGGACGCCTTCGAATCCGACAGCGACATGGGCGATGGGGGCCCATATCGTCGTTTCTGTGGAGGAGCTCGGAGCCGCAGAAGAACGGCTTTTCGGTGGGCAAGATGATCTTGTTCTTTTTCGGTTGAGGGACTGCGGCGAAATGCTTCTCGACCAAGGCAGTCAGCTCTTTGTGGTCGACGTCGCCTGCAGCCGCAATGACCATCCTGTCGCTCGTGTAGTTCCGGTTGATGTAATCCAAAATGTGACTTCGAGTCATGTTGCGGATGTTCTCTTCAGGGCCCAAAATCGTGTAACCCAACGGACTGTCTCGGAACGCCTGAAACACAACGCAAACACACGTCTTCACGCGTGTGGATATACGATTCTACGGACATATAGACGTATACACACGCACATACAGATGTACGCACGCATGTCTACACACACATACAAACATATATATATATATATATATATATATATATATATATGTGAACATACATGCAATGTAGTTGTATGTATATGTCTACATATATATGTGTGTATGTGTGTATTGACGGGCAAGTGGCGCGCCTTTTACCGTGGTGTGGAGACGGTCGAAGATGACTTCCTCAGTTTGTTTTTCCACCTCCTCCATTTCTCTGAGGATCACGTGCTTTTCCATCTGGACAGCCTCCTCGTCGATGGTGGAGTTGAGGAGAATGTCCGACAAGATGTCGACGCACTGGGGCAGATCTTTCTTGAAGGCCTTCGCGTAGTAGCTGGAAAGGCCAAAACGTCGGCGCAGAGGCAAAGCGTCAACCGAGAGAAAAGCCGCCACATGCAGAGAAGACGCACGCGAAACAAGTGCTTAAAGAGAGAGACACAGCCTCTCACTGCTCGTTGAAGTGTCTGGTGAAAGAGGGGACAAAACGAACTAGCTGACACAAAACATCTCACTTAACACCTCAAAACGTAAACCTGACATGAACATACCTTACCTACAAATCCACTGCACGCACATGTAGCGAATGTTACATATAGAAGATATTGAGCGAGCTAGAGGAACAATACGTGAGCAGTCTTACTCATCATGAAAGTACAATATATATATATATGTACAGAGTGTGCTTTTCCACTCAGTAGATGAAGAGGGATCGATGTTTATCAATTTTCTTTGAGATGAGAGGCGAGGCTGAGGCGTACACTGTCTGTTCGCGAGAGGTGTAGGCGTTGAGGTGCGCCCCCATGTTTTCGATTTCTTGTTCGAGTTGGATGCGCGATCTTCTCTTGGTCCCCTGCAAAACGCGGAGCAGAAAGAACGTCGTGCAGGAAGAAGAGAAGGTCTCCAGCAGAGGCACAGAAGCACTCGGGAGTAGTCGACACACAACACAGGACACCCCGGACACGAGCCGAGAACGCAAGAAGAGAGACGGAAACAAGAAAACAAGAGAAGGCAGAGCACAACCCCTCCCGCCCACCCTTGCAAGGGGGGAGTACGTGGTCACACTGCTCGACAGTGTGAGTTTCCCTGCTGCTGGCTGCATGCAGGAACACTCCACAGACGCAACGCTGCAGCGCCTTCAGAGATCGAGAGGGAGAGAGCGAGTCGTGTAGAGTGTGTCCCCTCCTTGCTTTTTGCGACGAGACGCTCCACCTCGGCCCTCGCTCGAAAAGAAGGGCGGAACCACAGGCGGCTGCGCTCGTCGGTGTTCGCGCACAAGTCCCGAAGCACCATTCTTTTTTGGAAAGCGAGGGGAGGATCTGGAGGGTTACCACCTGGCCCCACTCTCTCTCTCTCTCACCTTGAAAGTCATGTGCTCGAGGAAGTGCGCAGCGCCGTTCGTCTCTTTGCTGTCGTAGCGGCTTCCGCTGTCGATCCACACACCGACGGTGGCAGTCTGGTGAAAGGGGAGGCGCTGCGTCGCCACGCGAATCCCGTTCGGCAAAGTCGTGGTGACTGAGAGACACAGACAGTCGCAGGCCACGAGAGCAGCAGTCACCGCCTCTCGGGGGTCGAGGATGCAAAGCACTCGAGAAATCCGAAAAACACAGGAGATGCCGCAGTCCCCCGCGAGAAGCACCACAGAAAGAGGCCAGAAAGAGCGACAGAAGGAACCGGCAGAAGAGAGGTACAAGAGAGGGAAAAAGAAGGAGAGAGAGAAAGAGAATAGAGGGAAAAGAGAGGGCGAGAAACGGAACAGAGGGGAAGGAGAGGGCGAGAAACGGAACAGGGGAAGGAGAGGCAGAGGCCAAAAACCCGGAGAGGGCGAGAAACGGAACAGAGGGGAACGAAGGAGTTCCGACGCGAGTTCTTTCTTAGAGTCGCCGGAGAGTACCTCTCTCTACGACAGGATGTGAATGTGCGAAAAAAAAGCACGGATTTTTTGACCTCAAACTCGAGACGAGACGGCGCCGCTGGGGGAAGAGAAGAAAGGGGAAACCGGGGAGAAACTGGGGGAGAGAGACTCGAGCACAGTTTTCCGGCCGGTGGCGACCCCGGAATCGAGCGCTCTTGGATCAGACGATTGCATGCAAAGAGAAGCGAGGAGAGAGAGAACAGTCCCAAAAAGGTGTCGCAAGAGAGAGCGCGTTGCGACTCGTTTCGTGCGGGTTGGCGAGCGACATGGAGAAGAAGAGAAGGGAAAAGGAAGCACAGAAGACGTCAGAGAGAGTGCGGGGACCGATCGTCCGGCCTTCCACGCCTGTGCGCGTGTGGCCGGGGCACAAGTCCGAGAGCCTTACTCGTGGGAGACTGGTTGAACGCTTCCTGCGGAATGGACAGATCCGGAGAGCGCGCGAGAGGACTGACGCCGCTTGGCGCCGTCGTCGCCGCTGCGGCGCCGAAGAGGCTGCGGGTTTGGATAAGAGAAGAGCTGGAAGCGGGGAGAGAAGCGAGAGCAGGGATGCGCCTCCGGTGGACGCTGAGGGCGGTCGAGGCGCCGGAGGCAGCCCGTGGAAGGAAGCGAAACATTTTGGAAGATGGGGAGGAAAAGGCGAGGCGGGAGATTGGCGTGAGAGCACCGGAGAGAGAGGAAGCGTTCGAATCGGGATTCGGGTCTGGATCGGCGAGAGGGCCGAGACGCTTTTTCCACGCGGAGAGAGTGCACAGGCAAGACAGCGAGGGGTGGGACGAGAGAGAGGCGCCAGGAAAATGAAAGCGAGAACAGGAGCGGGAGAGGAGACGGGCAAGGCGTCGAGACAGCCGACAGAGGGGGATCCTCTGCAGGGAAAAAAAGGTAAACTGCCGAGCGAAGGCAGGCGCTGCGCTCGGGGCGCCTCTCGGAGTCGCGAGGTGTGAAGAGCGACGCACGGAAATGCGAGCTTTCTCTCTCGGCGCAGAAGTTCTCCCTGCGTCTCTTCCGTTCGAACCAAAAAAGACAAAACGCGGAAATGCGAAACCTCGAGCGCTCGAGCTCTCGTGAATGCGCTTTACCCCCCCTCGGCCTTTCTCACGGTGTCCAGATAGCACAAATAGACCCCAGCGCTGAGCGACTCGGTCGGGAAGACGGTCGGCGCAAAGGCTCCGGCTCTCTTCGTTCATAGGGCGTTGCGCTGGAGAACGCGCAGCATGCGCGGAAAAGAGAGACAGCGCGAAAATCGCGCAGCAGCCTGGAGTGTAGGTACAAACATCGCAAAGATTCGCGTTCTCTTTTTCCCGGCGGGTTCCTCGCGCACTTTGTCTCTCTCGCGCAAACAGGAAAACCTCAATCACGAGTCGCACGCTTCCAGGGAGAAGGGGAAGAGGGGAAGAAGGTGTGGAGACTGGCAGCCAACTGCCGTTTGTGTTTTTTCTTTTTCGAAGGAGGGAACAAAGTCAGAAAGCAGCGAGGCGCATGTGTGTGCGACGCGCGCAACCCGCCGCATGTCGAAAAGAAACGCGACAGACACACGCGAGCTCGCTCGGTGTGCGTGTGTTTTGCAAGCAGTCGATTCGCGGGCTCTGCACAAACGAGAAAACCTCCACAGAGGCCTCCGTCTCTCGCCGAGCCTTCAGTTTTTTCTCTGGTTTTTCGCTCGCGCCTTCAGCGTTTGTAGTCTGACCTCAAGGTCACGCCGTCCAGACGCAGAGAGAGACAGAGGGAAGGAGAGAAGGAGGGAACGGGAGAAAGAGGGAGAGAGAGAAAGGGGGAGAGAGAGAAAGAGGGAAGGAGAGAAGGAGGGAAGGAGAGAAGAAGAGGGAGAGAGGCGTGTGCAGTCGCGTCTGACGAGGCTTTCGTGGCGCTCTACCCTTGCTCGACGAGTTGAGCGAGACGGCGAAGAGGGGAAAACGGCGAAAGATCGAGGGCGAGCTGACAGCGAGAGGGAGGCGAGGCAGTCGAGGTAAAGGGAACAAACCACGAAGGAGAAGACCAAGGAAGAGAAGAACAAGAAAGAGAAGAACAAGAAAGAGGAGAACAGGGAAGAGAAGGAGAAGAACAGCAAGAAGGGAAGAAGAAGGGGAAGACAAAGAAAGAGGAGGAGGAGAAGAACAGCAAGAAGGGAAGAAGAAGGGGAAGACCAAGAAAGAGGAGGAGAAGAAGGCTGGTCGGCAAGTGGAAGAGGCGACGACTTGCGGAAGGGAGCCATGGAGGCGGAGGCGCCGAGTCAGGTGTCTCCTGGAAGCCGACTAGGCAGTCCAGCCAGTGACGACAATGGATCGGAAGACGACAACGGAGCGGAGAATCGGATCCAAGAGGCAGAGCGCAACCCAGGAGAGTGTCGACAGACAGGGGCTGCGTCGGAAGGACCGTTTCCAACAGTCTCTCCTGGCGTCGATCCCAGCGACGGTCGAGACAGTCAAACACACTTCGCGTCTGCTCGCAACCCTCCCGGCTGCGCCGGTGCGTCATTCTCTTCTCTCTCTTCACTTGCCTTCAGCCAGTCCTCCTCCGCCTCCACTTCTTCTCCCTCGCTGACCTCCACTTCTTCCTCTTCTCCCTCACTTGCTTCCGCGTCCTCCTCTTCTCCCTCACTTACTTCCGCTTCTTCCTCTTTTGCTTCTTGTTCTTCTGAGCGTGGACGTCGGGGGGAGGGCGAAGAGCTGCAAAGGCCGGCGGGCCGACTGCATGCGATGAGCGCCAGCGTGGCAGATGGCGTGTGCAGTCAGCAAGTTGTCCTAGGGTTGAAGAGCATTTGCAAGGAACTTATCGAGAACGCGATCGACGCCGGGGCGACAACTGTTGGTGAGTTGCGCCGGATTCGCTTTCGTTTTCCGTGAACTGTGTTTTCCTTGAGTCTTCCCTCCTCCGTGCCTTCTTTGCAAGCAGTCTGTTCTGGTTTCTAGCCAGAAAGACGTTTCGTCCACCGTGACTGCCTTCCTTCTCAGTCGCGAGAACCCGGCGGTTCTTGCCCTTCTCTCGCGAGCTGTCTATTCGCCTGTCTCCTCAGCCGGACCGGGGTGTCGTCTGAAACGGGGGCTGTTTATCAGACGCATGCACTGTCACTTTCCACGCGTGTCTCTCTGTTTCGTCTTGGCGCGGCAGAAGTACGATTCGTCGACGGAGGCATGGAAAGCATCGAGGTGCGCGACAACGGCTCGGGCATCGGTCCCCAAGACTTCCCAATGCTAGGTGAGGGAAGAAGAGAAGAAGAAAGCGAGAAGAAGAGAAGACAGCGCGAATGGGAGGATAAAGAGAGGAGAGAGGGGAAGTCGTAGGACAGTGCGAATAGGTCCCACTGAACAAAGAAACAGCCGAGAGCACAGAGAAACGCGGAAGGGGACACGAGGAGGAGAGGAGGAGAAAGAATCGTCTCTGAGGAGGAGGCAACGAGTGAGGAGACACCATCCGAGAGAAAGAGGGAGAAAGAAGAGCGGCACGTGAGCACTTCGCGCGAGAAAAGGCACACCGGGGGGTTTCAGCCTCACGGAGGCGCTCATGGAACCACGGACCAGAGAAGAAGCGGCGAACAACTCGATCGACGCACGCGGTGCGAAGAACAGTAGGGCGGAGGACGCCCGAAAAACAGCAAGCGAGGGCCCGCACGCCAAAAGGGATTGCTTCCACCGTCTGTGCACGTTTTTTCCTGTCTGGGGGTTTCGTGAATCTCTCTTGTTTCTCTCTGGAAATGCAAGTGGCGAACATGCACAGAAACAGAGAGGGCAAGCGAGTCTGTTTTCGGTCCGCAGGCCGCCGTCATGCGACTTCGAAGATCGATAAATTCGAGGATTTGTACAGCGCGCTCGATACAATGGGCTTCCGAGTAAGTGCTTGGACGAGTCGTGTTCTCTCGGAACGCTCTTTTCTTTCACTGGACAACACCGTTTCTGCGCTCCCTGTCCCCCTCGAGTTCTCCAACGCTTCTCGCGAATCTACCGCTCTCGCGTCACGTCGCCCTTCCCTGTCGGGTTCTCCTGTTTTCCTCCCCGTGTCCTACTGTTTTCGCCTCTCTTTTCGTCCGTCTCTCTTTCCTTCCGGCTCCAACGCTCGCTCTTCTCACTCGGGCTCAGAACGAGGATCAGTCGTTTCCTCACGCCAGAATCGACTGGCAGCTCTCTCGTCTTCTCTTTCTCTCTTTTTCTCTCTCTGCCTCTCCTTTTTTTTCTTTGTTTTCTCTTTTTCTCCCTTCCTTTATCTTTCTCTCTGTGTGCGGCCGTACGCACCCGCGAAGCGGAGAGGTCTGTGTCACTTTGTATCGTTGTCTTTCGCCTTCTCTGATGCGTGCGCGCCTGTCGCCTTCATAAGTGTCGCCTGTCTCCTCTTACTCGGGGTCTCCTGTCTCGCCTCAATCTCTCTGCATCTGTTTCCCAATATCCGTTTTTAGGGCGAGGCTCTGGCGTCTCTCTGTGCACTGAGCGACGTGGTGATCCTCACGCGGACTGCTTCCGAGCCTTTCGCGTCTCGCCTCGTCTTTGACCACCACGGCAACATCGTTCATCAAGAGCCCGCCGCAAGAGAGGTACATCAGAAAGGCCCCGTGTCTCCGATATGTCTCCCTGTCTCCGATATGTCTCCGATGCCGAACTTTTACAAACGTGGGCGAGTTTGCTGCTCTCATGGGGATCTGCAGCGGTCGGCTCCTTGCATGCAGAGCTGTCTCTCTGCCAGTCTGTTCTCTACAAGACCGTCTTTCCCCTGTCCGCCGTATGTTTGCCCACACGCCTTTCTCGGGCGCCCGCGTGTGCTCTGGCGATTTCGCCATTGATTCCGCTCGCTCGCCGTGCGTTGTTGTCCACCCTTGATTTGGTGGAAAGGCTGAGCAGTGCCGAGACAGGACGCACAGGCGCACAGCCCCCGAGTGAAACCCAAGAGACAGCGCGAATCCACAGACTGGAAACGGAGACACATGGAGCGTTTCGTCTTTGAGGTCTACCGACACCCTGGCGCCTTTCCATCCTCGTCGTAAACGGGAGCTCGATCGGTCCCCCTGCCTCATCCCACCCGTTTTCTCTTTACTTTCGTTGCTTCCTATCTTTTTATCTTTCGCCTTTGTGCATGCGTTGAACAAATGGGAGTCCTGCGATTTCTCCTGTCCTCCTCGCCCCCTATACCCCTTTTGTTTTTTCCCCGTTCCGTCGCTTCTCTTCCTGGCGAGAACACGACTCCGCGCCGCTGCTGTCACCTTCCTCCGCCTTCGACACCTGTCTCGCCCTCTCGCCTCCTTGCACTCGTCGGTTTTTCTCTGCGTTTCCTGCATTCGATTGGGTTGTCTTGTCTTTCTTCCGTGGCCGTTCATCATGGGCTTCGCATGCGCGTTTCTCCGTGTGCGTCTCGTGAATCGCTCTTCAGGTTGGGACATCGGTGACGGTGTCGAATCTCTTCGCCTCCTTGCCTTTGCGACGCCGCGCACTCCGCCAACAGCGACAGAAGCATCTTCAGGACGCTCTCGCGTTTCTCCAGAAATTTGCCTTGCTGCATGCGGCTGACTGTCGGGTGCTAGTCACTGACTTCATTCCCGGCGACGCGAATCGAACGGGCGAAGGGTCGGGATCTCAGAGGTACGATGAAGCAAGCGCGTTTTTGGTTTGAACGAAACGCATCCTGGCGAAACACCGCGCTGCCTCGCCCTAACGCGGTCTTGCCTGTCGCCTGGCCTGTGTGGGGTGTCGGCTCTTCCGTTTTTTTCAGACGCAAAGGCGGAAGCACAGTAACCCTGCTAAACACGCGAGGCACGGCTGCGCGCTTGATCGACGCTGCTGTCAGCGTCTACGGCGCTCGACAGATGCAGCAGTGTTCGCAAGTTTCTCTCAAGGGAACAGAGCCCGGGAGAGAGTGGAGGTGAGAGACAGAAGAAACAACGGAGCGGCGCCGAAGCGAGAGGCAGGGGAGATCGCCGGAGAACTCCACACCTTGAGCGAGTGCACATGAGTGAAACGTGGCGCGAAAGAGAGAAAAAAAACGAAGAAGAGAAAGAAAAAGAGACAGGGAGAGAAAACGAGGCAGCGAGACAGGAAAAAACAGAGAAGAGCACAAGGAGGAAGGGGAAGCAAGAGGCGTGAGAGAGTCGGATCGACCGACTGCGTCAATAAGAGGAAGGTGGAGGGAAACTGAACACAGCGGCGAGAGAGCGGGTGGGGCCTTGAAGCTGCGTTCGCGTTCGTAAAACTGCGAGAGGCGGCGAGAGGCATAAACGGGCATGGCTGGCGAGAAGTGAAGAAGAACGAAGAAAAGAGATCGAGAAGGGACAGTTTGCGCATGCAGAAGAGAGCGACGGCGGACTGGAAAAAGACAGGATGGCCGAGAGCGATAAAAGGGAGAAATGAGGTGTTTGTTCCGGAGGTTGCAGACAAAGACGTTGCGCGTTCCTGTCTCTTCAGCCTCGAGGTTTTGCTTTCTCGCCCGCCCCTCGGTGTACGGACGTCTTCCCTCCAGCTGTTCTTCGTGAATAATCGCGTCGTGGATTTTCCTCCTCTCTTGCAGAAACTCATCAATAAGTAGGTTCGTCGTGTCGTTGCCGGTCGTCGCCAACGTGCGCCACTCTTCCCGGCTTCATTCATGCGTCCTCTGGGATCCCGTCTTCGCCCTCACTACGGTTTCCCTGATCTCTTGCTCTGTCGTCGTTTTCCAAATTCCTCTTCTCTGTCGTTCCTCTTCTTTCAGTTCTTTTCTGCGTGTCCCCTCCCCTTCTTTTCCTATGCCTTTCCGTCTTCCCCTGTCCGGCTTCCCTCCCCCAGCAAAAAACGCTCGCAGCATCCTCAGTTGTTGCCTCTGTTTCTTTTTTCTCCTGTTCTTTCTCTGCCGTCTGTTCTCTCACGCGTGAGGTCTTCGCGGCGGGGCAACGCTGTTGCTGTGTGCCGCCGTTTGCAGCGTGAGGTCTCTTCCTCCTTTCATGGATTGGTTCCGCTCCACAGAGGCGGCTCTGTGGGTGTAGCACGAGCGTTGGAAGCCTCTTGCGTCACAAATGCGCACTCTTTCTTTCAGAAAATACCGGGAAGTCTGCAGTCGCCAGTGCTTCCCGATCGTCATCGCCTTCGTCGCCGTCGCGCCCCATCTCCTCGAAGTGAACTTGAGGTGAGAAAGAAAAGAGCTCGAGAATGCGAAGCCCCGAAGCCTGGGCGTGCACACAGTCGCAGCGAGAGCCCCATGGGAGAGACGCTGCGAGCTGGAGAGAAAGCAGCTTCCCGCAAACATCTCGACGCCTTTACATTCTACCGATTCTATACCGCTGCAGTCGTATTTTCCGCTTTACGGGCATGGGTAGGCGTGCGCTCCCGTGTGTGTGCCAATTTAGTTTCATCCCGTCGTTTCGTCATCACATTCGCCACACACAGTTACGCCTACATGCATATATATATATATATATATTTATATAAACATGTGGATATATCTCTCTCTACATATATATATATATATATATATATATATGGCATTGTGTGTATTAACAGATACATGCAGTTCAAAGTATTTTTTCTCGGGCTCTCGGGTTTAAAAATAGAACTGGCTTTCACGCGTGGGGGCGCATTTTGCGGCCGGTTAGGGGCAGATGACATGCACGCAAAAGGCAGGAGAACCTGAGACGCTTTTGGACCCCGATCTGCGCACAGAGGAATGACGCCTGTCTCCCTGCCGTCTGTGGGCCCGCGCTCCATTTCGTTCTTCTCTGTTTCTCGTCCAGAAAAGACAAACAGGAAGTCCTGCTGGCTGTCGAGAAGGAGATCACGGAAGCGCTCCTGGTGAGTGAAACGCGTTTAGGGTTGCGCGCTCTCTCTGCGGTGCGCGCCTCCTCGAATCCTAACTTTCGCTTTTTAGTTGCAGTGGCGGTTGTCCTCCAAAAAACTCTACGGCGCCTCCCACTGGCATCTTCGATGCCTTCCTTTCCTCACTCTTTGGCCGTTCTGCGTGGCTCTACCAGGCGCACATGCAAGGCAGCGGATCGATTCGCTTCTCTCAGCGGTCTTGTCTTTGCGGTGTTTTTGCGCTTCTATGCGAGCTCCGTTTCAGATCTCCGTCTCGAGTTCATTGCCGTTTCCTTCTGCTGCATTCTTCTTTCTTCAGAAAACCATAACGGATTTCGTAGCCCCTACCATCCCGTCGTTCCAGGCAGGCCTTGGCGATTCGCAGGCTACGCGCGACGGTGCCTCTCTCTCGCCGGCTTCAAACACTCAATCTCAGCTTTCCTTTTCCTCTTCCGCCTTCACTCAACGTTCTCGTCCTTCGCAATCGTCGTCTTCGCTTCCTTCTCAAACGTCTCTTCCTTCGCTTCCTTCGCAGACGCCTTCTCCATCGCTTCCTTCTCAAACGTCTCTTCCTTCGCTTCCTTCGCAGACGCCTTCTCCTTCTCTTCCGGAGTCCACGCGACTACTCACCTCGTGTCGGTCCCCTGGGAGTTTAGGGAGAAAAGAGACATGGAAACAGGAAGATGATGGAGCTCTTCGAAGGGGGGAAGACAGGAAAGCCGAGCCCGAGAAAGAGGGAAGAGGCGAGACAGCTGCCGGGAGGCATCGCGATGAGAGAGATCAGAAAGCCCACGAGGCCTTGGTCGAGGACCGACGCGCACCGAGACTGGATGCAGGTTTCCCTGAAAAAGAGAACGTTGCTGAAGACATGTTCTTGTGCACCTCTTCTTTTTCCTCTTTCGCTTCACCGCCTCCCACGTCCTCCTCCTGTGCCCCGTCTGGCCCCCCCACCGCACTCGCCATTCTTGAGGCAGAAAGCAGAGAAGAGGCCGTGTCAGACGAAGAGCGGGGAGAGAGAAAACAAAGACTCCGCGACTCGTGCGCGTCTCCACGTTCGCCATCAAGTGACGAAAACCTCCCCCTATCTGTGAGGCTGAGGAAGAAACCCAGAGACCAGAGCTGTTTCCCTTCCTCTTCCTCTTCTCCTTCCTCCTCTTCCTCTTCTTCTTCCTCCTCTTCCTCTTCTTCTTCCTCCTCTTCCTCTTCTTCCTCCTCTTCCTCTTCTTCCTGCTCTTCTGCCGCTTGTCTGCAATCCTCATCGTTCTTTGCCAAGAAGAGAGGGAGACACTCGCTCACCGGAAAACAGGAGGATGCAGACGGCGCAGTGTCGTGTTCTCCTTCCTCTTCTTCCTCTTCTTCCTCTTCTCCCGTTTCTCTCCCTTCTCCATCAGTCTCTCCCGGCTCCGACACTACGTCTTCATGGGCGGCGTCGCGCATGCGCGCGCACGCGAAGGAAAGGAGACAAAATGCCAAAGAGTCGGGGGACTATGAAGATAGAGACACAGATGCATGTAGAGATGAACAAGAGAGAGAAGAGAGAGACGAAGAGAGAGAAGAGGGAGACGAAGAGAGAGACGAGGGAGACCAAGCAGAGGGAGAAGCGGGACACGAAGAGAGAGAAGAGGGAGAAGAGGACAGTGGAGGACTAAGGAGACGAAGAGAAGGAAGGAAGGGAAAGAAACACAGGAAGAAACTGAAGGGCGAGACGGAGGTCGATCTCGTCAGCGAAGCAAAACTTTTGCGGGAAACCATCGCCAGTGCTGTAGCAGAATGCCACTGCACAGAAGAAGATCTGGCGGCTCTGTATGGAGCCGAGGGCGACTGCCGAAATGACGAGTCGAAACACGATCCTCGCCACTCGGTCACTTCTTCTTCCTTTCGTTTTTCGGCATGTCCAGCTGCGTTTTCGTTTGCGTCTTCGTCAGACACGCGAGTGATTGGGGCCTTCGATCCCACCACCAGCAGTTTTTTTCTTGACAAACAAGCTTTCAGCGAAATGAAGATTGTGGGTCAGTTCAATCGCGGGTTCATTCTCGGCTGTCTCGTCTCTCACGCGGCCGGTAGCGATCACACAGCTGCGGTCGGCTCTCCTGATTTCAGAACCGACACCTCCGATGTACAAACGGAACACGTGGGTCTTTCCTCTCCATCTTCTTCCTTTTCTCCTTCGTCTTCCTCCTTTTCATCTACCTCCTCTTCATCTTCCTCCTCTTCATCTTCCTCCTTTTCATCTTCCTCCTCTTCATCTTCCTCCTCTTCATCTTCCTCCTCTTCATCTCCTTCCTCTTCATCTTCCTCCTCTTCATCTCCTTCCTCTTCATCATCCTCCTCTTCATCTTCTTCCTCTTCATCTTCCTCCTCTTCATCTTCCTCCTCTTCCTCTTCTTCTGTTTCGTTTCCAGTTTCGCGTGCGAGAGAAGTGCGGTCTCTGTTTATCATTGATCAGCACGCCAGCGACGAGAAGAAGCGATTTGAAGACTTGAATGCGGCGTTCAAACCTGCAACTCAGCCGCTGCTTCTTCCGCTCCGGCTCCACCTGCCTGTGGACATGGAGAGGGCTATTTTCGATTTCGACGCGGAAATCCGCGCGAACGGTTTCCGAGTGAAAGTCGAGCGCAAGCGGGCGCATGCACGGGCCGCGAAAGGCGAAGACGACGAACCAGGCGCGACTCCAGAGGAGCCCGAAGACTCCGGCGAGGAAACATTGATTTCGCTAGCGGGTCTGCCGGTCATTGAGGGCCGCCAACTGAAAGAGGAAGACTTCATTGAGTTTCTCGCCTCGCTCCTCCACGACGAAGAAGGCCACGCCACTGCGGCGCGGTGGCAAAGGAAACGGCGAAAGACGCGGCCCAAGCGGACTGCGCCTGCGCAGAGAGGAGAAGGCGACGCGCCCGACGGTCCCGATGGTGCGAGCCTCGGAGAACGCGAACACGCGCTAGGAAGGAAAGACACAGAAGGCGACAAACACGAGAGCGAAGAAACTGAAAAGCGTGAAGAAGCGAGCGAAGAAGAGCGCGAAGAAGCGAGTGAAGAAGAGAGTGAAGAAGAGAGTGAAGAGAGAGACGACACACACGCCTTTCACCATCGCGTGCTTCAGTGTCGACCCAAGAAGGTTTGGGAAATCCTGGCGAGCCGGTGGGTGCCAGAGAGAAGAACCTTTTTTTGTTCGTGTTTCAGACTTCAGCCCGCCCAGTCTCCTGTCCCAGAGAGGTCCGAACCCGTTCGCAGGGTTATCGCGTCTGTCGAGTGGCGTGGTTCCGGTTTCGTTTTCTCTCCGGTGTTCGTCTACGTGCGCTCCTGATCGCGCGCTTCGATGTGGTTCGTTTCGCCTCGTGTGGGTCGCACGTTGTGAGACTGAGGCTGGGTTCAACTGTTTTTCTGTCGTTTTTTCGCGTGGTTTTCGTTTTTCTGCAGAGCATGCAGATCGGCCATCATGGTAGGCGACACCCTCAGCGTCAGTCAAATGCAGAAAGTTCTCAGCAACCTCTCGACCCTTCACCTGCCCTTCAACTGCCCTCACGGCCGCCCAACCGTCAGGCATCTCTTCGACGTGCAACTACCAGCTGTCTATCCAGAGGACGCGGAGGCGAACGCGGAGCGCCGGGACCGCGAGGAAGCGAAGCAAACTCTGGCGAAAGAAGAAGCGGAAACGCCGGACAAGAAAAAGGAAGAGGAAGAACGAGAGGAAGGGAACGACGCGAGAGAGCGACAGTGCAGAGAGAGAGTGGGTGGTGAGAAGCACGCGCAGGAGACAGGAGAGACGGAGGTGGAACGCGAGAAAGAAGAGGAGAGAGACGGACTGGAAAACGAAGAGTTTGCGCGGGAGAAGCGGCGAAGGCGCGCGGCGAGAACCGAACAAGGAGAGCACGAAGACGCGGCGGTTCGAGAAGAAGCATGCAGGGAGAAAAGACCTAGAGAAGAGAAGCGGAAGCGAAGGGAGAAGAAAAAGACGAAGCGGGAGCGATCTTCGAAAGGCCGAGATGGAAGCCCAGCGAGGGACGAGGATCTCGAGAAAGCAGAGAGTCCTCGGGAAGGGGAGAACGGAAAGGCCATGCAGGAAGATCGCGTTGAAGAAGGACAGAGATTGTCTGAAGAAGAGGAGACGCACGCGCAGAGAAATCTTTTTACTGTGAGGGACTGGACCGAAGAGGATCCGGGCGCCGCCCCTGCGGCGTCGAGAGCCGACTTGAACATTTATGAGCTCTCCTTCTAAAGGTTTTGCGGGCTCCACGGGAGGGCAAGCTAGAACTCTCGCCGAGGGAAACAGAGAAAACTTGTAAAGAAATGCTTGTCTTTCTCGATCATCAGATGGCGTTCATTTCCTTCGAATCGCTGAGGATGAGAGAGATACAGTTGGTGTGTGTTGTACTTTTTATTTCCGTCTCCGTTGGGACTTAGAGGCTGTTGGGGCGTCCGGAGACATGCCCAGAAATATACACTTTATATATGTTAAGATATATGCGTGCATGCGCTTGGGTTTAAGAATGACCGGGTTCTCTAGTCCATTTTCAAACAAGACGCACACGGCGAACTGCGTTGGTGATCCGGCTTTCAACGGCACGCCCCCGCGAATAACTATGTATGTATATGTATATATATATATATATATATGTATATACATGTAGATACATGAGCATCAGTGTGTGTATATATATGCAGAGGCGCCTCTCTCTATATATATGAAGTATATGTAGACAGAGACTTCCCTGTTTACATATGTTTATATATATATATATATATATAGGTCCAAGCACACGAGTGGGACTGTACATATCCGAGCTTGGTTGTGGCGCGTTCTACGCCTGTATCGGTGTATAGATCTGGTTAGAGAGGCGTCAGTTTGAACAGGTATCCCTTTTAGTAGGTCGGTTTCGCTCCGCCTGACTGCTGGTGTTTGTTCAGCTCAAGGGGGTCTAGAGGGGAGGCGTCCTGCGCGTTCTCGAACCTGGTTTTTGTTTCGGCTGTCTGAAGGTTTCTTTTCGCGCCTCGAGCGTCTGCGGTCAGGCTGCATGCGCCGCATGCGCCACACACTCCCTTTTCCGTCTCTATCGGAAGACGTCAAAGAAGGGTTTCTTCCCGCTCGGTCCAAGTCTCTTGTGCGTGTCCAGAGAAAGGCAGAGAGAGAAAGGGTGGCGAGGCTTTCGCTCGTAAAACAAATCGTTCACTGGAAACAGGCAACTCTGGGCCGATCCCGTCCATAGAAAACGTGGAAGACCAAAAGAACGGAAACCAACGCGAATCGCAGAGACACGTGCACCAGAGCATATCGCGCGAGAGAGAGAGGTCTGTGTAGACCCAAGAAAGGTTTTAATCGAGGGCGAAAAGACAAAACCGAACGTAATAACTCGATAGATTCTTTGCTATCCGTCAACAGAAACCGTGTCCATCATCACGCAACGGTCTCGCTCGACTCACATTTACACTTTTCGCTGTTTCTCTTTCTCTGTCGCTGTGTCGCTGCGCCCCTGCCTCCGACTGTTCCTCTCTCTCATGTCTGTCTCTGTCCGCTTTTCCTTTCTTCTCGCTTCTTCGCCCGTCGTCGGCCTTCGCACGTCTTCTCTCATCCGCTCTCACTTCTCTTTGCGTCTTTAGTAGAGGTTACAGAAGAGTCTTTTGAAGAAGCCTTCGCGTCGGAGACGGAAACGAACGCGGCCGCATGCCGTGAGAGAGACGTCGATGGCCAGCTGTTTGGATTCGATTAGACTGGTGTACAGACCCTGTGGCACAAACGGAGAGAAATCCAGAAAAAAGGACGACTCCTGGGGAGGACACTTTCGTTGTCTGAAGACAGACGCGCAGGCGTATGCGTTTCCTCAGCCGTCTCTTCTGTCGTTTTTTGCGGCAAATGCGTTGCCACTCACCGGACGGCAGGTGGAAAGAAGTGAGTCGACATGTGGCAAGCAGCGATGAAAAAAGAAGAACGCGCGACAGTCCAGGCAAAAACGGCCGTGCAGATCCAACAGCGAGACCCGTTTGTCGTGACGCAGCCCCGCATGACCGCAAGAGAAGAGCGAACTTCACCGAAGAGCGAACTTCACCGAAGAGCGAGAGAAATCCAAGTGTCCACAAAAGAGCCACGTTTCACTCTCACTTGGACGTGGGGCTTCACGATTCGCAGTCTTCTTGCGCGGTTGCGTCCGTTGCAGAGAGACGGGAAAAAGAGTCGAGACAGTCTTCCCCTGCCGGCGTTTCCTTGATCCACAGCCTGCTCGCGTGCGTTTCCGCGCATCCACACCACAGACGGCCACGACACGCAACGAGGCTGTGCAGGCGAAGAGAGACGAAAAGAAGGTGAGGAAGACGATGAAGGTGACGGACTTTCGAGCGGCGGGCTGGCTTTCACTTTCCAGATGGAGTAGGTGTTGTAGACGTCCATCAGGCCGACGAGAGGGTGTTTCGAAGAAGCCTGGTTTTCCCTTGAAACTTCCTCCTCGCTGCCAACCTTGTCGCCCTCGGGTGTCTCTTCTCTCCACTCCAAGACGGAGACGGCGGTTTCGTCGTCTTCGAGCGCAGAGACACAGCCGCGAGAAGACGAACGCAGCGCTCCCAGGAACGAGAGACAAGGCTGAGCAACAGGATAAACAGGCGACACAGCAGAGGAAGAAGAAGAGGAAGAGGAAGAAGAAGAGGAAGAGGAAGAAGAAGAGGAAGAAGAGGAAGAGGAAGAGGAAGAAGAGGATAAGAGATGCGGCGAGGAAAGCGGTGACGTAGCAGTAGACAAGGCAAACAAGGACGCACGAGGAGGAGGAGAAGGGGGAGAAGAATACGGAGACGGCGAGGAAAAAGGCGATCTTGTCACGGGTGAACGAAGGTGCGGAGACACGGTTGACGCGGCGGCAAGAAGGAGTTGTGGGATGGAAGAGCGGTGAAGAGTCGTAGCTTTTGCTGCCAAGTGGAGGTCGAGAAGGGCGGAGATCGAGGCAAACAGGAAGGAGACACAGACCGCGCCGAGACGCCACAGCGTTTTTTTCCTCTTCATCTTGAGTGCGAAAACAACCCAGACGCGAGGCAGGAGACGGGAAGAAGTTAGAAAAAACGAACGCACTCTTTGTGAGGCGGAGAGAAAAGGGAGAAAGTGTCGTGAAATCTCACGCTCTCTCGCTCTCAGGCGACACACCGGCGTTGAGCCCGCAGAGACATGGTGATCGGCGTGTGTGTCCAAATCTCTCGTTCCGCTGCAACCAGATATCATAAACGGCCCATTTAAATGTCTCGAAGTCAGAGCAGGAAACCTCGAGAGGCATCCACGGGAAAGAATGAGAAGGAAGGCTCAAGAAGAGAGCGACTTGTTTGTTTTTTGCCTTTCATGGTGTCTCGTTCGGGTGCTGGCGTATATATCTCTGCTTGTCGCGCGCATGTGTGTCTCGCAGCGTGTGATTTTCACGGAAGAAAAGTCTGCAGCAGCGTTCGAATCAACTCCAGACGCGACGGTTTCCGTTTCTTCTTCTCTCACTTCTTCTGTTTCCTTCTCGTAAGCGAGCGTGCAAGAGGGACTGTCTCCGGCGTACCTCGGCTGAAATCGCCGCGGAGAAAGCCTGAAAGTCGCTCAGTGGAGACACGATTCTAAGCTTCTTCTCTCGCTCTCATCCGTTCCTCCGACGACGGTTTCCCTCTTCTCTCACGAAAGTTCTCCTTTTTTATCAAACGAGGAGAAAGAGGGACACTGGACTTCGCATGCAGATAGGACAGGTGTTCGGGTGTCTCTCTTTCTCTCCTTCCCTCTTCTTTGTCTTCCGCTCCGTCGAGAGAACCCAATGAATGCTTCATCAATTGTCTTTCACTGAAAAAGAACGTAGTTAGGACACAACGCCGACAACCCCAGACGAGGCGGCATCTGCAAAAAAACGAATGAACGCGAGAAAGATGCGCGTGAACACAGCCAAGACAGGACGGCGAGAAACCACCCGACACTCGACGGAGCGTCCCGGGGGAGAGACAGCAAACGCCAGAGAGACAGTCGCTCGCTCACTTCTCTCCGCATGGCCCTAGCGCAGCCAGGCACAATGTCGGTCAAATCTCTTCCGCGTTTCCGTGCGTCTTCTCGCGCGCTTGCGGCCTCGACTTTCCCTTCCCTTTCCGTCTCCTCTTCCCTTTCCGTCTCCTCTTCCCTTTCCTCGCGTGCCTCGCCGTCGTCTTCGCTTTCTTCTGCTCCGGGTCTTTTCCCGGTTCTTCAGTTCCTCTTCGCTCGCAGAAAAGGAGCCGCCGTGCATCTGGAGGCGACTGCAGCGAGGAACTGTCCGCCGGTCTTCATTTCGAGAGGGCTGAAGCCATCGAACTGCCATGCTCAGGGAGGAATCGGCGAGAGCGTCGGTAGCCTCCCTCCTCCTACGGACGTCTCGGCTTTTCCTTCGCAGCCTCTCTCTGGCTTCACGTCTCAGCCCCCTTCTCGCTCCGTGCTCCCTTCTTCTGTCGCGTGGTTTCCTTCTTGTTCTCTTCCGAGTTCTCCCACGGCTTCCATCTCCGCCAGTGTGTGGCAGGGAGAAATGTCTTCGCTGCGGCGCCACGTGTCTCCGCTGTGTTCTCTCTTCCATCGCCGCGGCGTTGTCTCTTCTCTGAGGCGACCTCTTCTCTCGACGTCTTCCTCGTCCTCGCCTGTCCTCGCGTTCTTGCCTTTCTCCGGGTTCTCGCAAGTCGCCTCTCGCGCGCTCTGCGTTTTTCGGTTTCCTCGTCGTCTCTCCGCAGCTTCTCGTCAGCTCCACGAGCCTCGCGCCCGTCCTTCGCCCGCTCTCGCTTTCCTGGAAAGATCTGTAGCACGTCGCTCGCTCCTCTCCGCTTCGCGGGCCTCATCGCTGTCTTCCTTGGGACACTTCTTTTTCCGTTTTTCAAAGGATTCGGCGCCTCGTTGGAAGGCGCTACGCATCGTCCTTCGACTGGCAGTTTGAAGATTCGGTCCTTCTTCTTCTTTCCCTCTCGTGGATTGCCGTCGGGATTGCTCTCTTTGCGCATTTTCAATGGTAGGAAGCGCAGAGTCTCCACGTTTTCCTTGATCCGCGCATTTCCTCTCCTTCGCTCGTCCCTCTACATTTTTCTCGCCTTCCGCGCGGAGCCGCCTCGCGCGAGCGCCTTCTCGTCTCTTTTTTCGTGTCTCCTTCCCTTTCTTCTCTTTCGTTGTATGTCTGTTCTTGGCCTGTTCGGTTTTCTGCGTGCATGTGCTGTTCACGCGCGGTCGCGTGCTGCTCCGGGTTCAGTTTTTTTTTCGATTCAAAGTCGAGTCTCTCTCCTCGGCAACTTGCCTGTACAGAGCTGCTCCCACCTCGCATCGCCGCCACCAAAGATGTCCCTTCCGTCTCGAGCTGTCTCCTTGTGCCGCTCTCTGACAAAAGGACTGCTTTCTTCTCTTCTCCCGTCAGGAAAACAAAAACCCGAGACCAAAGGCATCCCTATCTGGGCGAGGCGCGTCGACTTGTGAGGGTATGCAGAAGCGAACGAACGCCGAGGTTGACTGCGCTCCTCAGGGGTGTAAAGCGTCCCCTCTTTCCATTTCTCCTCGCTCTACGAAACCTTCACCATGCATCACTGAGATGAGACCAAATTCGCACAGACAACCTGCGAACGTCTTTCTTCAGGCGACACCCCACGCCCGTGTGCACGTCTGTACTGCCATCTATACATGCATGCATATATATATATATATATATATATATATATATATATTTGTATTTTTGGAGAACAAGTCGAACTTCTGTTTTGTGTGGTTCCCTTGTGTGTTTGCGCTCCGGTTCGCTTTGTAGAACAATGAGACCGTTCGGCAAGTCTTTGGAAGCCCTCTCGAGTTCCAGAATGCAGAAGATACAACCGACTCCTCGGGTTTGCACAAACGCGCAAAAATGTACCTCTCTGGACCCAAAGCGACGGGTTCTGTGAGTTCCTTTCCTCCCAGAAAAAGGATTATTATTCGCTTCTATACGTCTCCCCTTCTCAACACCATATATATATATATATATATATATATATATATATATATATATATATACGCGTTTGATCTTGGTTTACCTGTACATGTGTGTTCGTGTATACAGCACATTTGTATGTTCTCGATTTCTCTCTGTATACACTTTTTGTCCACTCGCATTTGTCGAGATTCGTCTCCGGGTGTTGCACTTTTTGTCTGTCTAACGCTTCTCTTTGTTCGTCCCGTTGCAATTCGGTTTCTCTTTCTTCGTTTCCGCGCCCTTCGACTTCTCTCCCACTTTTTTCCCGTGTTGGAAACTGTCTTTCTGCGCGTCTTGCAGGTTTTTGTGACCGCCTTGCTCCCCGACACCGTCGGCGAGGGCGACGAAGAAGACTCGCAGGTGAGCCTCGAGAAGGAACTTCTTTCCTCGTGTGTTTTCGAACCTTCTCGCCTTTCTTTACTTTCCGGCAAACGCGCTTGTCGAGCCCAGCGCACGCTTCACCGTAAGGAAGAAATCTGCAGCTTGCGGTCGTCTTTTTCTCTTGTCTCCGCGTGTGTGCCGATATCCCGCCGTTCTCTCTATCTTTATACCCGGACCAAAGGGGGAAGTCGGTTTGTTACTCGGGGTGTTATCGAGAAGTAAAGTTTATGAACGGGAAGAAGGGAAGAGCCTCCTTTGGCATTAACTAGGAAAAGACAGGAAAAAAGAGACTGCTCGTGGGTTCGGGTTTCAGCGAGAGAGAATTTAGGCCGTTCGAAGAAATCACCCCCGGCGGGACTCGAACCCGCAACCTTTGGATTAGAAGTCCAACGCGCTATCCATTGCGCCACAAGGGCTGGGAACCGGCGTCTGTTCCGTGTTTTTCTTCAATCGCGGCGGTTTCCGACGTTTGTTGAACTTTCCGGTCGCTTTAGACGAATTCGTTTCTTGTCGGTGTGAAAACGAGGACGCATTCGATCGCGCGCCTTTTCGTGTAAGAAGAGGAGCCCCGCACACGAGATCTAGAGACACCCTGGGGGGGACAGAGAAGTGTCTTTTCTAAAGGAGACTCTGGGAAACGAAAAAAGAGGAAAACAGACACCAGACAGGGAGATTCTGTTCGCTTCCGGAAAGATCCAAAAACGGTCACTCGTGGTCCCAAGGAGGAGGATCTGGGGCTGAGATCTTTGGGAAACAATCTCGCGTGACGCGCGCGCCACTGTATAGTTGTCGGGCAAAAAAGAGGCATTGAACCCCGTTGAGACGCAGTCGGTTTTTTCCGGATCTTCAAGTGCCTTCGGACATGCCGGATGTTCATGGTCATGAGAGGAAAGTTGAGGATTTTAGGGCGCCTCGGGTTTTCTGCTCCTGCCGAACTCGAGCCTGGAGGTGCCGACGACGGGGCCGAGAGGCGAGGCTGTCATCGCTGGCTGGAGATCCGTGCAAGTCGGAGAAGAAAATGCTCGAGTCCCGCAAAGTTCCGTGATTTCCTGAGCCGTTCCCCGACTGATAAACAACTGTGTGTGTCGTTTCTCGGAAAGAAAATTTTTCCGGGGCGGCGGTACCCTCGCCTCAAATCGGAGACACCGATGTTTAGGATCTGAGGAGAGACCTCCGCCGTGGGTGAACTCATTGACGAGGGAGTTCGAATCGTGATAGATCCCTGAAAATGTGCGGGGGCGAGAGACAGTTTCCCGTGTCTTCACCTTCCGAAAAGGAAGAACAAGAGTATCGTTGTTGTGGCGGTTCCTTTCGAATCCGTAGACCACGCGGGAAAAAGGTCTGTGTTCCTCGCGGATGTCGCGCGCGGCGCGGCGCGCGAGACACACGCGCCCTCACCCCAGTGTGGAGGGAAATTCCGACCGTTTTGTGGATGGTTTTCTGAGTCGCCTTAGCGCGTTTGGTCCTCGTTGATGCATTGGAGATGCCTAAAATGGGCTGTTGAAGAAAAAGCGGCCGATAGAGAAAATCCACCCCAGGTGGGACTCGAACCCACAACCTTTGGATTAGAAGTCCAACGCGCTATCCATTGCGCCACTAGGGCATGCATTGTCCTCGATGCGACTCGCCGCGATAACCAATGCAGTTTTCTCTCTATGCTTTCCCGACAAAGGCGCGTTCCTCGTTTCAGAAAGAAAATCCTTCTCCACGAAAAAAGGATTGTTGCTGAGCTCCTTTTCGTGAAACACTTCAGGGCGCTGCTTCTGAGCCTGAAGCTTGTCTGGATTCAGTTTCTACACGTGTGCATTTGCCCCTGTTGGTGCTGTCTGTACCTCCTGAATCCTATTTTATATTATAGGTACTTTTTTTTACATATCTCTCTGTGTGTATATTCGCCTTCCCCCATTTATTTTTCCAGCTGCCAAGCCTTGGAGAAACATCCGGTGTTTCGCATGAGGAACGTTTCTGGCCTGTGCGTTCACATTTCCCCTCGCAGTAGTACGCACACGCACACTTCAATTTGTACCTCTGGGTAGAGCCAAGATCTGTGTATGTATCTCGCTCGGGGGGGAGACTCCGTTTCGTCACAAGATTGCAGACTCTCGCCAACATGCTCAAGGCGCTGAAGTTTGTCCTCTCGAGAACAGGGCGCTTGCGGATCAGTTGGTTCTGGATTCTTCTCCTCTTTCCTTTGGTGTCTCGTTTCGCAGAGCCTCTTCGCGGGGGATAGCTTGGACTGGAATGCTCTCCGCGAGCGGCCGTATCTCCTCAAGTTGTGGCTGTTCGACCGGATGCGAACCCTGTATCTCGCGACCCGCAGTGTCGTCCTCGGCGAAGTCTACGAAGACGTCAAACGCGAACGCGGGGCGAGCGCGTGGACAAACGAGAAGGGAGAGGCCGCGGGCGAGGAAGAGGAAGAAGCAGGAGCGAGGTCCAGGTGGGCCATCGACTCGCTCTTTGTGCATATCGAGAAACGACAAGGAGAGACGCGTCCCGGAAAAGAGACAAACGAAAGAAGCAAGGTGTTGATTGCCGTAAAGGGGAATCCCTACGACAATCCTGACATTGGTAAGAAGGAGGACAGAAAAGAGAGAGATGTTTCGCCGCTCGGGGCGTGCCGGGTCTCTGTTGCTGCACACGAGTCGCGCACTCGTTCCCCTCGAGGGGTGGGGGAGGGAACGGGGGTTTTGGCAGCATCATTATTTCTCCGTATTTTCGCCCGTGTTTCCTTCTCTCTTTTCTCGACACTGTGTTGTCTCTGTTTCAACGGCCTTCCGCTTTATTCCGCCTTCTCTGTCATCGTAATCACGGTGTCTGAACGTCTACGCGTTCCACCTTCTCTGTCGCCTTGATGTATTCTTGATCTCCTCTTCATCTCGCCGTGTTCTCTTCTTAATCTCTCCGTGACCTAGTCTTGGTCTCGCCGTGTTCTCTTCTTAATCTCTCCGTGACCTAGTCTTGGTCTCGCCGTGTTCTCTTCTTAATCCCTGCGTGACCTAGTCTTGGTCTCGCCGAGTTCTCTTCTTAATCTCTCCGTGACCTAGTCTTGGTCTCGCCGAGTTCTCTTCTTAATGTCTCCGTGACCTAGTCTTGGTCTCGCCGTGTCCTCTTCTTAATCCCTGCGTGACCTAGTCTTGGTGTCGCCGTGTCCTCTTCTTAATCTCTCCGTGACCTAGTCTTGGTGTCGCCGTGTTCTCTTCTTAATCTCTCTGTGACCTAGTCTTGGTCTCGCCGTGTTCTCTTCTTAATCTCTCCGTGACCTAGTCTTGGTGTCGCCGTGTTCTCTTCTTAAGCTCTCCGTGACCTAGTCTTGGTGTCGCCGTGTTCTTTTCTTAATCTGTCCGTGACCTAGTCATGGTGTCGCCGAGTTCTCTTCTTAATCCCTGCGTGACCTAGTCTTGGTGTCGCCGTGTTCTCTTCTTAATCTCTCCGCGACCTAGTCTTGGTGTCGCCGTGGCTCAAGGTTCCCTTAGTGGTCTTGGCGTGTTCGCCTTCCTGTCCTCGTTTTTGCTCCGGCTCTGTCTCCTTTTCTTGCCTGCAGATGCTTTCCGTTTATAGTTGTGCGGCGGCTTTGCTCGTTTGTCCGTTTCTGGGTGCTCTGCCTCCGTCAGGAGTCAAAGTGTCATGTTTCCAAACGTTTTTGCATGCCTCGTGCGCCAGTCTTGTTTGTGCTTTCCCTCTTTCGACTGCGTCGTGTGCTTCTTGTCCTCTCTTCCCTCCTCTCGACGTGGTCCCCGAGTTTCTCGAATCGTGCTGCGCCTCTTCCCGGCTCTCTCCGGAGTAGTGCCCAGGTCTGCGCCTTTGGACTTCTGTCTGTTTCCTCTCTTGCCTTGTACTTGTCAGAACCCTTCATCAAAAGGGAAGGGAGCACGAGAGGACGCAACCGTCACCCGATCGGCGGCTTCCTCCTCTTGGCGCTTCTCGCGCTCCTCTGTCGTCAGACCTACTCCGAAATTCGCGGCGCGATTGATCGGGTACGTTTCTATAGTCTTTTTTCCACTTGTTCCTCCCCGACAAACCTCCACTCCGACGACTCAGGGAAACCCCTCACGTTTCGCTCCAGGGCGCATCGCGCCTTACAACGCACCAGGTGGGCATTTGTCTACCGGTCTGTTTTTGCTGCGTTCTCTGTCAGGCGGCGTGTTACCAGTATCTCAACTACTTCACTCAGGTTCGTCGCATCAAACGTCCTCCCGTTTCAAAGAAAAAGAGACCCAAACCGCCCGTCGTTCCTCTTTCTTTCGGAGTCGTCTCGATCCCTTCGCGGTTCCGTTCTTCTCCTGCACGCCGCGCGTTCTTTCCTGGCCGTTTTCACTCGCTGGCCTTTCGCGCTTTCTCCCCTGTCTCACGTTCTTCTCCTTCCTCAGATTCGTCTCTTCCAGAAGATGCGACACGCGGGGCGTCTTGTCCCTCTTGACCCCGCTTCGCTCCTGTCTCCTCACGCCCCCGTCCGCTGCCTTGTCGGGTTCTCCCTTTCCTTCGTGCAGAACCACCCCGACCTGAGGCGCATTCTCTGCTCCACAGCTCAGCGGAACGCGGCTCGCGTCAAGGCAGGGAAAGAGCAGTCAACGTCGACGGCAAAGGCGAGAGAGGACAACGCAAAATCACGCGAAGACCCCGCTGTGGAAAAACGCGTCAACATCCAGGTGTCGTACTTTGCGGGGAAAATGACTCCAACAAGCATCAAAGGCTGCGCGTCCTTGACCTTCACTCCAGGCGAGCACGGGGGTAAACCGGCAAGCGACGGCAGACAAACGCGCCAGCAAGACGTCGATACAAACGAGGAACGCATTCCAAACATCGCGGAACTTGTAAGTGGAAAACGCCACACACATCCGTTCGAATGTAACACTCTTCCCAAGAAACATGCCAAATCTTCGTTTATATATAGATATATAGATATTGACAGATAGATAGATAGACAGATAGATCTATGTATACGGTGCATGATTCTGTGGTTGTGTGTGCAAGTGGGTAGGTCTTCATAAATCGATATGTATCTAGGTACCTCTGTATTCCATAAAGTGGTTTCACATGCCAGGAGATGTCTCTACTGCCCTCAACCGCCACGTTCACGCATGCACAGAAGTCGGCATGCGTGTTTTTACACTAAGTTGTGAATATATCGATATAAACGCTTTTTATATAGTAGCACGAAATGAGGAGAGCCCACGAGTGGTGTCTATGTATTTTATTGCATGCAGAGATAGCCGGATGTTATAGGGCCGCAGATTGCCATGAAGCAGACGAAGGAAAAGACTTTTCGCCGTAGACGGTGGAGTGTATGTTTTCAGCTGGTATGACGTGCCTGCCTCAGACCCCTCGGCGGCTGGCCAGATTGCGCGGTTTTCTTTGGTTCATTCTCTCGTCTCTCCTGCGTTTCGATGGTTTTTTCATGCAGCGAATCGAAGCACTTCGCCCAAACACGTCGGCTCCGTTCAAGGCTCTCGTGTAAGGCCTGAGAAACGAATTTTCTGCTCCGTTTCCCTGCATGTGTACTCCACGCGGTGTGCCTGTCGAAACCGGTCTTTCTTTTACTACACCCACCTAAATTGTTATTTATTTCTCTACAAATATATATATATATATATATATATATGTATATATGTATATGTGTGCATACATATGTATATATTCATTTGTGTGTATAGGGTATGCTCACGTGGTGCACATTCCTCTCGTGTATACATGCACAGATAGGAGTTTTCTTCTGAATCGGTTGGGTTGGCGCCTTGGCGAACTTTTTCTTTTCAGGAGTTCGGTGCGGGTCATCCGGGAACAGAGCGACGACGACGTGGCTGAGGGAGTTCCCTTCCCGCTCCTTCTGTCGTATACGCTTCCCCCCACGCGCATCCCCCCGTTCAGGCCGTCAGTCTCCTGGTCGTCATTCTTTTCCGGTCCTTCGCTTTTCGGGAAGAAGAAGCGGCCGACCTCTGGAAAAGACGAAAGACGGGAGCGGAAAGTGTAGTGCCGGAGCGTGGCGACGACGAACGCCGCCGGATGTGTTTTTTAGGGTTTTGCCTTCTCTGTCGACGGGCTTGCGTTATTAAAGTGCTCCGACTGGTCTTTTCTCGCGGGGGCAAAGCAAATGCACTGTTTGCGTCCTTCTCGGGTCTCTCGCAGAGTCGCCTCGCGGCCGCGTCGTGTGTCCTTTGCATGCGTTTTGTCCCGTTTTCGCCCCGGTGTCACCGCTGTCGCCAACTGCGCCGGCTCCTCTCACGGAGCCTCGTCTCGCCTGTCGCGCGTTGCTGCAACTTGGCAGTCTCTCCTTGAATCTTGGACGTGTTTTCTCGCGCGCGAACGAGGCTGACGGCGTCTCTTTTGGCCGCTCCGCTGCGCTCGCGTGTACCTCGAAAGCTTAGCGAATACCTGTCTTCTGCCTTCGCAAATCCAGCTCGGTGCCGAGGACGGTGCAAAGGAAGGAAGCGGGAGAGAGGTTCACGCAGCACAGCGAGAGGCAGGCGTGTTGTCCTTTCTTCGCGTGCGACACAAAGGTGGAAAACCTCCTGGCGGCGCCAAGACCAAGCCCCGTTGATTGCTCCTGAACGTCGCGAAAGGCGTCTCCTAAAAACGCCAAAACGTCGCAAGGGACTGATGCCCAAGGCGGGTTCCACAGCGCGTCCGCACTCCAGGTGGGCTGTGCCGTCCGCCCACGCATGCATGGACATCTACAAGTCCAAGAGGCGATAAAGAGGTGTGCAGGCCTGCATCGCTACGTAGAAATACACGCGCATGCGTGTTTAGTGCCTGGTTTTGGTGAGGCTGCTGTCCTGTTTGCGTGGCGCTTTTTGATGCGGCGAAACGCGGGAAAAAGGCCACGAGCGCAGATTGACAAAAAACCAGACAGTCGACACATCAATCGTGCACCCGGCTCTCCCCATACCAATTCGCGAGAGTGCCCAAGACCGAAACTTCGTGTTTCCACAAGTTTCGGCGCCTGTGCTCGTGAACAACAGCAGCCTCTGTCTTCGCGATGTATACGTTTCCACGTGCACAAATCTCCGACACAGACTGCTTCCGCACAACGATCGGGTACACACGCGCACACATTTCCCATCGAACGGCGCGCACACCTAAAAACAAACCCACATGCTTACGCAGCACGGCTCCAGTGTCCTTCTACCCAACCAACCCTCTCGGAAGCTCAGCAGCCCCTGGCAAAGCGGCCCCGTCCCTACACTCAGGTTTGCAGAGTCTCAGCAGAATTGCACTTGAACACCCGATATAGCGTTCGGTCGCCCCCCACAGTCGCCAGATTCGGCCTCTCAGTTGAGAGTCCGTTTTGTCAACGACTCATTTTCGTCTGAAAGAAAAGTCGTGCGACGTTTCCTGCCTCCGGTAGATCGCCTTCTCATTTTCCGCCCGTCTCCTTTGGTTCTCCATCCTCTTTCCGTCGCGTCTGTTCTCTCCGGGTCGCAATTTTTTGATCCGTCCCTTGTTTGCTTGGTCGTCTATCAGGCTTTCTCGGCCTCGCTTTTCCTGGGCTGGTCTCACATGCCTCTCTTCTTGAGTTCTTCTTGCTTCTCGCCTGTCTCTCTCTGCGAAGGATACTCTCTCGCTTGCTTTCCCTAGTCGCCTCCCCTGGCTTCCCCGCTTTCTCCTCTCTTGCTCTTCTTCTGCTCTTTTCCTCCTCTCTTTCTCCGCGTTTTGCTCCCGCATTTCCTCTGTTCCTCTCTTTCTTTCTCCTGGTCCCAAGCTTCTCTTCTACTCCTCAGCGGGGGGGCTCGTGAGTGGCAGGAGGCGGCCCAGCGCCAGCAGGCCTCTGTCTATTTCACCAATCAGCTGAAGCAGTTCTGTGACTTGTTTGTCCAGTTCCGCCTCTTGTGTCTCGTCTTGCAAAACGAGATTCGCGCCCTGGCTCGCCCCCAGCCGCGCGTGCGTCTCCGCCGGCATCGGGCCCTGGTGAGCCCCGTCGCGAGCGAGATACGCCACGAGTCTCTGCCACACAGTTGGGTGCCTTTCCTGGAAGAGCCCCAACAGGCTCTCTTGAAAGCCACACACGTCCGCGAAGGAAACGCGATTTCGGTCTTGGCCGACAAACCACGGCAGTTTGTAGCTGGCTGGTCCCGCAGGCGCGCTGGGCGCTGGGACGCCTGCGTCGTCGGAGACCGGCGAGAACAGAAGTGTTGCTGCAGCGCGAAGGAGAAGAACCTGTTCAGCGGAGCTGAAGACCCGCCCCGGCAGTTGAGCTGTACATACACTTGATGCGATGTGCAGACTGACGAGGTCCTCTTCTTCCCAGATATCCACAAAGAGCTTCAACGCGGCCATCATCTCTTGCCGTTCCCTCTGGCTCCTCAGCACCTTTTGTTGCCACGCAAAGGCACTCGCCGCAGCAGAAAGGAGGGGCGAAGTTTCGAACCCTGCACAGGCGTTCTCTGGGTGTCGCGCCGCCTCGGCGTGTTTGCGGCAAAGATCTTTAAGAGCATCGGAGAGAAGTTCCGGCGGCGGAGGATTTTCTTGGAACGACGGAGAAAAACAAGAGGCAGATAGGGCGGCGCAAGCGTCTGCAGAGAGCAGTGCTGGAGACGACGCCAGGAGAAAGTCCAAATCCACCATCGGGTACACAGACCCGACACCTCCCATACTCTTTCGTTTCCCCCCTGAGGACGAGCGAAGCAGTGATTCCTCGTTTTGACTGCTCCTGCCCTCCGCCCAGGCTCCTTGGCTCCGCCGCCATTGGTACATTCGGTCTTTGTTCAGCTGGTCCTTGCTTTGCCTGTCGAGCTGCGCATCGGGGTGGAACACGACCGTTTTGTCAGCAGAAGAAATCAGCACTTCCTGGGCCGCCTCAACCACTTTCCGGAGAGTCGTTTCCCCCAACGACGAATCTCCCTGAATGGCGGAGCTTATCACACGATTCCACTGCTTCTCCTGTTTCGTCATATCCGCCCCAGCCCCTGACGCCGCCGAGCTTCCAGGTGTACATACACCTGGAGGCGTGTCCAGGACACAGACAAGGGACAACGAGGCTTTTCCCTCCTCGCCACCAGTTCCTGCCTGGCTCGTGAGTTGTCCGTAATAACTGCCTATGGAAGCAAACGGCAGAACCGGGAGTGTCCCGCTGTCGCCTCCGTCCGTCAAGCACGAACCTTGGCCGCCCAGCGACACCCTGCCTCCAGGTGTATGTACACCCCAACCGCCCCGGGGCTGGTTCCCTCCGCGAGACCCAGAGGCCGGAAGAACAGCGCGAGCACAGGAAGAAGCGAGAAGCTGTCCTAAATTCTGTTTCAGCTGGGCAGCAGCAGCTGCATGTGCGTCCATTCCGTCGATAACAAGAAGTACGTTTTGGCCAGCAGCTTGACTCGCCATAGCGGCCTTCAGAGCCAGCATCGGGGCGGTGTACATACAGCAGGACGTGGAGTGTGTGTCAGGGGGTACGTGGAGGAAGAGGACTCCAGGGGGAATACTGTTTTGAGACTCGGCATTTCTTCTGGAAGGGGTATCTCCTTCGACGTTCGGACCAAAGGATTCTGTTTCGTCACGTCGATTTGCAGCCGCCTTCGATTTCAGCCGCTGTTTCCTCTCTCCTCCCCACCCCTGCGAAGCTCCAGTCGCCTCAGACGCGGTTGTCGCCCGAGGAGACGAAGCTGCCGCGGACGGAATGGCAACCGACCGGAGGGTGTCAAGCCACTGCGCGAGGGCGGAAGGTGGAGACGTGCCCAGGGAGAGAAAAACAACAGACGGCGGAGTACTGTGTGCTGTCTCTGCCTCGACAGACGACGCGCTCGCTCCGAGGGAGGCGGAAGAAGAGACAAGGTGGGAGGCAATGAGAGGTAGGAGGGACGTCGACTTGCCTGTCCCCAGAGGCCCGACGACCGCAGTCGAAGAGCCCAAACGAAAAGGAGACAGGCTGTCCAGCACCGTCGAGCCGGTGTGGAGGACCGCCGGAGTGCAGCTCTGAGAGGAAGGGAAGGCGCCTCGAGTCGGCAGAGAAAAGACATTCCAGGTATCGGAGGAGACGCAACTTGGGATGGCGTTCTTTTCGGGAGAGGAGAGAGAAGAGAGAAGAGAGAGAGGCGAAAGCGGAGTGTCGGGAAGCTGAGCCAAACGGGTATGAGGGGTGTCTGCATCTCCTGTCTCCGACACGTTTCGAGCACCACCGCCTACAAGAGTGCAGATATCTCCTACGAGGGGGGATGCAGAGGACGGAGACAAAGGGAAACCTCCCGACAACGTCGCGTCGCCGCAGCGACCGAGAAGGCCCACAATGGTTAACTCTTGATCGAGGAGCTGAAGAACGACGCCGACGTTGAAGGCGGGAGTCGGTACATGCGACGCCGCCGTGTGTGTCTCCTCATCACAAGACAGCCGCGCCCGCGGCTTCTGCCCATCGTCGAAGCAAACAAGACTGCCGACAGAGGCTGCGCCGAGCCCGCGCACCAGCAGGACGTCCGCTGCATCGAGAGCCAGGAAAACGAGAAGAAGAGCAGAGCGACTGACGGCAAAAAGGTCCATGAGTGAACGGAGGAGCGCGGAGGCAAGTGGAAAAAAAGGAAAGACGAAGCAAGAAAGAGTCCGCCAAGACATGGTGAAAAGGACAGCCATCCAGTGTACGGCTGGAATTTCCCAAGTGTTTACCGCAGGAACTGGCTGTCAGCACCACTCTCTCTTTTGCCTTTTCTAGGTGTATATACACTTGAAAGGCGTTCCAGCATCTCCTCGCCTCCGGTATCTCTTCCTCGCCCCTCCTTTTCCCGTGAAACAACAGAACGATGAAGTGCGTCTACACCGAATGCTTTGAGTGCCTGGATCTCCGTTTCTTCCTAACTCTCCACAGCCCACCTGGCCAGGGGGCGGTGTCCATATATACACCTGACTTGCCACGCTCTCTGTTTCAGCACAGGGTGAAGATCTCCCGAACGCTTTCTCTCACCTGTTGTCGTGAGGACTTCGCCCTGGAATCTCGAGTTGTATCCGCACGAGAACCCGCCACTTGCACTGTCTCCCATTTCCAGTCTTTTCTCCAGTTCCTCGATGCTGGAAAGTCGTCGTCCGGATGCCCCGAAGCATCTCGTCGCACAGCGAGACCCGAAAGGCCCCGGCAGGCCGCCGGCTCCGGGGCAGTGTCTGTACACCTGAAACACGCCGCTTCGACGGAAATCTTTCGGCGCGGACGTGTTTCCGTTCGTTGCCTGCGCAACTTCTTCGACAGTAGCGGCGAGGTGGCGCCTGCCGGCTGCGATGGGACCTGCCGTACCCTGCAGTGGAGCATTTTCCCGGAAAGGGAACGCACGCTGAGAGGGGAGGCTGACGGAGACGGAAGAGAGGCGAGTTCGTTGAAGAACGAACGCGCTTGCTGGAGTCAGACCCGAAACAGAGAGAAGCCTTCGTCGAGTCAACATCGTTGAGGACGGATGGCCTCTCGGCGACAAAGGAAAAAAAGGTAGCACTGCATGCACACAAAAGGCGGCCAGCGAAACTCTGTACTGATCTCTCGCTCGGGTCTTCCTCCCTCAGGCCTGACAAACGGTTTCCTATGGAGTTTTAAGCAGAGCGGAAGACACGATAAAGTTGAACAGCAGAAGATGCATGCGCGGCGCGGCTCTCAAAACAGGCCGTCTCGTGCACGCTTTGCCACGCGCGAGTTGGCGACTCGTAGCGCCGTCCAAACGCTGGCATAAAAAAAGGCGCAGTGCTTCTGGACCGGTCTGTGAAATGGTTTCATCCCCAACGCTGCACGCAGCATCTGTTGTAGAAGCTAGTGTAAATATATAGTCCTTGGGTTTTCAGAGGATTCTCGAGGCGCGAATCCTCAGCGGTTTTGCCACGCTTTCTGCACTCGCCCTCCCGCGTCTCTCGCCAGCTGCGCGCACGGTAGACAGCGCACATCATGCCGGGGCGTGTTCTCTTGAGGCTGTTCACGGTTGACAAGGAAAAGAGAGTTCCTCGAGATTCCGCGTTTAAGATGTCCTCGGAGTTCCCCCACGCCTTTCGAGGACGGCTCATCCGCAGCTTTCCAGTTTCAGAGAAGCAAACTGTCCACACAGAGAGAACGAGAGAGTCGGACCGAGACAGTGAGACACGGGGTAGTAAATGGAGGAGAAGCCCAGTTGTGAAGAGAGACGAGAATGGACAGGAGGCGGCTCGAGGTACTGTTTTGTGGCGATGGCTTAACATTTGTGGAATATCCGAGTTGAGAAACCAGCGCCGTTTAACAGAGATCGAACGAGAGGAACCGCGGGTACTAAAGCGGGAGGGTCTCTCTTCTCTCCTTTCTCCTTATAGGGGTACGCGCTTTCCAACGGCTTTCTTAACGTCTTCGCCTCGACTGCAGAGCACGCACCTGACTGTGAATTCGTGATAGCATTTCACACAAGCAACTCTGGACCTTAAGACACTTTGCGCACTCGACCTCTGTGGCAAGGCAGGAAAGTACTTTTATCTGCTCACGTTCCGTGACAACCGCAGAGGCAAAACGTCGCCGTGTTGCCCACCTGGGTATGAAATATCCTAGTTCCCCTCAGGATCAAAGAGGGTCTCTAAACGGCGGCAGGCAAAAAATCATGCCCACTTCCCGCCAAAAAAAGCTCTGGGAATCCGTCCTTCTTTGTCTCTTTCCTTCTCTGCGTCTTTACACCACGCGCGCCCGAATTCGGGTGGTTCCTTTCTCGAGCTGGGCGGAGACACGAGAGACAGCGCACGGATGTCTAGGAAGGCGCCACGGGAAACCCAGCGGTTCTTCGGAAGAAAGGCACGCAGCGCGCCTGTCGCCGAAACGTGAAAACGAATAGGATCCTCGCTGATCTCTCACAGCAAAAAGTTACGCGACAGGGGTGCCGCGTGTCGCGAGAAAAAAGGCGATTCACGCGCAAGTTCAGGTTTCTCCTGGGTATCTCGCCGGCAGAGACAGTCTGCAGTTCGAGTGTACATTCTCCGCAAACACATCGGGGGAGTGGAGAGACGACTGGCGTTTCCAGTCCAGTGCCTACCGCGCTTGCGGCTATCAGGCGGTTCTCTGGAAGATACGATTGCTCCTGAACCTCGGCTGAAGGTGTTTCAAATGGCCTTTCTGCCGCGTTGTCTCATTCGCGGGCAACACACCAAACGCACAGTGCTACTGTCTGCTGTATCCTCTCGATTCTACCATTCAACCGAACATGTACTTGTTTTTAATGAAGATTCCGTAACGCACGGCTTTGCCCGTGTTCTTCCAAATTTAAACCCTGTCGCACGAGTGCCCCACATCGCACCACATGAGCCACGCTTCGCCGTCGCATCTGTTTCCGTTATCTTTTTTCTGCACTCTCTACTCACCCTTTTTCTCGTGGGTTTCTCATCCGTTTCTCATCAGCGGTTCTCCAGTTCTTCAATTCGTCCAGAGATTTATTTCGTCTCGTGGCTGAGTTTGTACGCCTTGGTAGAGAGAAAAAGTGAGCAAAACGAGGGACTCCAGAACAGAGTCAGTGGACATGCAGAGCCAGCAGAAAACCCAAAGTTTTTGCGAGAAGAGAGTGTACCAACAAAGAGCGGAAACGATTACAAGTGCGTTGCATGCTGCGCGTCAAGCGTCGTTACGCCCCTCGTCTTCTCCGTCGAGATTTCGCCTCTCGCTTGCCCGCCGCCGATTCGCTCGTGGCTGAAAAAACATTTATCACATGCATCAAGAGAACCGGATACAAAATCGCGGGAAAGTACAACAAATTGAGCACCAACATATATGTCGTTATACATAAATCAAAAGTGTGTAAACACTTCAGCGTGAAAGTATATGCATATGTAGTACCGGCGTTTTTAAGTAGAGTCAAAGAACTGCCGTAAACAAATAGTTACTCCTAGAGATAAATACATCTGAACTAAATTTTCCCATAACATATATATATATATATATATATATATGCATGCGCGCATTCACGTACATGCACTATATGCAAATACATACGTCAGTAGGTATGTTGAGACAACGAGTACATATACACGCATGTGCTTATCTACAGAGACGATCCCAAAGGAGATGCGCCAGGGCAGCAGACCCGATTGTTGAGTTAAACCCTCCGTTTACTCGAAAAAATCATGCATCCGATCATACGCGGTGAGGTTCATACCAGTCAAACCCGACCACGTATACATATATAGATTTAGCACAAGGCAGAGAAGGCGAAAAGGAAACACGGAGAAGGATAGAGATAGAGAGAGCGTGCGACGGAGAAACAGCAACATCGGCGCCGAACTATAGAGAACAAAACGGAGAGACACAGAGACCTAACAGACGTACGGCGAGAAAAACGAGGTGGAACTGGATAGGAGAGAGAGACGCAGACACTGATGTGTAGGTTCGAACGGTTGCTTGCGAGTATCCCACAAATCGCATGCGTTTTTCTTCGCAGGAATTCGAAAACGTGGAGGACTTTCTTACCGGACGGAAGGAAATCCAGAGGGAGGTTCCCCGAAGCCGAAGAAGGCTGCAGTGTCCACTGCATGAAGGACCGGCCAAAGCGGTCGACGTTCTTCAACTCCGCCGGATCTGTTGCTCTGTACTTGAGGCACTGAAAAGGAAACGAAAGCCAGGCGAATCTCGCTCCGTGTCTTCTCCTTACACAGACACGGAAGATCGCGTTTCTTCGTGCATTCCGCAGTTTCACACACAAAAAGGGATCAATTTACTTTTAGGACGGAATATAGAGATACAGGGAGATACAGATACGCGTAGTGATACAGGCTGATGGACGACACGGTTCGTAAGTGGACAGGAGCCATTTCAGCAGTAAAAAGGAAGAAAAAGATGCGGTCGTCACTTTTCTAAGAAGGGGTAGCGACAAGGACCCACGAGGGGAACGTTTGTGGATCAAAAACGCCCTCGAAGTTCTCGGTGCTCACCGTTACATTGTCGGTCACCTTCACGGTGAGCTCAGCGGATTGTCTCTTGTATTTCATCGTGCATCTCGTCTGAAGAAAACACCAAGTGCCCGTGGAAGCCGCGCAACATATTCTAAAGGGTCTTTACTCGTATGTCTGTATGTTTGTATGTATGTTTGTATGCATGTATGTATGTCTGTGTGCATGTCTAAGAAATATACAGATATATATATATATATATATAAAGTACGACCACGGATGCCTACATGCATAAATGGATAGATACACAGGTATGCAAAGATAGGTAGATGCAGATAGACAGGTATAAAACAGGTAAATATAGAAAACGACAGATAAGTACTGACAGGCAACCATACCGATATGGAGATAGAGAGGTGTCGGTATCTGGTCGCGGCGCGGCGCGGGCACAGGTTTCGTGCATGTGTACACCCAGAGCCAAGGTCGTGACACACGAAGGCATTTCTACTTGTTTATATTTAGATTTGTCTGTATGAAAAGGTATGCACTTCCGCTGTACAGGTAACGGTTTGAGGTGTATCGAGATCGTTTTGGAGGTTTTCCTTACCGTGTTTGGACTGTGGACGAACATGTCTCTGACTGCAAGCACGAACGCTTGCCAATCAGAAAGAAGCACCATGTCTGCGAAATGCACGTCGCGTTTTTTCTGGGAGCGCTCCCGTTTATGGATGCGATGCCGCTTCACGCCTAGGCCGAGAGTGTGGAGAGGACACCACGCTCGAGGCTCTCGCTTAAAGACGTGAGAAGCTCGAGCGAGGAGGGGGAGAAGGAAAAGGCAAGAGGAACCAAAAGCTACAAGAGAGCCCCTTCGTCAGACAGCAGCTGCAGAGGCGAGTGCATTCACCCGAAAGCGTGAAACAGAGCGACTATGCGAAAGATCCCATGCGTGCATGCAGATGTAGTCGGAGTTTCCGTCCCTGCGCCCACCTTAGTGGGAAAAAGGTCCCTGTGTGCTTCCGAAAAGACACGAAAAAGAGCGCAATAACAGAGAAAGAAACGTGGAAAGCGAGGGCGACTGGAAGCACGGGGTTCCTCCTACGCGCCGCGCAGATCAGGCTTCTCGACAAGCTGGCTGAGAGTGTTAACAGACGAAGGAGAGAAACAAACGAAAGAGGAAAAGGACGAGAAGAAAGAGGAGAAAGCAGACAGGGAAATGGCGGAAGAGAACAGGACTCTGTTACAACAGCGGCGCGTGACGGGCGGCGTCGATTGTTTCCGGACTGAACACCAGTCGAGAGGGACTCGCCTGCTGAAAAACAACGAGTCAATAGCGCAGCGGCCAGGCGGAATTCAATAAAATGAAATGATGTGGGGTTCCCGGCACCGATTGGTCAGGGCGGAAACGGGGCAGAGCAAGGCAGTCCCGTTTCCATAAAACTGGCACGAAAAAAGAGAGGCGAAATGCAAAAGATGCATGTGGGTTTGCGAAACGGGTTTCGCCGAAAATCGAGAGAATTTGTGTGGGAAACGCGGTGGGCTGTGGACCCGACGGAGACAGGAACGGCGGCAGTCTCGCGTTCACACTTTCACGTCTCTCTCTACTTCCCTTCGACGTGGATGTACACCCAACAGAGGAGGGAGGAAACCCGTTTTCGCCTGCGCAGCTCCACCAGAGAAAGGAAACGACCGGACTCAGTGGGTTCCTGGGAGTGACTTTCCAGTCGAATCCATCAGAAAACTCCAAAAACAGTGAAAGAATCAAAGTGGCATCTACGCCTGGGCACAGGGAAAAAGCACATGCATCTCAGCAGCCGCTGACTCTGCATGAGTAGAAAAAAACCCGCTGAACACACGCAGTTCGAGATGGCCCATACTGGAGGGGTAAGGTCGTCCAAGGAGAAGGAATCTGCCGTTGATGCAGAGTTGCCTTTCTTCGCCTTTTTCGCACAGAATTATTTCCCGAACTGAAAATTCACCTCCACCACAACCCCCATCGCAGTTTGCGATATGGCAAAAAAGGCACTTTGCTGAGAGCGCACCGCATGCTGGAGCCGGGAGTCACTAGGTCTTCCCTCTGCCGTAGTTGGAGATCATCTCCAAACCTACTCAGGATTCTTTCTTGGCTTTTAACCACCCAGAGCGGGCGAAGAGACCTCGGAGAGGCCAGGAGGCTTTCGAACCCCGTCGTACATTGCCTGCGTCTCTCTCTGTGCAAGCAACCGCCGACACAACGATCCCGGAGGCACGCAACCTCCAGATGTAGATCTGGTGTTTGTCTCGTTCCCCTTTAGCGCGCCCATCGTCAGTCCGGAAAGCCCTCAGCCTTTAAAATACACAAATGCGAAACCAGCTGACAGAATATCTCGGATAGGCACGGACTGCCTAATGTCTTGGGGGCTACTGCGCGACATTCCAGAGCCGTAGCAGAGTGATGGCGAAAAAGGGAAGTCGCCAAACTTGGGCGTTTTCTCAAACAGTCAAGCAAGAGTGGAGGAGGAAAAGTGGAGGATAACGGCGGAAGGCTACGGCGACTTTAGGATTTCCAGCTGAACACGTCTCGTTCAACTTTTCTGGCAAAGAAATGAGGTCGTGGCAAAGTGCCTAAACCCTGCGGCGGCCTCCGACTACGCAGGATGTTTCCTTGCGAAAGTTGGGCTGTTTTTGCCTTCCACAAGTTGTGCAGAACGAGATTGGAAAGATTCAGTAGTGTCTCTGCCTTCTGTAAGAAGTACACGTGTCTTGCTGTCCCTGCTACCGCGCGTCTCCCAGCGAACCCCCCGCTTGGTCGTGTTACCACTAGATTTTCTGTTGGTATACGCGCTTCTTCACAACTACCTTCCCTAGGTTGCTCTGAAAAACCTTTGCATATAGATGTATTCTAGTGGTGTATGTACACGGACACGCATCTACAGCTACTTTCAGCACAGAGCTCCCCGCAGGACCACCGTTCCCCTGTGGGACCAAAAAGAGGTTTTTGGATACGGGAAGTGGGCTCCTACCAAAACTGGAAGAGACTTGTGTCTGTTCGGCGCGGTGCTGGGCACAATTTTGTGAAGTCCTTGTGCACAAAAACGTCTTCTCCTTCGAGAGCTCGTCGTTCTTCTCGCGTCCGTTTACCTGCTGGCCCACAGGGGCACACACATTTGCCAGGACATCTGGAAGAGGAACTCGGAAACTGCGTTGTGCCTCGGTTCTCTGACACACCTGGAATCCCAAAATGGAGCGACGAACGCTCCTATGTCTGTTGGTTTGTTTACCGGCGTCGGCCGTGCTGCGCCCGGGATTTGGCGGTGTGTTCTGTTCGGCCATTTCTTTCCGAGACAGTGCGCTCGACAGCAGCCATGAGAGTCTAGACATTTCAAGCGAAGCAAGTCAGTTGTGGAGTGGAGAGGAGGAAAACGCACGCCGTCTCGAGGAATCGGGGGACGTGGCCGCGCTGTTGGACGCCGACTGGCGCATCCGTAAGACAACAGATCCGTTAGCACATGCGAAAACGCTACTTGCCTCGCTCAAAGATGCCGAACCTCGGGTGACCTGCATCTGTCTGCTTGGAGTGTGGAAAACAAGTCAGGGTGGATTCCCTGTTGAAGCCACTAGACAGGTTCTGTGTTTGGCGGTCTCCGGTGGTGATAGCACAGGCGAACAGAGTTGTCTTCACAGTGTCGCGTACAGGTCTCTGATAGGCAACCTCTCCGGGCGAACGGCATCCGGTAAACGCAGTTTCCTACCTGGAAATGCTTCCTAGTCGTAATATAAAATCTGCGTCGGAATCTCCTTTCCCTTTGGCGGTTCGGGTGGCGGCGGGAGTCCACGTTCCTTTCTTCCCTTGAATGACAGCGTCACGTCTTCCGGTCGCTTTCTGCAAAGAGACTCTCGCGTTGCCTCGTGTACCCTTGAATACGAGAGGATTGCTTACCTCCAGATGTGCAACCAGATACAGATCTATCTCGCGGTGTCTGTTTGGGACTTACTCTGTATGTTCTGAACGCGCCCGTCTGAAAAGCGAGGCAACCCATAGGTTCTGGATCCCGGAGCAGCGACGGATCCAGCAATCACGGAGAAGTGTCGGCGTGGTGGTGTGTCGAACAGACTCCGCCGACGCGCTTTCCGTTCTTGGCGTTCTGCCGTTTGAAAGCTGTGTCTTGCCTTTCTGACCTGTCTTCCTGGGTTCTCTGCTCCGCCTGGAGAGTCGCCGGCGACGAGGCGCCGCTCACGCGAGATCAAAAACCGTGTTTTTTCACAACCTCCGGTGCCCGCCTCCTCCACACACCCCCCTCGTACAAAGAAACGACGCTCTGGTTTGTCTTTTCACTGTGTCTTTGTCGATCTTCTTGTCTCTGCAGGCGGTACCTCTGGCGAAGAACCCGCTTCGCTGAGAGCGCTGCAAGACCTCGAAACGGCCGAGTCTGCTCTCCCTGCGTCGCCCGTTGCTGACGCTCCAGCGACCGGTGACGCGTTTCCTTCGTACATGCCCCTGGCGGAACTGAACAGCGAGGGCCAGCGCGTGTTTCCCAACGGGAGCGTTGTGCCGATTCCGGAAAAAGACTCCGACGGTCTTCCCGTGATAGGGTGGCGACCGAGCGAAGATGGCGAGGACTTCACTGTGACGCTGCTTACTGCGACGGGAGACCTGAAAGAAGTCAAGACGACGAAGCAAGAGCTCCAGGACAGCATCCTCAAAGGGACACCCCTCGATTTCAAGATTGTCGACGGCTCCGAAGACGAGGTGGTCTCCCCCCAACACCACAAATGCAAACTTCAGGGCTGTTTCAGTGCAAGTTTCAGCATGATGCCCATGCCAACCCCGATGCCCATGCCAACCCCGATGCCCATGCCGATGCCCGTGCCGATGCCCATGCCAATGCCCATGCCGATGCCCATGCCTTACCCAACTCCCGTTCCTACTCCGATGCCGATTTACCCGCCAGTCCATCAGAAAGTCCAGGGCGGCTTCACAAACCAGAACGCGTGGTTTTCGGGAGGGTCTTCGTCGCAGTCAGGGTTCTACGGAGCCTCGACTGGACCCGGGATGATGGGCATGGGTGGTTTCCCAGGCATGATGTAACGATCCGCAATGAAGAAGAAGCCAGGGCAAAAAGACGAGCTAGCGAACGCCACGAGGGTGCTACAGCTGGGCAAATGCTACAGTGTCACGAGTCTCTTCGAGACGTGGTCAACAGGGGAATGGGGCCACAGGTCCGACCGGATACTCTGGAAAATACACTCTACTGTGGGAATCGCTTGAGCCTCTTATCTACACAAACTCTTCGAGGGAGAAAACGCGAATACATGTATGTATCTTGATGTCATGAACGCCCTTGATTCACAAATCAGGTACTCGACGTTCCATCCTGTTGTTATTGTGTCAGAAGTCAACCGAGCGAAGCGAATGGCGAGTTAACTACAAAGAAATGCATATATCCGAACGTCTAAGTTTCCACAACTGCATAATGTATGCATATATATATATATATATATATATATATATGATTGCATGTCATGATATCTCGTGATGACTAGAAACGCTCCAACGTCCTTCGCACAGAGCGGGGAAAGAAGTCTTTTCTCTTTTTCTGGTGCCCAATTGTTTGAGGCCTTGATCGATTTGAGCCCGTCGCTCTCTGGCTTGTAACGCTTCTCTCCAGGCCAGTTGGGAAGGCAAAGAAGCGGAAAATGCAACTTCCGTCTACGCGGCTCTAGAGCGGAACGTGTGTTGATCTTGAGAACCGAGGCAACAGGCGTTCAGTGCATGCAGCGAGAACCTCCTTTCCTAGAGAATCGATCAAGCCCACACGAAAAGAGGTGTACTGTCGGATGTTCTAAAAAGAGGAAAAAACTGCCATCTTTTTTGCAGTACATATCTCTACTCTTTTGCAGATCTTTCGCATCGATGCTGGTCTCGTTCTTTTCAGCGTGAACACCCGGCCACGCGACGGCGAATACGGGTTTGTTGCAGAAACGAGAATTTAAGAAAACAGGAGCGCAGTTAAGTGAATAGCGACAAGCAAAGGGCAAATAAACGGCTCTGCCGATGGGAAGAGTGACACAACTCGGCGAGAAGCACCTAGGCAGTGGAGAATCCCGTTCCCCTCGTTTTCCCTTTTCCCTCTCTCGCTGTCCCGTCCCCGATCTCTCTTCTCCTTTCATTCTAGTGAAAACCCTCCTCTCCGGCACAAAAAGGGGAACTCTCAAACTGTTTTGTAGAGTCTGAAATGGTCCGTCTCTCCGCCTCGCCCCCTCTGCGATCTGACGGTGGGCAACCCCGACTCGTCTCTGGGAACCGAACTGGCCGCATCCCTTGCGATAAGAAAATGGTTCTTTTTGGCGTTCCTCTCGCGGCGAAGGGAGAAAAAACTGCCTTTCCTCGGCTACGCAGCGCGTCTAAAAAGCCCACCCCGCCGAGAGAGGCTTAAGGCCTTTTTGTGGCGCGTCTGTCTTCCCCGTCTACTTCTCTTTCGTGTGGTGAAAGAACATATCAACATCCATTGTGAAGTCGTACTCGATGGTGGGAATAACGCTCGACACAAATTTAAGCAGCACTAACAGCGCCAGGTCGTGGCGCGGTTTCATCCCACTCTCCAACCAGCTGTCCACCACCTTCTTCATCACGCTCGCGTGCCTGCACCGATTTCGAAACAGGAAAAAACGCCAAACAGCCAGAGAAATGCAGGCAGCAGCTCTTCCCTGTGCACACACACGCTAACGCACGAACGAAACACAGTGACACACAGGCACACGCGCCACTAACTATAGACTACGGATACAAGATACCAAACATACATACATATACATATATATTTCATACATATACATATAAATATATATATATATATATATATATATATATATATGCCTGTATGTATGTGAGAGAAGAGATGGATGGACGTGTTTGCTGTGGGAAGCATGCATACACATCCTTTTCTAAATCGAAACGCAGAGAACCGCGCAGGTAGGTGAAGAGAGACGCCACCGCAGTGCGTCGATGAGGAGCCTGAAAACAAGAGGAGACCTGAAACTCACCTGCAAGGGTGTATCGAGGCCGTGGGAATACCCGTGCACGGATGAGGGTCGACGGTGACTGTTTTCGCCGCGTAGTCAGTCAAAATATCCTCAAAAATCTCCTCGGGAAGCAACGGCACACCATTCTGTTATTCCAGAAACCAGAAAAACTTACGAGACACTCTTCCTCTTACTCAACGCCTACAAGCGCACAGACATATTTCCTGTCGATCTTATCCTAGCTGTCCTTCTATCCACATATACATATATAAACATTATACGCCTATTGCGGGAGAGCTAGAGGCGTATACACACTTTCAGAAGTGCCTGTAGATGTGCATTCCACATCGCGGTAGCCAACTTTGAAACAAAACGTCCCGTGCTTCGAGTAACAATCCGTGCGTATACACATGCATATACGTGTATAAATATAATGTAGATAGATGTGTTTAAATACATAAATATGCGTAGGTTTAGTTAGGCATACGTATGTGCACAGATGCATGTATACGAATGTATATGCATATTTAAGTATGCTTTTATATGTATATATGTATATATATATATACATGCATGTAGGTCTATGTGTCCACACGAATAAATATGTGCACAGGCGAAACAAAGAAGCATGGAAAGACTCTGAGGCCTCACCTCGCTGTAGCCGAAAAGCCAAATGCGGGGTGTCTGGAAGTACTTGTCGTAAGTAATACTCAGGTCGTAAGTCCGGGCGGCGACGATCTCTGCCACAGTTGGAAAGAAAGGAAAGTTACTACACATCTTTGCATAGCCCCTTGAAATTAGGCATGTTTTTCCCCATACGCAGGTGCATATGGATAAGTATATACATATCTACATATATGCAAACATATATATATATTTTATTTATCGTACACGTATCTGTATATCTACAAGTATATATGCGTTTGTGTAATACTATGATGAGACCGAACACCATCCAACTAACGACGGTCGCTCATACACATGTTACGGATATTACGGAATCAGAGTCTTTCTTACACAGTGTTCACGTGCACCCGTCTTATATAAAAATATGCACATGCAAATATCGATAGACATTTCTTAATAAACCGAATTGTGGATTCGTTCATCCTGCCTTTGTCTCCATCTGAAGAAGCAGTGTCCCCTATGCATGCAATCACCTTTTTTAACACACACATTCACCCAGATATCATATATATATATATATACATACATATGATCACACGCTCCCATATATCTATCTATCCCTATCAATATATATGTAGTTGTGTGTATATATTTTTGCAGAGAGGAAGGGCTGCGCTGTAGACTGTCTGAGTCGAAGAACTGGCGAAGAGTGAAACACTACGCACCGGCATCGGCGGAACTTCGCACAAAGGACGAAGGTGCCTCGGCTGCGGCTGGATCGTCGTCCTGCAACGTCGAGGGAGGCAAATCACGGAAAGGCGTCGCAAGAAACGAAACACGAAACGAAAAATATGCACGGCAGGGCCGAAGGGAAAAGTGACAAGCGACTTCCTTACTAGGACGAGCAACAAGTCGTCACACACGAACGAAAAAACATGCGTAAAATCAATATATATATATATATATATATATATATTTGTTTATATGTTGCGTCGACTACCTCAGAGTATGGTGTGCCATACGCCACGGACGCGGGGTGTACGTACACTGTCCTTCCTCTTCATTTTCCCTCTCAACACATTATACTTTGGAACAGATATAGCCACAAATAAATAAAACCAAGGGCATGCACGTGTAGGATTTTTGTCGGAATTGTGGAACGCAGAGAAATACCGGCAGAAGCATGGAGACATCAAAACACTTGCAGAGGGAGACCCATGTCGGCACCTGCATGCATCAGTGCGCATGCAGCTGCACTGCACACACCGCTTTGGTTCGAAGAAGGGGTGTAATTCACAGAATGGCACTGTTTGTTTGTCTTCAGTAGTGCACGTTGAAAGTGCTAGCAAAGAAGCCTCTTTCCCAAGCTTTCTTCCTCTCTGTTTTTTGCAAGGGAGATTCTCACCTCTTGCACGAGACCGTCAATGTCAGAGAAGTTTATTAAATCCGGCACGTCGTCCTGAAAAAAGAAATGGCTGATCACACAAAACAGCCTCAGACGAGGACTCCTAGGACTCAAGCAACGCACACCCTTGCAAACGATCCTTCCTGAAAGATATCTAGTTAAACATACACGCAGAAATGGAAACGTGCATGCAACAATCTCCGCTGAGAAACAAAAATGAGTCAACCCGAACCCCATTTCGACATTCACTTGTGTAGATCCAAAAACATGCATGCATCTCTTCGTCAGCAGGGTAATAAATGTGCATGTTTAGGTTTGCATATCGATATACATATATATACACGTATACTGATAGACAGAGACACTCAGGTCCCGTCCCGCGAGAGTTGCGTCTTGGAGCATGCAAATCCAGAGAAACGAGAAGTCACAGAGACACGAAAGACAGAGCGAGGAGAAAGACGAGGACAGGCGTGGAAATTGAAAACGCGAAGGCGGGCAAGGTTCTTGCGGCCTCGTGCATGCAAATGCGAAAATTTTCAGGGGCCTTCAGCGGCCATCGCTCTCGTGCCTGGAGACGCGGGAGGGGAGACTCACCCGGAGATTCCTTTCTGAAGGAAGGATAAAATCACAAAGATGGGCGCGCAATGAGAACGAAAGACCGTCGAGAAAAACGAGAACTGCTCAACCGGCTGAGAAAGTGGAGCGAAATGCACTGTTACATCCATAGATGCACGCGTGTGCATGATGTTTACATACACATAATCACATTCAAAACCACATATGGATACGGACATGCACATATAGACACTGTTATACTGGGTAAAGAGGGGAAACATTGCAAGACTTTGTCACATGAAAGCGACGAACGCTGATTGCGGCGTCGTTCTCCGACATGCAAGCACTCAAACATGTATAGATGTAGCCGCGTGTGCAAAACGCGATGTACATTTGGGGAAACGTATACCTCGTATGCATATACACCTGTGCATGCTTATACATAAATACAGGACTCGCCACCCGTGTATGCGAGAACATTCACCTGCATGAACGTGACAGGACGAAATGGAGCCGGGCAGATCGAGAGACGGGGCGCGACACGAAGCGTCTTTTTTTCCGTCTTTACCTCGATCTGCCGCGGCAGTTTCTTGTCCAGCGTGTGCAGCCACGGAAGGCGGGGTCTTCCGGGTTGAGGCTTCGGCTTCTCGTTCACACTCCGCATTCAGTCTGAGTCTCTGCATGCTCTGGGTCAGGTCAGGCGCCTCGCCGGTGTCTACTCTCCCCTCGCGTTCTTCGTCATTTAACAGAGGCAGCGTCCATCCGCCTTCTGCGTCGTGACCGACCTGCACGGAAAGGAAAGACAAGAAGCGCGGCATTCGGAAGTGAAAAGAGAAATCAAAACTGCGACAAAATTCAGTGACGAGCACGCAGTCTCTCCCTGCCAGCCGAATGAATAAACATGCGTCTACGCACATGCAACCGTACGTCTACATGCAGAAAGGACCGCACACGTGTGGGTTTTATGCATGCATATAAATACATATAAATCTATATAAATGTGTTCGCAATTTAGTTATGTATGTATATATATACATATAGGTAGGAAGGGGCGAGATACGCAGCACTGCTCAGTCTGACGATGTAAGAATGGAAAGAACAACCGCTTGCGGAAGTCTTAGGGAAGTCTCCATCGTAGGCGGAACAACTTGAAACTGCCTATTTGTGTCTATGTTCACTGATACCCCGCATCCGGCACATTGGTACACGGATAATTTACAAAGCAGAGACCTGTGTGTCACAAGAGTCTTGCTGGTGGTGTGTGAACTGCGAACGAGTTAAGTCTCTCATCCTGACGCAGACTGGACAACTATCGATCTACCCCTATACATCCACATATAAAGCAATACATATATATAGACACACATATATATATATATATATATATAGATATATATGCGTATATGTATATGTACATTTAGGGGTACATGCTGGTCGTTCCCTGTACACGTGGCACAGATAGAAAGATGAAGACAGATATGCCTTGAACGGACGACGCGCGTGTGAAAGTGTGTCTCGGTTTGGTCTCAAGTTGGGATGGGCGTACTCGCGAGTTGAGAGCATCGTCCATGTCTCTGACGCGGCGGTAGCAAGGCACATTCTTCGTAATCAGAAATTGCTTGTCTTCTGGAAGCCAGGTCGATGCCCTCTTCCCAGACGGACCCGCACCGCTCCTGAAGGGGGGGAACTTCCACACAAAGCGCTTTGCTGCCAGAACGCAATTCCGCGATTCCAACGCGTAGACTGCGTCACGAAGACGGGAGAGAAAGAGAGAAAGCAGGCGAGGGGAAAAAGAAAGTCACAGAGGATCAGCACTGGATGGACAGGCACAGGAAGGTGAGAGAAGATGGACGGTATCGACCTCCTCGACAGGCATGGCGGCGAGTGTGTGGGGACCTTCCCGGCGTAACGTTGTGCGGTTGTTTGTTGCGTACATACTCTTTTGGCTTCTCAGTTGCACTGACATTTGTACGCCAATAATTAGAGGTATCCCTCTAGCACGAAAAACCGAACATCTGCAATAAAATGTATCTTGGACGATTGTATCTTCGCGGCTACCCTGAACGCACGCGTTTCGATTTCTTTATCTGTGACTGGGACACCCTCCTCGGGGGCTTCGGAGGCAGTGCAGGTTCTCTCCTCAGAGCCGTGCGTTTCTTCTCTCACCACTGCCAGGTGGGGAATTTGTGGGTGAGGAGGTCACCAGCGTCTACGAATTCCTGAGGCGTCAAAGTGCCCTTGGAAAGGAAAGACGACTCGGTCGGTGCTGAAGTGAAACTCGCGACGAGGTGTCTGCCCATATCCGCCAAGCGATGGGTTACGTTGCTGCCGCTCAAACTCGCGAGGCTAGTCAACCTTCTCGACACAGAAGAGCCTGGAGTTCTCTCTCGAGCAGAGACGCCCTCGTCTCCCGAGGCGTTGGTGTTTTTAGAAGTCACAGAAGAAGCAGGCTGAGACCTGGGACTGTCTCGCGTGGGGGAACGGCTCGCACCCGCTGCTGCGGCGGGCGCGTTTTGAGGAAGCGCCATCTTGCTTTAAAGGAAAGAGGAGGGAGTTCGGGCGAAATCTGGAAAAAGCTGGAAAGCTGACGCAAAAAACCGATGCCTATCCTCCAAGGCAGTCGCCTTTGTTGCTCTGTGGAGAAGGCCGTGGACGGAGAGACAGCAAACGAAAAACGAGATCGCAAAGACACACAGGGTGGCTACAAAGCGGAGGGGAGAGATGGCAGAGGAAAACGAGAGACGAAGGAAAACGGAAAGAGGAAGGGAAAGAAGTGGAAGAAAAGGCGGCAAGAGGCAGGCCAAGAAAAAAGAGAAAAAGACTGAGGAAAAGTGTTGTCTTTCGGAACTGTGAGGCATGAAGCGAGACACGGAAGGCGGAGCGTGTGCAGCCGACACAAAGAGCGTTGCGTCGCGGTTGTCTGAGACACTACCTTCGGTGTTTTTTCAAAAGATGAACGACGGAGAGAGAAAAAGCGAGACGCTGCGGGGGTGGCAGAAGCCAAAGGGGCTTTCAAGAAACGAAAGCATCCGCGATTTCTTTAAGAGAAAAAGAGCCTTTTCAGGAAAAACTCGAAAACGCGCGACCGTGCCTCGTGGAGCAGCCGCGAGGTTCTCGCCTCGAGGAGCGAGATAAGAAAGAGAAACGAGAGAACAGAGAGGAGAAACGAAGAGAGGAAAGAAAATGAGAGAAGAAAGAGAAGAAAGAGAAGGACGCGTGTCTCGGACACGAGAGGAAAAAGCTTTGCTTTGAGAGGTGACGAAAGAAACGGGGCCAGCTAACCAGCGCAGCAAAAAAGAAGACAGAAAAAAGGCGTAAAGCTGCCGCCGTCAATACACCGCAAAGTCTCGCTGCAGTTTCTCTTTTTTAGAACAAGTTTGCAAACCGAACTCCTGGAAACTGAAAAAAATAAACAAAAAGGAACACCCTTCATAAATCGATACATATGCGCGAGTTTTTGTAGTGTTTTTATTTTTTTCAACTGAGGCAGCCGACGTCTCCTGGTGTACACACAGGAGACACACTGGAGAGACAGAGAGATGGAAAAGATCGACTCTTCTGTGTGGGCGGAGAGGGAAGTTTTTGAAAGCAGTGCTCGTCTTCTCTTTTTCCCTGATAAAGATGGTCCCAAAACTTTGAGGAAGGCAATCTATAGCTTTTACCTTCCTTCTCACGGATGAAAGAAACGACCATTTCTACCTCAACAGGATCCTGTTTTTCCATCATTGCTCTGGTCTTCCACAGACGGTCAAAAGAAACCTTCTGTCGGCCACCTGTGCCGCTCTCAGGAACTGTTTCCTATCTCGATATTTTACCAAAGGCCAGAAACGAAAAATGTGAACCTCTCACGTCCACGCATAACCAGCAAGCACTGGAAAGAGGTAACTTTAAAAAGTGAAAGTCCTGACGCAAGGCATAGCAATCCACAAATACATACACAGGAATATATGTACATATATACTTACACGTATATCCCTACACGTAAATACGTATATATATATATATATATATGTTAAGGATAAGTGTATTTTCCTCGATTAGAATCAACGTGCATATATACATGAGTATATGTGTATTTGCATGTATACATGTATCTATAAATAGGCATATATCTATGCACATCAACAGCCACTGCGTGAAAATCCGCATCTTCTTTGGCATACAATTTGTGGGGTTGCCTCTGGGGGGTCTTGAACACCTGGGAAAGCCGCGAAATGGGGGATTGGGAGGTTTCAAATCTCCCAGCACAGTGCAACTGGCGTGTCCGCCAAAATAACAGAACAATTAAAATGCATGCATCTTTCCCTCAAAACGCTGTCTATAAATAACAGAACAATTAAAATGCATGCATCTTTCCCTCAAAACGCTGGCTAGCGTGATACACGTATCAGCCTCTCCGAGAGCTTCACTGGTCTCTACCAATACATATGTATATATGTATATATCTACATACACCTATATCTACAGATGTACTTCTATATATAACTATACATATATATATATATATATATGTACTGTCTACGCCTGCTTTTATCTATGTGACATAAAGGTATCGAAAGATGTGCTTAATTCTAGTTTTTTCGTGTCAACACAAGGGGTGGAGAGTACTGGGCGTGGAAATGGGATCCTCTTTTCTCTATTGCCTGGGATTGTCATTTCCAGTAGAAAGCAGATAAAAGAAGACAGCGTCGAAAGCACCGTGCGGCTCACCGTTAAACACATGAGGAACACTTTTCTGGAAATGGAAATCTACAGGGAAGCATAGCCACTTCCCGTGACAAATCGCCCACCCTGTGAACGCTGTCGCCATTGCTGTCTCACGCGCAACAAAAATTCTTTTCCATCGTCCAAAACAGAGAGAAGCAGAAATATTGAGTCCGACACAAAATATATTCCGTATATATATACATATATAATGTCGGGATACACCTGTATCTATATTTGCATGCATCCACATATATGGACAGAATGAAATATGTATGTATACGCATATATATATATATATATTTAGAGAGAGAGAGAGTTATGTGAAGTGGATAGAGAGATGAGTTATCCCACCACATTTTTCCATACATGTGTGTGGTCATTTCTCCCCCTACTTTGGGTGTATCTCTCAATCTGTGTCTACGCACGCGTGTATACATGTACACTTGTTACAGGGAGACTTGCAGGGCCGTGACACTGGGCATTCTTCCTGAATTTTCCCTTTTTTAGATCCAACACACTTGGTGCCGAGAGGTGACCCGTGCAGAGCCTCACGAACAGTCCTCGGTGGCGTCAATGTGGAAGCGCTCTTGAAAATGTTTTGTAGTGTCTGTACAGCTGTCCATATATGTCTGGGATACGAACTTTTCGTTCGCTTCTTTTTCCACTTTACGTATTCCAAACGAAAAAAGATTTACGAGACTACCAGGTCTTCTCCAACGACGACTTCCGCGAGCTGGCCAGACTTGTCGTTTCTCCGTTCTTCATTTCCACCAAAAAAGGCACGAAAGGAGACAGTCTGTCCTTAAAACCGGTAATGGAAGGCCTGTCCTTCTCCGTTGCCTTTTTGCCTCTCTTGTTCTGCGTCGAAAACACTCGTTTCTCCCGAGAAAAATCAGGCATGCGCCCTCTCACTTTTCCCGGTGTGTGCTGCTGTTCCACCCAAGCCTGTGTGTGTGCCTTGTCTTGGTTTCTCGCGCTTTTTTCAGGCTCTTGTTTTCCTTTTTCGCTTCTTTTTCCTTGCTCTGTCTTTTCTGGGCCTTCGTCTCGCCTTCTCGCGGGAAAGCTTTCTGCCCGCTCCTCGCCGAGCTCCGACAATCTTTTTTCCACCGAGACACACTGGTCTTCTCGCCCCCCTTCTGCGAACCGCCGCGCGCGCTGGCCTTTTGTCTCGAAACAGGATGGCGGATCTCCGAGGAATCTTTTCTTGACAAGACAGTCTCAAGAAAGGCAAAAGAAGAGACAAAGAGACAGAGAGAAGAAGTGAAAAGGAGGAAATGTCATTCACACTGAAGTTCGGAACGTCGAAACCTCTGCCGAGACCGGCTTCCTGTCTCCGCCTCCTGTGGAAAATCCGGGGAGGCAGAGAAAGCACACAGATTTTGCTTTCCAGATGCCCGCCGAGCCCTCGGTGTGCGTATTTATCTGTTTCTTCCGTCGTCTCGCGCCGTCACACAAGGCTCACATGACAGACTGGGGGTGTTCTTCAGAGACAAGCGCAGATCCTCTCTCCGCGCGAGAAACAAGTTCCCTTGGCAAACTCTCTCCATTGGCTGAGTGTCTCGTCTCGGAGTCTCTTATTTGCGTGTGACAAGGGTGTTTGTTCCCCACTTTCTCCTTCTTCTTTCGTTCTCTCCTCTTTGTCCCCCTTGGCTCTGCTGTCGTGCTCCTTTCTCTTTTTTTTCGCTTCTTCTCCTGTGCTTGGCAATAAAATTCTGTCTTCTCGAGGTCGCCATCATGCCGCCTCTTCACCCCTCTAGCGGAGCTGCAGGAGGCAGTGACATGAATCCTCCTTTCTCTTCTTCGTACAACCAAAACGCAGTTTCCTACGCTTCTCGTCCTTCCTCTTACAATCCACAACCTTCGTCCTCTTACAATCCACAACCTTCGTCCTCTTACAATCCACAACCTTCGTCCTCTTACAATCCACAACCTTCGTCCTCTTACAATCCACAACCTTCGTCCTCTTACAATCCACAACCTTCCTCCTCGTACAATCCACAACCTTCCTCCTCGTACAATCCACAACCTTCCTCCTCGTACAATCCACAACCTTCCTCCTCTTACAATCCACAACATTCGTCCTCTTACAATCCACAACATTCGTCCTCTTACAATCCACAACCTTCCTCCTCTTACAACGCACCTCCTTCCTCGTACAATCAGCCTCCGTCTTCGTCTTATCAACAGCCTTATCCGCCTTCGTTTGCGTCCGATCGTCCATCCGGTCACGATGCCGACTCGTCTTTTTCAGAAACCCCGCCCCCAGACTTCCCTCCGCAAGTCTCCTTCGCGTTCCTCGTGAAGTTTGCTGACAAGGCCTTCGGTCTCCAACGACAGAAGGGCGGCGTCTGTCCTTCTGCGCAGGAGCTGCTGCAACTCGTGGATCCTGTCGAGCCTTGTCTCCTCTGCCTCGCCGCTCTCCACGCAAAAAACAAAACCATGTGAGACATACGGCAGACCTGGAAAACACGAGTTCAAAACCCACCATGCCAAAACGAAAACTGGAGATCTGCACATACCCAATGTGCACAATGCCCATCTACATACATGTACATATATATATATATATATATATACATATGCATATATGTGTGTATATATATGGATATATGTGTATGTATATATTCGTACGTACGTGCCTTCGACACCTGTTCAAGACATATACTTGTATATATGTATATATATATATATATATGCATATATGTGCATGCGTGTGAACGACGTTTCCTGATTTGCTTGTCCTTTTCAGCATAACCGTTTCGGACGGGGTCAGTTGGTGTCGGATCGCCTCCACGCAGCTTCCACCTCTCCCGCCAGGCGCTTCGGAGCCGCCGACTGAAGAGGGCCTTAACGCTGCCGCTCTCGCCCTTTCCGGCTGCGTGATTCGTCTGGGAAATATCAGCATCACCAGAACACCCCGGTCAGTTCCGCAACACATCTTTTCCCACCACTGTCCAACGCATTGGCCCCTAAATATACATATATACAAATATATAGATAATATCAACAAGCCCATAGTTTCATGTATATAAAGTTATATGTATGTATCTCAAACCGACACCTATAAACTTAATATACATTTTTATACATGTTTGTGCTCCCAGATGCAAGGTTCAGCGTTTCAGCAATTCCTGTGTCTCTGGTTATCTCCTCTCTCTCATCTGACACAATCTTTTTTATGTAATATACGTCGATGCCGAAGACTGAGGATATGCATTGCATCTGGATGTCCCCTTCCATGTCTCTTTCTGTCTCTGTCTTCTGCTTCAGTGTACAGACAGACGCAATCTCCGTAGACATGTCTCGTGTGAGGCGTGCGATGATCGTGTTTGTTTTCGTGCTGAATTTCTGCCCCCCCTTTCTGGACCACTGATTTTTTCGATTTGTTTTTCAGAGGAAAGCACATCATTCTCGCTCGGGCCTTCCAAGTCATTTCCCACAACTTCCAGGCAGTTGCGGAGCGACTGCAAACGCAAAGGCGACCGGAGGTGCGTTCCTCCGTGCGGGATCTTGAGACGCGAGGCTGCGTGGCCTTCTCGGCGTTTTCAAATTTCGGCTAAAGTGGCGATGCGAGGTTTCCCTACACACAGTCGCCTTGCGCAACGTCTCAGGCGATCGCGCTTCTCCGCACTCGCCTTCTCTCTGTTTCCGGGACACCTGTTTCTGCCTTTTGCTGTTTCGTCTTTTCTCGCCGTCCTCTTTCTCTCTGTCTTCTCTCTTTCCATCTTGTTCGGCAGCTTCCGTCTCCCTTCACTCCGGTTTCTGTTTCTTTTGCCAGAGTTTGCTCTGTCTTTGGACGTCGCTTGTTCTTTGCACAGATCGCTGTGTCCCCGTGTGCCTCCCGGAGACCTCGCTTCGCCTCTGTTCCCAGGAGGGGATACACCGCATGTGGGAACAGACGACTCCGACACTTTCAAAAGATGTCTTTCGGCTCTGGAGACATCTTGCAGTGCTCTTCTCGCGTCTCGTTTCCTCTCTTCAGGTGGTGTTTCCTTCTCTCCCAGAAGGAGGAGCGCCTCCTCCCTCTTCGCATCAACCGCCTGCGCATCAGCCTCCTCATCAGCCTTCTCATCCGCAGCCGCATCCTCCTGTTTCTCGAGACGGCTGTATATCGGCAGAGACTCCGTTTCCGCAGCCGGCGGGTGAATCCGAGGCAGCTACTGGAGCTCTCAGAGATTCGCGGAACCTCGCAAGTGGACAGGATCCGAGAGCCCCCGAGAAACAACTGCAGCCCGCAGGAGGCCTTCCTGGCCGCCAGGTGTATGGACAGCACCCCCACGGCGGAGACAATCAGGCAGGGCCGCAGAGACACCAGAGTGCGGCGAGTCACCGAAGTGAGAGAAGAGCGCGAGCGAGAGACAAGGGGGGGACGCGCCCTATGACTTCATCTGGAGAGGGCGAAAAACAGGAGAGGAGGGAAACAGAGAGAGAAACAGAGAGACGACGGGAACGAGTGCTTTTTGAGAACGTAGGGAAAGCGCGAGACGGCTGCCATAGCAAAGAAGGCAGCGGCCAGCATGCGCAGGGACGCGAGGGAGGGGAAGAGCCTTCGAAACTCGAGAAGGCGCGTGGCTAGTCCGCGACCCTTTGGTGATTCGTGTCCTCTTTGCGGTGTAGGTACACCCTATCCAGTCCTCGGGCAGCCGCAACAAGGCCACCTCGGGCTGCGGCCGATGGGGGCAGAAAGTTTCATTCCTCTCAAAGATTTAACGGCCTATGTCGCCAAATGGACGATTAGGGCTCGCGTCGATGTCAAGTAAGGCGCCGCAAGACCCTGAGAGACAGGGACGCGAACAGTGTCCCTCTCTCTGGCTCCCGTGTTTCCTCTTTCTCTCTTTCTCGGTCTCTTTCGCGGTCTCTTTCTCGGTCTCTCTCCTCTCTCTTGTCTCTCTCTTGTCTCTCTCTCTTGTCTCTCTCTCTTCTCTCTCTCTCTCTCTCTCTTGTCTCTCCCTTGTTCTCTTTTTCGCTCTTCGTCTCCCGGATTGAGGGGAGTATCAGGAATTCTCTCCAGTCTTTTCCGTGTGTTGAGTTGGTGAATCTCTCCCCCGAGCGACGGTTTTCCGCTTTTCTTCCGTTTCTTTTTCCGTCTAGGGGAGACATTCGAAAATACAACGGCGCCCGCGGGCCTGGACAGCTCTTCAATGTCGAGTTGAAAGACAAAGACGTGAGACGCTGACGTCTTGTCCTTTTTCTTTTCCTTGTCTCTCTTCTCCTTCCGCTATTGCCGTTCTCTCGTGGGGCACCTGTGATGTGCCACACCAGACATATCCACCGAACCTGACGCTGCATGCGACAGACAAAAATGAGATTTCTCTGGAAGCTGAGCCGGCGCTACACAAAGTTGTGCGAGTACCCAGACAGCGCACCCAGGCAGCGCAACGCAAAACTGGAGGAACGTGGAGAGGGAAAGATGAAGCACTGGAGGGAGAGAGGCAGACAGGAAACGAAAAGGAAGACGAGCGTGTCCTCCATCACCCCTGTTATGAAAGGAGGAAAAGCGCGAAAAAGTTGCGTATTGCCTCGGAAAACCAGATCGATTGCATCCCCGTCTCTATCATTCTCGTTTCCAGGCGAATCGCGTGCCGAGACGCGAGAGAGTGTTTTTCTTTTTCTCACCACCTTGGGTGGCTCTGCCGTGGCGCATGCAGGGCGAAATTCGAGCGACTTTTTTCAACTCCGCAGTCGACAAATGGTACAATGTCCTTCAAGAGGGAAAGGTAAACAAAACGGCCATTCCTCAAGTGTCCCGCGGCCTCAAGCGCGTCGCGTTTTTCTTCTCGCTTGTCGTCACCCATTTGAAAATGATCCTCTCTATCCACAACAGCAACGCTTCTACTCATATCTGCCTCTCCCTGTCTGTATATGTCACCATCTGCCTATTTTTGTCTGGGAATGTAAATATATATATCTATATATATATGTATAAACCGATATCGACCTATCTATATCTATATATCTATATATACTTAGAGAGAGATACTTACATGCGCATGCTTTGTTTATTTGGTTGGGCTCGGGGTGTTTGCCTGTTTTATCTGGCAGGAGTCTCCGGCGCAAATCTGCTGTCCAGTCGTTGCCCCTGTTTGCACGCTCTTATAGAAAAATCATCTTTGCGGACGTCTCGGTGTGGAACTCTGTGCCGATTGTGTCTCGTCTCGCTTCTCTGGATGTGCATGCGTTTGCTCAGGTTTACTATTTTCGTGGAGGATTAGTAAAGCCGAAGAACCCTCGTTTCAATCATACACGCCACGACTACGAGCTCACGTTTGACGAAAAATCTTCGATTGTCGAGGCGGAACCAGGCGCGGACATCCCTTCCATCTCCAGGTATTGGCCTTCCGCGTCGTATTTTCAACTCTTTTGCCCCGTTTTATAGTCTCGGTGCTGGCAAACCCCTGGAAGCTTCAAAGCTATAAAGAGACAAAGGTCTACCTGTGAATGATCTCCCTCATCGCGCGTGCGAACGTGTAAAGCTACAGATCCCCAACTTTCTAACCTTGCTTATACGCACATGTATAGATTTCACATTTATGTAGATTTATGCATTTAGATATATTTTCGTGTTAAGGCGGGTGTGGAGGGCCGGACGCACTCTCTGTTTTTGCGTTTTCTCAGGGCAGACTTGGTGGACATTCGCGGAATCGAGGAGAAGGAGGTGAACTCGACAGTCAGTCTGATTGCGATCGTCCACGACTATCGGCCTATTCAATCGATTACCATCAAGGTACGTCTCAGCCCCGCATTTCTCAAAACGTGGCAGCGAAGAATACGGAGCGCTCTCCCATCTCCTGGCAACGCTCCGGATGTTCTATACACATAAAAAAAACACATACAGATAAATATATATATATATATATGTATATGTGTTTATTTGTGTCGGTTTAAGTACGTATATTTGGCGAGAGGAAGAGATTTAGCTGTGTCCGCGTGTGCGTGTGTGTGTTGGATCTGCGTGCTCACTCGTTTTGGTTCCTCTGTTTTTTGTGTTTCTGCCGCTCAGTCCACAGGCCAGCAGAAACCGAAGCGAGATGTCTTTCTTGTCGACGAAGGCGGCCGCTCTCTCGCCCTCACGCTCTGGGGAGACAAAACAGAAACGATTCCAGAGGACCAACTCAGTCAAAAACCAATCGTTCTCTTCAAATGTACGTCCAGGGCTCTCTTCCTGCATGTACCCCAGACCATCAAGAAATAGCTCCAGTTACGTCTATGTTTGTTCAAATGGACACAGATATCTTTAGATAATATATATATATATATATATATATCTGTATATTCGGAGATGGATAGTAATGCATGCATTCGGACGGAAAGAGAAAGAAAGTTATGCAGAGAGCAAGAGACAAGAATTCGAGTCTCCGCTCTCGAAGGCTTTTTCAGGGCCAGGGAGTGTGTAGTTGAACGCTTGTGTCAACCGCATTTCTTGGAAAACACCTGTCCCACAAACCAATGAGGAGATACCCTGTAGGCGCTTGCCTGATTTCCGTTCGGCGCCGGTATTCATTTATGTAAGTCTATTTGTTAATATGCATATGCATAATATGTGTATGTATGTATATATATATGCATATATAGAGAGACCGATAGATGCGTGTCGTTGGTTTTTTTGGTGTTGATGTGTTCACATGTTTTCAAGGATCCTGCTAAAACTCTGCCGCTGCACGCATTGCTCTATATATGTTTTTGTAAAGAGAAGGATGTTTCTCGCCCTATAAAACTGCCTTTTGTGTCGGGTCCCTTTCCGGCCTCTTTTCTTCAGTTGCCGCCAAAGGGGGAGGGATCATCTTCCACACACACACACACACACACACACACACGCCCCCAGGGATTTTTTTCTCTTTTACCTTGTCTTTGGTTTCCCGATTGTCCCTCTTCTAGTCCTGTACATCGTGTGCTTCATCTCTCCAAGGGTGTGTATTTGGGTTCTTAAGCACGCCTACGACGTCCTCTTTTTCTTTCTTTCAGCTGTGAAGGTCGGAGACTGGAATGGAAAGAAACTGGACTCGCAGGGCAACACGCGCATTGAACTCTTCCCAGACGGCAACCGATCCGCCGAGCTCCAAGACTGGTGGAACCGCGTAGGTTTTCTTTTCGAAAGAACACTCGCATATTTACCGCCTTTTATGTAGGGCGGTTTTGAGATCGTGCTAGAGAGCGATATCTGTAGATAGAGCGATCGGCAAAGATAGTGATACATACATATATACAGACGTATATAAAGACATATATAAAGACATATATAAAGACATATATGTATATGTATATAGGTGTATATAAATTAGATACCTAGACAGACAAAGATCGTGATAGATAGCTCGATCGCGGGAGAGACAGAAAAGCATATATCTGGAGGGATACAGGTGCCTTTAGATGCAGGCTGTAGGTTGAGAAAGGGCTTTGAAAATTGAGAAAAGAGTGCGGCGCCTTTCCGTTCCATCTAGCGCCTAGACACGTTTTTTGCAGAGACAAAGTGTGTGCGAAGGACCGGTGCGTCTGTGTCCGTTCTCTGTGAGTATGGGGAAGGTGCGTGGCGGACGTTTTGTCAGGAACGTCTCGCGAAACATTGTCTCTCCCTGTCGGATGTGTGCCTTTTCCGTCTCCCCGTCCAGGAAGGAAGTCAGCGTGGGAGTTTCGCCTCCATTTCAGGCGGTGGGGGCTTGGGCGTCGGTCGCAAAGAAATCCTAAAATCTCTTGAACAAGTTGCACAAGAAGCGGCTCAGGCTGAAGCTTCCGTCCGTAAGTCTGCTCTCCAACCGTCTCCTTGAAATCCATGCATGCACTTAACAGCGACTCCCACGGACTGGCCCATCTGACCGTGCGCGTGATTGTACTCTTGTATATAGATATAAATGCATATAAATAATTAAATATCATATATATATATAGAGAGAGAGATAGATAGATATGGATCTGCGTGTGTGATATTCGACTACGAAGTCAAGTGTATGTACACGCATTTGTAGACACGTGTGCACCGGTGCCTGTCACACACAGGTGTGCATCTTTGTCTACTCACAGATGTTGCGTATGGGTAGATAAGAAACGCCGGCTCGAGAGAAAAATGGAGTCGAGTAATGAGAATGCTGAGAAAGAACAAAAGATTTCCTTTGCTTCTTCGTTGGCGCTTTCCCCCGCAGTCTCTGACAAAGGCGTCTACGCGACTTCCTGCGCCCTCCTAGAGCGCATTGGAGACGACCGTTTTTCCTGGCCGTAAGAAGTCGCCGGGGAAAGCATCTGCTGCTTGTCCTCTGTGGAATGCTCTGTGGAAGAGTCTTCTCGTTTCCATGCCTCTGAAAACAGATGCAGTCCTTTGGACTTCCACCTGGTTGCCTTACCTTTTCAAAAGCAAGCAGCCTGCATTTGAATTCCTGTCTACATATACCTACGTGCTTGCCTGGGAAAATATGTGTATATGTATATATATATGTATATGTCTGTATGTATATGTCTGTATTTATATGTCTGTATTTATATGTCTGTATGTATATGTATATATGTATGTATCTATATGTATATATATGTATCTATATGTATATGTCTGTATCTATATATCTGTGTCTGTATCTATATGTCTGTGTCTATATGCATATATGTACATATATGTATGTATGTATGTATGTATGTATGTATGTATGTATGTATGTATCTATATGTCTGTGTCTGTATCTATATGTCTGTGTCTATATGCACATATGTACATATATGTATGTATGTATGTATGTACATATATATGTATGCAGATGGAGATATACATGTGTATATGAGCAGGTGTGAGACGGTGGACCCGCTGTGTTTTCAGGGCGTGCCCCGACTGTCGGAAGAAGATGAGCGAGGAGGTGACGGGTTGCTGGCAGTGTCCAAGTTGTCGAAAGCAATGCGAGCAGCCGAACCACACGTACATGCTGAACATGTCGCTGATGGATTTAACGGGTTCGCTTCGGTGCAGCTGCATGGGCGAGAAAGCTGAAGAATTCATGGGGAACACGAAGGCGGAAACGGTTCTTCTTCTCGCCGAACACAGAGCGCTCGATGAACAGGGACGTTCCTTTCAAGACATTTTCGCCGACGCAAATCTAGAGGTATCGAGCACATATCCACCAATCATATACATATACGCATATATATATATATATATATATATGCATGTGTGTATCTATACATGTGTGTATCTATACATGTGTGTATATATACATGTGTGTATATATGCATATATACCTATATACATATATACCTATATACGCATATACCTATATACACATATGTATGTATGTAGGTGTGAATTTGTGTGTCTATAACTGTGTATGTGTGTGTAAGCATAAGGGGAATGTGCCTTCACGTTGCGGTGGATTTGAGGGACGGTATCGGAGACGGAAAAACGAGGGGGGCGTTGAAGTGCAGAGCCTTGTTCACGCGTCGCGCTTCAAGACTGGGCAGTCTCTTTTGATTTGCCTGCAACGCGACATATGGGCAAGTCTGCGCGTGCGAGGCGCATTGAGGGAGAGACGTTTTTTCGCAAGCTGTGCTCGTTTCCTTGGCTGTTTCTGTAGGAGTGGATCTTCCGCATCTGTTCCAAGTACGACTCGTGGATGGACGAAGTGTCGATTAAACAGAGAGTCGTCGCGGCTGCGCCTCTGTTTCGGCGCGTGGGAGAACAGACGCAACATCGTCTCGATTTCGTCCGAACTGCTTTTCACCATCTGAACATTCCTTTCCCCTGAGTCCCCTGTAAACAACGTATTCCGACTCTCCCATATCAAAAATATAGATATCTTGGTGCATGTATATATGTCGATATACATGTATATATGCCTATGCATAGTTGTACAAGCACTCGGCATGGGAAGATGCCTCTCTCCTGGGTCACATGCATCTTGCTTTTGCCCAGATCTCCGTCTTACTGGTGGTTTTAGTGAAAAACGTTCTCTACGTCTACATGCATGTATAGGTGTACGCGTATCCTGATCTGCATGCGAACAAATCTGGATCTCTCTGCGATCTGAGGGGTCTCTCTCGTTGAGTGACACACAGCAAAAGACCAGAACGTCTTCGCGCGGATTCTCTTTTGTTTGTCGCGGGTTCCTTTGTCTTCCTTTCCTTTCTCGGAGTGGCAAGACTGTGCTTGGGGGGGGAAGTCCAATCACGAACTGCGTGTGGTTTTTCGTGGTTTTCCGCGACGCGTATAGATGCCTTTATCCCTAGCCCCTGCTGAATTCTGGGTTCGGGAAAACGTCGTGTCAATGCTTTTTGCCACGCAAACTTTGGGATTCTGGAAAATGCAAGACGCCTGTCGCGCATGTGTGCCTTTTCGTCTTCCCTGATCGACGCCAATCTTGACTCCGGGCTGTGTAGGTGGTTTTTTAGTAGAAAAAGGTAAAGACCAAGCTAAGCAGATCCATTTTCTTTTCGTCGACGTGACAACGGTCTATGCAGGGAAAGTGTGAACTTGTCTACGTGTAACTTTGTACGCAAAAATTCGTTTACATCGCTTTGAGGGATATCTGTCCCGGCGCGAGTCTTCTCTCTTTGCCACTGTTTTGAGACCTTCGCTGATGAGACACTTCAAAACCTGAGGAACCTCCGCTGTTTCCTCTCAGTATTCGGCAGCGTTTCGGCTGCGTTTACCCCGCCGCCGCAAAAAGCGGAAAGAATCGAACGAGGACCAGACATGCGTTCACGTGTTGGGTTCGAGGCGAAGAACGAGGAGGATCCTCCGGAGAAGCCACGTTCGAAAAAAAAAGGGAAACGTTTTTCTCCCTCGTGGTGCGAGGGTGTCCGATTCCCATCGCGAAGAGACTCTCTGGAACACGCGTCTCTGCTCTTTGCGCGGCAGGCGATCTCGGGAAACTCGTTGTAAAAAGGGAGGCGTTCACCAAGAGAAGGCTTCACGGCGAAGCCCGTAGAGTCGCCTTCTCGCTGTTGCTTTCCGCAGTTTCTCGTCGCCGGAACACCACGATAAAGCTTAAGAAGACCTTCTGGCGGTTTCCTCGCGGGGCCGGAAGTCGAACCTTTTCCACTGCAAACGGTTCGGCGGCTCTGTTCCTAGCTTCTTACCGATCTCACGTGACACGGATGTGCGTTCGGGAGCTCTGATGCTAGAGTGCGGAAAGGTGTCAAAAGCCGCACTGGAAACTTTAGTCCCGATTGCGTTCTTCACGAAACACGGACGCTCTCTGTTTTGCTTGTCAAAAGGCGGAGGCGAGCCCTCGTCGACAAAATGTGGCCCGGGGGTCGAGTGTTTGTCAAAACGAGCGAGAAGGAACGGGAGACGAGAAGTCTAACTTCTGAAAGTTCGGTGCAAACGCACACCCTGCTCAGGCATGCGGCCCACTGCAGAATCTCTTGCCGTGATCGGTTGACAACCACCAGAGGAAACTCGAGGAAAGTCGATCTCGACTTCTTCTCGTTCGTCTCGATGTGCGGCATCCGATGACGAGGGAGTGGATTCGTTCCTCACCTGGAAAGTGCCCTTAGAGCAGGGTGTTGTGTCGGGTCGGTCATCTCGAAGGGAACGCGCACAAACGCACCTTTCCCTCGAGTTTCCTATTGTTCTACGGGTCGTCAAAGAAGGACGGAATGAAATGCTTTTCTTACCAACTCGGAAAAACATCCTAAACTCGTCAAGTTCCGGTGTAGGTGCTCAGTACAAAACTACTCTCCGGCTTGTCAAGGCGACCGTTTTCGGCTTACCAAAAATCCCGGAGTTGACTTTCTGCGATCCTTTTCTTCGAGTCAGGAAAGAAAACAACCTCCTCCCTTCGTTATTGGCTCTGAGAAGTGAAAACCCGCCGTCCAACTTTTTTGCGTGTGTCATTTTGTGAAGGCTGAGAGCACCGCTGTTCGGCGTAGGTCGATATCCCGAGGCTTTCCAAAAATCCGTTCTTTCCATACGAATGCCTTTCTTCCCGTGTTCCCCGTTGGAACCCGCAGAAGTAAGAAATTTCCCGTTTTTTAGTGCTCTTTTTAAACGACGCCTTCTCGGCTGGCCGCTTAACGCGCGCGTGTCGCTGTCTCGCGCGCTTTTCGCAGCTCCAGAAAACACGAGTCCAACACACTCGTTCTTCCCTTTCTTTCCTGCGCAGTCGAGACCCCCTATATAAAAACCCTCTTTCAAAACCCTCTCTCAACGCGAAAGAAGAAAAGAAATGAGCGTTTCCGCCCCTCTCCACACATAAAGCGTCCGTGTGTGCATGCAGGTGCCTCGTCTCCCAGAGCTGTTTTTGTGCACTGGTCGCGACTCGACCAGCTTTTGTCATCCGGTTCTCTTTCTAAAGGAGCCTTCTCTGCTCTTCTTTCTCTCCGTTTCTGTGTTGCTTCTTAAATTCATTTCTCTCTTTGAAACTGAAACTCCCTAACACCCGGACGAAGAGACGAGCCAAAAGCCGTGACCCAAAAACAAGTCGATGTGTGACCGCGTCTCGCCCCGTGCTAGCCATTTTTGTTTGCATTCTCCTCCACGTGGCTGTTTCCCTCTCTTCGAGCCTCATCTGCCAACATCTGGCTGCTCTCTCCACGTAGCTACCCCTGACGGGATTACTCGGACTTTCGAGTCTCGAGACCGACTCTCCTGTTTCTGCGCTCGTTCCTCGCTGCGAAAGACACGATGGAGGCGCTCCACAAGAAAATCGGTATGTCCATACGTTGTACAAGAGGCGGGTGCAAAGGGATTTCGTTGACAGGGGCTCTGGACGTTGCACAAGAGTGCAAGAGACAGCCACGCGTACATGGAGCGACGGGAGTTAGGGAGGGCGATGAGGGGGGATGAAACGCACGCGTGAATTTTGTGTTGCGTCGTCCATCTCACCAACTTGGGGGTCAGAAGAGAGGTGACTCAGCGTAGCTGCGTGCTTGTCTTCGAATCGACAGGTCTCGATATCCCCGTCTCAAGCACTCGCCCTATCTGCATATAGATATGTATACATGCATATATACGTACATTGATAGCGTGTGTGTGAGTGTGTGTACATGTATGTCGATATAGCACACTCACATCTCACATATACATATACGTTTAGATATATATATATATATAGGTTTGTTGTATGCATGGGTGTATCTGCATGTGCATGTTTCTATGTAGGAATACGTATTTGCCTCGGGTATCTCCTCAGTAGGCTTTCACTGTTTTTGGTCTCTCTCTTGGTTTGTTTAGCCTTTGTGGGCGCTGGTGTCATGGCCTTTGCGCTGGCTAAAGGTTTCGTGGACTCCGATAGAGTGAAGAAGGACCAGGTGTACATGTTTGTGAGAAACGAGACGAAACGCTCTCTCGTCGAGGATCTCGGATACCGATCCTTCCAAAGCATCGCCGGAGTAGGTGTGCCACGAACGCACATGAGAGTTCCTTCCCCTCCCTATGCCGGTAGTTTCGCAAGCCGAGCGAATAGTCACCGATTCGACAAAGCTCGCGCGAAAAATATCGCTCCGAGAAAATCGACAAAAGCCTAGGTCCATGACCTGGGTCATCTATCAGAGGACTTGCACAGACAGTCACGATTGAACTTCATGCATAAGGGCGTTTACATGTATGTAGATGGGGATACGGAGACAGTGTTTCTATGTGGGTGTATATTTCGTAGAGCATGTGTAGGGAAATGCCATCATCTGCATAGTGGAAACGGAAGGATTTTTGGCATGCCGCAGCGTTTTCTTCCCTGTTCCATCGTTTCCGCAAGACTGCCGTTGTTCCCTGCCTGTCCTCGCCCCTCTGGTGTGTACGTACAGCTGGCCGACGTGGACATCATCGTCATTTCCGTGAAGCCGCAAGACGCAGTTCAGGTCCTGCACGACATCCGCATGGTGGTTGACAAGGACAAGCACCTGTTGATTTCAATCTGCGTGGGTCTCGACATCGAAACACTCGCTCGGGCGTTAGATCCGAATTCTCTGAATCGCCGAATCTGTCGAGTGATGCCCAATACGCCTTCGCAAATCAGACACGGCGTCAGCGTCTTCTCGATGGGACAGGACTGTACAGACGAAGATCGCACAACTGTCGAGTCGCTGCTGAGTGCTGTCGGCAGCTGCTACAAAGTCCAGGAGAAACACATCGCCGCCGCAGGCGCCATCAGTGGTTCAGGTAAAAACCGTTGACAGACGCGTGTCGAGATTTTGCGGCATAGAGATGTGAGCAAGTGAACAGATGTTCATCCCGATGCGAACAGTGCCAAAGGCAAACAGCGCCGCTGTGCTGCGTGCCTCTGGGCATCTGCCGGTTTGCAACTGTGTGTGTAAATGTAATATAGAAATGTGTGGATGCATCTGTGCCTCTCTGTGTAACTGTTTTTGTGTTTGTGTGGTTCTGTAGTTGGGTTTGTGTGCAGTTCTAGTTCATTATATAGATGTGTTTCTAGACGTTTGCTCTGTCGACTTCTGGTGTGGCGCGGGAAATGACAGGGGATCCATTCACGCGTGCCACGCGTGTGTGACGCAGACTTTTCGTGTTTGTGCGCGTGCGTGTCCAATCCAGTCCTCGTGTCCTGCCCACATAGGCGTCACTGTATCGGCGTCTCCTCACGGAAGTTTTGGGGATGCGTGAATCGACACACACGCATGACCCTCGGAATACCGTATCTACAGATATGTCAGGGTCGATGGTCGGGTGCGAGTTGTCTCGTGTTCTCGTCTCAAAACTGTGCATGCTTCCGTGCAAACGAACTGTGTGTGTGTGTCGGTGTGTGTGCATGAATCATCAGGGCCAGCGTTCATTTTCACCTTTCTGGATGCCTTGTCGGATGCGGGTGTGAAGAAGTAAGAACCTGAGAAACCGCGGGAGACGTTTTCTTGAACCTTTTCGCAACAGAAAGCTGTCGAGTCCGTTGTCTGGTGTCCTTGCTGGCAGCGCCACGTGCTCGCGTGTGTGTGTCATTCTTAGGGAAACACACAGTCGAGAAGTTGTAACCGATATCCAACTCGGCACACGCTGTCGTTGTCGTTTTTTGGGGTGTCTCTGCGCCAGCGGCTTGCCACGGAAACTCGCCCAGGACCTGGCCATGGACATGGTAGAAGGGAGCGCCGCCTTCGCCCGTGTCGAGTTCGGCAGGCGACACTTTGCAGAACTTAAGGATCAAGTGACATCTCCGGGGGGCACGACGATTGCAGGGATAGCCGCGCTGGAGCGCTGGGGATTTCGAAACGCCAGTAAGGAACGTGGGAGCGAACGAGTCGGACACTCGCGGAATACACGGGCTCTGGATTTCTTCCCGCACCTCACGTCAACAGGAGGTTGCTCAGATACACTCGTGAAACGCCTGGAGGTCGATAGAGATGCGTCCGGAGGCTTCTTCACTTGCAGGTCTCGAGGGGGACAGGGGCAGAAGAAACGAGCGTCAAAAAAAGAGGGACACAGCAGTGTGAAGGCCTCGAGAGGACAGCGACGTCAAGTGTAGACATGGATGTGGAAGACGTTGACTTCAGGTCGGCGATTTCGTTGTTCCAAGTTGAATAGGCGCGGGTAACTCAGGCAGGAATGTCGTTTGGAAAGACAGGGAAAGGAAAGAGGTTACTCCTCTCCATGTGTGTAGTGGGCTTCCCCTCTCTTGTCTGTTTCGTTCTTCGCAGTTATTCAGGCAATCGATGCAACGACAGATCGTGCAAAAGATTTGGGGTGCTAAAGTTGAGTGCGCTGCCGAAGGTTTGTATGCGCCCAAGATGTTCGCTTTTCGGACGCGTCTCTGCGTCCTTTTCCGTGACTCAGAGTATGGAGTGGCCATGACGCCGTACTTTTCAAAGGGAAAACGTGTTTTCGTTCGTCGTTCGCCCGCGGGAAGGCTGTGTGGACACGCGTTTCCCCGGAAAAACGCCACAAAGGCGACGTTCATCGTCGGTTAAGGTGATTTTCTTTGCCAGGCCGGCTCTTTCCTTCCTGTAGTGAGTTCTCTGGTGACCGAAATCGTGTTAGATTTGAGTCGCGACGCAGTACCAACACTACGGTACTGCGTGGGAGTCCGAGTAGCAAATGTGCAAGCAGCCAAGGTCGAACGTGGAATGCTGTGTATTAGTTGAAACTCAAAATGCAGAACTCGTCAAAGGATGGCGATGCACGCTGCCTTTGTCCCCGCGCGAAATTGTGCGGCGGTCACCTGACACCAACGAGAAACCACATCAGCCTTGATCCCACGGAACAGAACTGTGTTTGAAATTGGGATGCAGCATTGAAGGGAGCTTCATCGCTTGAAAAGTGACAGCCGCGAAGCATTCCGTTTTTTCCGCCCCCCCCCCCCCCCCCCCTGACACAACACCGGTCTTCACGGTGAGGTAACGCCGGCTTTCCTGCTCGACAGACACTGTGTGTACCTTCACTGTGACTGAGAGCACTAGACAAAGAGACACTTATGAGGCTTTTTTTTGGGAGACTCTAGGAAAGCAGGAAACGCAAGAAAAGCCGAGCCAAAAGAACGTGCTTTGCAGGAGTGGGAAACACCCCGCGGACAGGGAGGCTCCTGCGGGGCGGCGAAAGGGGGAGAGGGGCGTGACAGCCACAGGGCGACAGAAGGAGCAGTTTTTTTGACGATGCGACTAGACGTAAAAGGTGCCGATACCTGTGTTTTACCTCCTCGATCCATTTGGTGTCGCTTCTCGTACATTGGCAACTGTCCTACGATAGGGCTGTTAGACGGAGGCAAGAGTTTTGTCTTTTCCTGCCGTATATGTAAAGCGCCCTTCCTGGTGTGCAACGTGGAGAACGGCTAGCTTAGGAATAACTGTGCGGATTCATAACGAACTCTGGGTCGTCTGAACGCATTCTTCCTCTCTGTGCTTCTCTGCATCCTGGGTTTGGGGAACAGTACAGCAGGAACCAAGCGGCGCCCGATTGTGTGCGGTACTCGCATGAGATATCGCTTTCCCCGAGGCAATGTTGACAAAAGAGTCACGGCGGAAAACGCTATACAAACAAAGACGTCGACAGCAAAACTGCAGCAAAAGAGAATTCTTCCAGCGCGGACACTGACTATGCCAGAGAACTGCGCAGTGGCTGGTAAGCACGCCCAGCAAGAAAAGCACTTTGAAGTCCATGGAGGCGCTTCGTGTAGGACTCGAGACACCCGTGTCGGAGAAAATGAAAGGAGCGAAGCGACACAGCGGCAGCTGTCGCAAAGCAAGACTCACATCGACGGATCAATTGCGATTCCGTCGGCCGGATCTCGACTGTGGAGGCTGCAGCCGCTCGCTGCTTCCGCTTCTGTGTTTTTTAAATTCCTTCTCCCTACCATATTTCAGAGTCCTGCAGTTTTGTATTTGTCGTCATAGTTTCAGTTTTGCAACGAGCAACGGAAACATGGACGCCCGGGTCTTGTGCTAACGGGCAGCTAGCTGGCGAGAGCAGCGCTGCCTGACTTCAACCCTCCCTTTATAGCGCCTTCTTGCCGCGAGCATCGCAACGACCGAGCGCGGTTTGGCCGTTCGACAGTTTTTTTCACCCTGTGTACCCTCTCAGAAAGACTTTCTACGACGGCGTTTCGAGAGAGGTTCCAGGGGAGATTTTGTGTGCCTGGAGGAAACGAGGCGCTGGGGCTGCTAGCGTGACTCGATCGGTCGTGTCTAGAGTTTCCTTGCATCGGCGGGAGACTCACGCAAGACACACGGACTGTTACTGAAAGGCAACTGTAAGTTTGTTGTTTCGTTTGTGGAAATCCACGCTTGCCCCAGGAGAACAAGGGGAAAGTCCGCTGTTGGGCGAGAGGAAGTTTTACGCGCGAATTCAACATGTTGTTTGAGTCGCTCTCTGTTCAGTGTATGCGCGACTCTGGTTGTCGGTTGTAGTACGCACTCTGAGAAGTGACTCTCTTTGTATCGTTTTTTCTTCCGTTCCGCGAGCAATCACCATGAATATCCTTCCGCTGCATTTCAGTGAAGGTCTGAGAGAAGCGACGCAGGGCAGTGGAATAATCCAAGCAGCCAAGGAGGCTCGAAAGGTCGTCCAACCGGTTGCGCGGTATTTGTCGACTTCCAACAGCTGCGCGCTGCCGCTCGAGCCTAACCGCCTGCAAGTGAGTTTTTCTCTCTGAAATTGTCTCAGAAGGCGCGTGCTTGTCAACGCTTTTCCCATGACAACTGCTGTGCAGCTAACGAGGAAAAAACTCCCGTAGAGTCGGTTAAACCTGGGCCAGCGATCACACGCCCGTTTTTCTTCAGATGTCGCCCTCAGCCAAGGCAGCACTGCACTGATCGGAGGATCTCCGAACGATTTTTTCCCGTGGGTAGCTATCATCTTCCACAGTTTGCGAATGTAGACAACTGGTAAGCCTAACTACGCGCCAGCACTAGGCCGAAAAAGTCGTGCCCGTCGAGATATCCACAGCTGAACGTGGCCGGGTTCTCTACCGCACACGTCACTTCTCATTCCTGGGCCAAGCTTATACCGGAAGCAAACCGGGTTCATGCGTAACTACGCGCGTGGAGCGACTGTGTGATTTCTACCTGTGTTTTGTGAGTACAATCGCCTCTTCCGTCTGGAAGAAACGCGTTCCTGCGACTCGAAATGTGTAGGCAGAAACTCCTTGCACTCGGTTGTTCTTTTTTTCATCAGGGCTCGAGGAAATCTGATGGGAGTGTGAGTTTCTTTTTACCTGAATCCAAACGTTGGCCGATTGCCCCCTGATGTGTGTACCTTTTCTTACAGAATAAGGTTGGGCTTTTGGATTGTTTTCAACACACACTCGGCGTGAAAATCAGTTCCCAGTCTACTCCGCATCATGGCGAGCCTTCCAAAAGGCGAGCTCCGCGTTCCAGTAGCAGGGCCCGTACCAACACTCCTGGGCTGGTTCGCCCAAGTCTATCCTCAGTTTCACTGAAACACATCTCCGAAGAAAGCCGATGCAGCTCCACAACTGCCTCAAGCGAATCGGTTCTTCAATCAGACACATCGTCTCCGCCCACCAGCCGAGCCCCCAGACGCTGCCGTTCCCTCTCCCGCCCACGGGCCAAGGGTCGGTCAAGACACCCCCAACCCCTCGGGGAGTCCCCAGTTCGTCTGCTGCAGCGTAAGCCGACGACTCTCTGGGATGCCTTTTCCTCCGAGCTTGCGATCAGTTTTTCTAAGGCCTCGCCGCAGGCCACGAAGCCAGCAGCCAAGCCACATCGCGTGCTCAGTCGACCCACGCTGAGATGCCACGGTCCTCGTGCCCAGCAGGCAGAAGCGACCGTTGGGATCGATTCGGCGCCGCGAAGATCCCGCCCTGACACTGCGGCCACAGCGAAGCCTGACAGAACCCGGGGCACCGGACCGTGTGTCGACACAGCTGCCAACAGGGTTGCGAGGAAATCGAGCTCCTCTGCTGCGACGCCCGCATCTGTCCGTCGAACTGTGCGCGTGGGAGAAGTCAAGCAGAGAGATGAGTCCACTCCGGGAGTCCGGAGTACCGGAACGAGCAACCCGTGCACTTCGGGTTTCGGCTCGACTCAAGCTGGCCTGCGACAGGAGCCGTCCGCTGGGCAGGACAGGAGACGCGGAGAAACGCAAAATCGCGGATGCGGGATGAAGCCTTCGGATCGCTCCGGTGCTCTCGCTCGTCTTACGGAGACCGCACAAAAGGGTCAGTTTTTCGAGCGGAAGGCACCGATTGCGTTTGGCAGTCAGCGGTTCACGCTGTTTCCCCGGGGCGAGAGCGACAGACGGCACAGGCAACATCAGCCGCATGCCACCTGCCACGGAGGATTGGGAGGCGCTGCAACACCGAAACGCGAGACTCTAGGACGGGCTAGTGCTAACGTGGTATCGAGTTCCAGCATGAAGGACACGACTTGTGGCGTGCGTGCCAGGCCGCAACGCGCAACCCAGAATCCCTCAGTGTCGGTGAGGAGACTGCACCCTCAGGCGAAGGGATCTTTGACGCCCCACGTCGTTACGCACCAGTCGGAGCGGCCACCCGCTGCGGTAACCAGTGAGGGACCGGGAAGAAGCCGTGAGAGGGGAGTTCCTTCTGGCAGAAGGTCGGGATCTAAGCGGCCACCAAATGTTCCAAAGTTAGATCTCCGGAAGTGCATACAGTATCGCACCCGTGACTAGAAATCTTTTTTGCGGAGTGCAGACTTTTCTGTAGCAGCGAATTCAGCTTCTGATTATCGCGGGAGAAAAGAATCCTGCTTTTCAGCGTCTACGTCTGGTGTCTGACCTCCAATTTGTGTCTGTTTAAACAGCGTCGTCCGTATAACCGTGAACACGAATCCGAATTTTTTTAGATCCAATGCATACTTGCGCACGAACGCAGCACGCCTGTAAGCTGTTTCTATACACCCTGACGAGTTGACAACATGCGGTCGCAGAGAGCAGTCTGAGGTGCGGAGATTTCCTTTGCAAATGCGCGTCAAAAACAATCCTGTCACTGTCGGCACTCACCAAACACTGGCACGTTCGGGACGCATCTCTGGAGAATTTCGTCTCTGGGATGACGCTAACCACAGTTCTCGGGGTTTCCACGCTAAGCAGCTGGCAAAAAGGTAGACGGCACTAGCACGCCTTCTGTCGCCTGCTGAAAGCCATAGCGCCGGTGATGACGAAAAAGGCGCCTGTTTTCTGCACCATGAAACGCATGCAGCGACACTGTCTCAGTATACATAACGTTTTTCATACAGAGAAGAAGCGGCAGCAGCTCCACCAGCACCACCTTGGTATTTTCCAAGCTGAGCCTCGCTGTTTGCTTTTGCTCGTTCAAGAAGGACTTTCTGAGCATTGTCCTTGTTCGCGGGTTTTCCCTTCCATGCGTTGAGGCAAGAAGCTTGCAGTGCTCGGCCGTAAGAGAATGATAGAGCCCAGGGATGTGGTCCCATCATGTTCATTGCGTTCAAGTTTACAGAGGCCTCTTCCTCTGACTGGCCGCCAGAAAGAAACATGACGCCGGGCAGAGCGGGTGGCACGGTGCGTCTGAGGGCTCGCACGGTGTAGAAGGCAACCTCTTCAGGTGTGGCCTTCGTGGGACAGTCAGAACCCTGTGTCACCATGTTTGGTTTGAGCAGTGCTCCTTCTAGCAAAACATGGTGATCACTGAGAGCTTTGAAAACCGCCGCGAGCACCCGCTCCGTTACCTCCGCACACACGGAGATGTCATGGTTCCCGTCCGTTAGAATTTCAGGCTCAACGATTGGCACCAATCTGTTGGCTTGGCATATTGCCGCGTAGCGAGCGAGGCCATGAGCAACCTCGAGGATAGATAAGTTCGACGGTTTGCCTTTTGCCTGGTCAATACTGAGGACAGCACGCCACTTGGCAAAGCGCGCGCCGGCTTTATAATAGTCTTGGCATCTTTCGGCGAGTCCGTCTAGACCCAGCGTTGCTTTTTCGTCGTCTGTTCCTGGAAGTGTAGCTAGGCCTTTGTCGACTTTGATACCCGGAATAATACCTTCATTCTTCAAGAGCTGGACCATAGGTGTGCCTGATGGGCTCTTCTGGAACAGTGTCTCCTCAAACAGGATTGCCCCACTAACGTAGTTCCCAATTCCCTTGGATGTGAAAAGCAGATCACGATAAGCTGCTCGATTGGCCTCTGTATTCTCTACTGAGATACTGTCGAAACGCTTCTTGATTGTTCCTGTCACCAAACAGCCGAAACATCCCGAGGTACCCTACTGAACTGTTCGAGTCCTATATCCCCACGGGATTCCGGTTTTCTACTTGGCTAAGCTGCTCATGGTGCCAGAGCCCGCATTATGCAACAAAGCGCTAAGATACTTTCCTACCAATCTGAGGACAAGCTCTCTGTGCTTTATTTTCGGGGAAAAAGCCTGCACTCCAGCGGCAATTCCTCAGCTTGGACGAGCAATCAGCGAATCTCCTACTGGAAATCACGGTCTTGAACAGCAAACGCGTTTTGACGCCTTATTATAGCACAAAGCTATTCAGTGCCGGGGAACCATTCTCAATACTACTGGCCATGCAACAATAACTGAGTAACAGTGCTCCTTTATTCAGTATGAATGTGGTAACAGTCATCCAACTTCGGCAGCCATCTCCACACCATCAGGAAGCATAGATCGGGTAATTAGATTCTACTTGTTTGCGGAGTGTTACGCTGAGCAGATAGGCAACTGTAACCGCCCACCAGTTGATTCATCAGCGGCGAGAATGCCTTTTCCTGGCGAAGCGATAGCCTTCGCATTTTCCGCTAACTCCTTCGCGATTTCTTGAGAAATGTTCACCTGCTCAGAAAGGGACGACGCAGTGCAGCACAAGAGGCCGTACCCCATGTTGCTTTCCTTTTCGATGTCAGAACATGGCAGAAACAAGAGGCATTGTTCCGACGAGAGACCTCACTATGCACGCAGCGGACCCCCTGAAATTGCTCTCGTGAACCGTTAGTGTATCTGGACGGCGTAACCTTACCATCTTGTTGGAATAATTTCCCTTCCAATTTGTTTGCACCTCTTTTATCGCGCAAGTATTTGCTTAAGAAACACTTGTCTTCCATACATTTCCAGCTGGGCATAAGTAGTCAATTGATTCTCCTGACCGAGATCTAGGTGCAACCACATTGATTCGCCCCGCAGACAACCTTTCCCCACTCCCTCCGTTTCTGAGTGCGGGAGGAACAGGTAATGAATCCAGCCTCCATGTACGGCAGATTCATTTTAAATGTCTTGGTTGCTACAGAGTGACAGTTCGATTCAACAGATCGTACGTTACCTATGAACGGTAGATGAGCTGCCACGCAGCTGTGTGACCTGCGCTCACTCGTTGCTACACATTCTGGAATCCGTTGTCCGGAAACGTGAATTCTACTTCCAACAACTTCCAGATTAATTGTGTCAAACCTTCCATACTACTTCGCCGCAATCTGATTTCCGGTCCCGCTGCCAGGTCCGGACGTGACGAAAATCCCAAGGTTTTTCATCCACCACTAGTTTGCTGTCGGAAAAGGTTCCTTTATCACATGAGCATCGCGTCTGCATCGGGTACACATCAGGTACAGCGCTGAGCTACCGTGCAAACCGTGACCAAAAAAAAACTAGCGACATGACGCAATCTTCAACACACAATGAACTCTGCCTGAGTCACTGCGTCATCACTAACGAGTCGCGACTGCTGGCGCTCATTCAAAACGGGAAAGGGGCTGCGCATGGCGACGACAAAACCGCATCAGCTCTCATCCCTTGTACAACAGCACACACAATTAGACGCATCTACTCTCGTAGATTTTGGCTGTGCACTTAGTACACATAGCGCTTCTCGAAAAGGGAAGACGCTGCGGCCGCGCCGCCTGCACCGCCGCCATATTTACCGAGTTGCGCTTCGCTGTTGGCGCGTGCACGCTCGAGGAGCACCTCCTGAGCCTTAGCCTTGTTTTCCGAGACACCCTTCCAGGCTTTCAGGCAGGATGCCTGCAGAGCCCGGCCGTAGGAGAAGGAGAGTTGGAATGGGTGTGGGCCCATCTTGTTCATCTCATTCAGGTTGAGCGATGCGTCCTCCTCGGACTGACCTCCGGAAAGGAACATCACACCGGGGAGCGCAGGGGGGACCGTGCGCTTCAGGCTGCGAACTGTGTAGAAGGCGACCTCCTCGTGGGAAGATTGCTTTGGGCACTCAGATCCCTGAGTAACCATGTTGGGCTTCAACAACGCGCCCTCCAGGAGGACATGGTGATCGTTCAGGGCCTTGAAAACTGCGGCCAACACGCGCTCAGTGACTTCGGCGCACACAGAGATGTCGTGGCTACCGTCTGTAAGGATTTCGGGCTCAACAATGGGCACGAGTCGGTTGGCCTGGCAGATTGCTGCGTAGCGTGCGAGGCCGTGAGCGACTTCGATGATAGACAGGTTCGAGGGCTTTCCCTTCGCGGGATCGATGCTGAGGACCGCACGCCACTTGGCAAAGCGCGCGCCAGCCTCGTAGTACTTTTTGCATCTCTCAGAGAGGCCATCGAGACCCATGGTGGCCTTCTCGTCGTCAGTGAGGGGAATGGTCTCCAGGCCCTTGTCAACCTTGATACCCGGGATGATACCCTCGGCCTTCAACAGATCGACCATGGGGACTCCGGACGGGCTCTTCTGGTACAGAGTCTCTTCGAAAAGGATTGCACCACTGATGTACTGGCCAAGGCCCTTGGTGCTGAACAGCAAGTCACGGTAGAACGCACGGTTTGCTTCCGTGTTCTCCACGCCGATGCTGTCGAAACGCTTCTTGATCGTCCCTGGTGCACGCATCCATACAGAACACGAGCCAAAACATTTTCGGACCAACCAGGCGGCAAAATTGGGGAAAAAACGGGAAAATGAACGACAAACGATCGGCTGCACATGCATGCTGCAGACTGTCAACCTCGACATCCTCAGCTCAACCAGCACCCGAATCGCTCCTTCCAACTACCAGTGACGAAAAATGGAGAACATCTACCTTTCCCCTCGACCGGGGTTATTAGCTCTCGAGCACGCGTAAGCGAAATTCACTGCGACACAGCAGAACATTCACTGCGACACAGCAGAACAACACGGAGGAGCCATTGGGCGTTGACACGGAGCTGCAGACAACTAAGGTGCCGGCCGTGAAAGAGTCCCTAACAGTGGAAAGAAATCAAGGAAAAACAACTGGGAGCACAGTTGTGTCAGACTCTTCGAAGCCTACCAGTAGACTCATCAGCCGCCAGAATACCCTTGCCCGGGGACGCAATCTTTCTTGCGTTCTCGGCCAGCTCCTTGGCCACCTCCTGGGAAATGGGAAGACCGTATGCCTGTCCACAGATTCCACAAAAAGGCACAATTCAAGAAAATTGGAGCCAGTTGACAAGAGACGGCATAACCGTACTTGCTGCGGCAGCGCTGTCGGGCAGAGGCCGCTGTCTCCGCCAGCGGGGGAAAACACGTGCACCCACACAACACAAATCCACGAGCCTGATGTCCTATTGTCCGCTACTCAGCGCGAGCGTAAAATTCCTACACAAAATTTTTCAAACAATACTACACCGAGTGTCTGAAATCCTTGCAGTGCTCTACTTGCACACGTGCACAGACAGAGAGACAGGGATTCATACAAAACTGAAGCAGCCAGCTCTGCTGGTCTGTCGCTGGGAACGGGCACACCACAGCAAAACCCCGATCCTGACTCGCTCCTCTCGATTGTTTTGACGCTTACCATGGTGGGAAAAGTCGGTTAAACGCGTACTATAAAAAAGAAGAGGGATCGCACATTGAAAACGGCAAAAAGTAAGGATCTGAACTTTGGCGTCGGTTCTTCTGAGGCGCTGCAGCCGTGGCGGACCCGGTCAGTGGCGTGTGCTTGCTTTTACTGCGGAGGGGTCCGCGTCACGCGTTTTATTTCGCTCCACACGGCTAGGAAGTTGTCCTAGAGGCATGCGCAAACGATCCCACGCATTATACGAACACATTGCGGATGTGATTCCCCACTGTGTTGTCACAAAAACGGGGTGGCGCCCCGATGGTACCCTCTCTTGTGAATCCCTTTTTGGTGTGCAACGGCGGGCGGCGTCGCCACACAGTTGTACATGACGTTGCGAATTTGTTTTGCTAACGGCGCATTGTGTATGCCCACCTTCAAAATGTTGGGTGAGGCAGCCATCGAAACTGCCGGCTTTCTTCCGATGAGTATTCGCCCTCGTGTAGCTCCACGGGCACACCCCCAATGTGCTAGGCAACGTAGCGGTACGATTCATTGAAAGGATACAAACTGGTAGCAACTGCGCATTTCTGCGGGCAAGAGCCCAGAAGATCTGACTAGAATCTCTAAGACGGCTAAATCTGCCAGGACTTTCGGTGCTGAGCAAACGCGTAGTGAGACACAGCTCTACCGGTGTCCAGTGCGGAGATGGCTTTGAGCTATGCGTCAAGAGCGGACTAAGGGACGGGTTCGGAACACTGTTACGCGGGAGCGGTGACACCGTGTGTCCTCGCGAGGGTTACAGGAGAGTGTGTACGCATCGACCGTGAGACCAGTCCGTTACGAAGCTGCAAACGTGAAAAGATTGCGGTCCTACTATAGACGGACCGTGTCACTCCACACAGTCACCGTGTTGTTGCATTGCCAGCAGTTTGTGAACAAATTTGCGTATTCATGCTTCCTCAATGGCAAGCTGATCGCGACTCTGAGTGCTGCGGGTAATGTCATCGGAGTGTTACTCAGCCCACGAAAAAAGGCTAGGGCTTTTTCCAGCTAACTGAGCGCTGCATATCCGCAGCAGCATACGGCGCACTACGGCGGAAGGGTGCCTGCACCGACACCAGTCCGTACTTTCTGAGTCCGGTACGCTCGCGCAGCTTACTCAATAAGAGCACCCTCTTGTGAAAACATTGATTCTGAGGAAAGCGTAAGTCGAAAAGCGGAGTGTTGTGGTCCGCCTAAGTTGGTAGGGATAGCCGGGCGACACAGAGGTCATGCAGAACACACGGTGACCAGTAGATACTAGAACGGTAGCAACGGAGGAGGAATACATGGGCCGACAACGAGGACTGCAGTGACACTCAACAGTTACCAAACGACTGAGCATTCTCGCTTCGACTACCTATTGCGTCACAACAAGATGTGTAGCATCGGAAAATTGGGTTGGCACTCCAAAATAGAAGATTCTACTTCGTAAGAGGTTCCAGTAACAGAGGAAGCAATGAATAGAGAAGGAAAATTGCGCGGCCGACGCTGCCTACGGATTACACTGTTCACCACTGGTGCGCACACCAGACATTCGTAAAAAAGTCTCCGATAAGGGCTGGCAGTTTTCATCCCAGGTGAGGGTACACGCCCTATCCCCCAGAGGAGGGTGAGAACTTGGGGTGTTTCATGCAGGAGACCGGCGCCCCGGCTTTACACTTCCAATGGTATGTCCTGAACCAATTTTCTGGTCAAGCTCGTTTACACTGAGCACCGTCAGACTTTCCAGTCCGTCCTTCCGGGAGGATCTGCCACTGGGAGCAGTTCTCCCTGAAAGGAAACAGCGAAATGTCCGGTGTGTCACGCCCGTTTCGAGGGAACCCACACCTGTGGAGGTTCGTCAAGAAAGCACGAATGCTCAAGAGCGATGTCATTCACTCTTCATGACAAAATTTGGGTCTCGTTGGTATCGAGCTTCAAACCTGCGCCATGGACACCAAGGGGAGGATAAGTGTTCCCGCTCGGACTGTCTCCTTCGCTTTGACTCGGTAATGCTCGACACGCGCGCGTGAAAAAAGCGGGTAACTTCTTCACACGTGTGTTTGACGCTTGGGCAGCTACCACTGAGTGCAGCCGTTTATTGTACAACGGCTGGCGTAGTGCAAATTTTGAATGAGGGCACCTGGGATGCACAGCTGTGTAATGCAAAGGTGCCTGAATCCGTACTCCACTCAAAGATGCAATGCTGTTCGACTTCATAGGCACGAGGAGTACCACAAAGTGACTGCGGCCTGGTGGGACAGCTACTGCCCTCTTTTGCCTTGCCCAGCTGGTCCACTGCTTCGGAGGGGTTTGGACTCACCGTTGAAACCACTGATCCAGCAGAGGCATCGACGCACCGCCTTGAAAAGACTCGATGTATCTGAAGGAAAACAGGATGTCATCAGCATGCCGCTCCATCCGTGTACCCACGCGGTCAGGCTGCTGTCACCACACGCTCCGTTTCAGAGCAGTTCCATGGCCCAAGAAATCTTGAGGGACCGGCGTTGGCAGGAGCTCCTAGTGTCTCTGACTGCAAAGGGCTTTAGTACACTCTGGCAGCATAGTCTGCTCATCCATCACTGCAAGGGTCGGGATTGTCCAACTCCTCTTTCTAGCAGAATACTGGCTGCTGGGTGTCCAGCTCACCTATACAAGTTTAAGGCGACTCGGCGCGCGTATTCCTTCTTGACGTCTGGCGGCGGTTTAGTCAAAAGCTTTTCTTGAAGGACGCCAGCGCTTTCGACCGATCTGCCGGAACGGACAAACGCGAAATCCCTCATTCTGACTGACGCTAGGCGGTGCACGGGAAAGGACGGAACCCCGCCCCTAACAGCGGCAGCTACTCTTTAATTGTAGGGGCAGCCTTTCCGCGATACGATACCACCCACAAGCGTACCGTCCACCTCGAAGAGGCACTACAAACTGACATGCGTGTTTCGCTCTCCTGGGTTCCACAGCATGTCGTGAGAACTTCGAGAGATCCTAAAAGAATGGTCACCGTATACGAGCAGTATAGCACTTACACGCCGAGCTTTACAACCGGCTGTTGGTTCACTTGAGGCAAGAGCGACCTGTAGAGGCAACAGAGAGCACCAATGATAACGCACGAATGCACCTGCTGGCCACGTAAGAAAGAACCAACCTCCTCCACTTTCACGAAAAATCACTCACAACAGAGTGGCGCCTTACCAACCCGGAGAGAGTAGAATGCTTGGTTGATTGTTCGTGATGACCCCCATGAACTGCAAAAGATACAGCACACGACGCGCTCTGCATGGGTGCCTTTCGAGTGGGATTGCCAGTACACCGAAGGCGCTCAACATGTGTGACGCTGCGCCTTTTCAAATGTCTGGATGGGCGTGTCGTGCTACCATTCATCGTTGCCAAACCTCAGCCCGCCGTTCAGGCCGGGTACTCTGCGCGGCACTCGTCATTGACTCAAGCGTTAGACGAAAGGCAAGTGCGCCTGCGCTGCTCCGGCGCACTACGCAGGCGACGGAAAGCTCTACGACTCTTACCTCCCAGTCTGCGAACGGCGGGATGCTGTAGTAGATGCCAGCCCCTTCATTGTTGCTGGGCAGAGGGGAAGTCAGGAAACAGACAAGGTCGGAAATTTCACCTGGATTTACCAGGTCGCAAACCCACTGGCCAGACTGGACTGATCCGAGAGCTGCTTGACCGGTGACTTGGGTAGGCGCCAAGCACGGCCGCCCCGGTACAATGACGCCAAAGAGAGACATCGGTCTGGTTCAAAAAATCGCGGATCCGCTGGTCTCAGTCCCCCTATATCGACCAGGCGCCCTTCTGCGTGTCGTTCGCGAACGAACGCAAGTAATGCCGTTCCGCAGGAATTGGGGTGTCTGCTCAAGAGTGCAGGTCTCCCAAGAATGCCAGAAACGCGGGAGTCACTGTCGGGCAGAACTCCCGCTACGAGGATACGCCCACGACGGAGTCTCCAGCCGCACAAAATGCTGATTGCAGAGACAGGCTCTCTGAGATAATTACGGGATATCCAGGCGGTTCCAACGCGACGACGTCTTTCCGGCACAAAAACCGGCAGGTCAGTTGCCACAGGAAGCACACAGTGCTGCACGGAAGAGAAACGTGCTGAAGGAACGCATGAATCCGAGATGAAACAGTGGTGAAGGTATCTGCCTGCCGTGTGTGTGTCCGGATGAGACGGCGGTACAAGAAAACGATAGCTGAAGTTTAAAATGCATAACGATGCGTTTGGGGGACTCGAGAAGCTTCACAGGTTTCAAACCGCCGGTTGAGCCTGCGCCACACGAATGCCAGCATCAACAACGAAGGCTGCTGCCAATAGGAATGAAAATAGCCGTCATTCTCCCCTTTGCCCTACTCAACCCACTTTCTGCAGCCTCAGCGCAGATTAAGGCTTACAGGAGTCGCAGTACGAGAGACTTGCAAAGTCCGCCGAGGAACAGTGAAGACGAAGGTATTATAGTACACTAGAGAAAGAGCTTCTTAAAGAACGCTGCCGCGCCTTCTTTTTAGATCCAGATGGTGCATTCGGAAACATAATGGAGACTCCACTCGCTCCTCGTTTACGAATTGTCATTCTCCACACCAATCATTATTGGGTTGCAGCTGGTCTGGAATGGAGACAAGAAAAGCGGGAGAAGAGACGCCGCCGACAGCTCGCTCGCGTTGTTGCAATGCATGCTCGACTCTCCACGTCCCATTTGAGACTCCCATCACTTAATCCGGTAAATCCTGTCAATTGTGGCAACTTGGCCTTCCAGAAAGTGAAGGACTGTAAATGCATTTTGGACAGGTTGGCAAAATGTACGCAACAAGTTTGCTTTCTGCTGTCGTTTTGCCGTTGGTTTCAGCGAATAACTGAACCGCTCATCCTCATCGTTTTTATGGTACTTGCCACCAAGCAACAACTTGCTGTACGGTTCCCCCGTCGATACTACTTGAAAATACACGTTCACGAAGCGTTTGGGGAGCAGGCGAGCGACTACTTTAAACTGAGACCACTCGTGTGCTGCATCTGGCGATTCACTTTTCTAAAGAGTCATATGTGTGCGATCTTCCTGCGGTGGCGGGCACACATGATACGCATTACTATGTTCCGAATTCGTTCACGTCTTGGGATGGCGTTGAGTATATCATCTGTGTAGAATGAGAAAAGGGGAGTGAGGCACCTCATTCAATGCCTTCTTCTACAGACAGGGTCCCGCCCCGATATGTTAATATGGTACCACCGGAAAAGCGGACTGCCTTCACTTCCGACACTCTCCGTTCATGCTTTTCCCGATCCGTCTACAGAACCCCCGGGATGAACCACAGAACACCTTCTGGCACAACTGATACTGCCACCTGAACAATGGAAGGGAACTGAGGTAGCCGATGCACCTAAAAATTCCAGATGTCATGGGCATACGCAACACCATCGACTCCACATGCTCTATTTGGTAAAGGGTGTACCTGTCAACCATCTCCATGCAAAGAAATTGTCGTAGGTGTCGGCGAGTTTCGTTCCTCGGTAGCGGAGGTATCCCAAGTGTCTTTTGTGGAATGGTCCGGTTGGCGGGTATCCTCTGTTGGCAACGAGTTCGCGTGACGGAATGCTGGCAATGTCCTGGATTTGCCCCGAGCTTCCACTAGAGGATCTGAGGTAGCGCGATTGCAAACACGTTGATGCAGTACGTGGCTTTCATCCTCAACCAGTTCTACCGTACCCCCTGGCTCGAGCGCGCCTTGATGTTCTTGATCGTGGGGTGCTCTATTCACGACGGCAGGGAACTGCGCTGAAATAGGGACACGAGGAAGCAAAAGGAACGCAAACGGCGCAAGGAGAATGGGGGCAGCCACCTGTGTTGCAATGACGAGCGTCCCGAGGTTGGAAAAGTCGCAACCTTCAGCCTCCGTAGTGGCCACATTCGCTTTGCTTATTACGAATGCCCCTACTTGAGCTGCTATATTATATCCGGCGTAGCTGATGCCATCTAGAATGGCATAAGCGGTTACCTCCAGACCGCGAGGACAGAGCTTTGAAGTCAAAATATACCCTGGCACGTTATGAAGAGTACGGATCAGGTTGACGACAATCGCGTCACCAAAGAAGTAGATGGCAGAATCTGGAATGCCTGCCCGCACATTGAGCCGGCGTACGATAATATAGTCAAACAGAGCTGCCACCGCCTTCACAACAGATGTCACCCAAGCCATCTGGACATAGGTCCAGTCGAGTAGAAAGTTATGGAAAACCCACAAGGCTACCAGTGTTGCGACTGTCCCAAGCAATGCGGTGTACGTCGAGTAGTATTTGTAATCGAAGTGGGGGCCATCTGGCAGACATACAGGAGAGGCAGTGAAGAAGTAATCCAGAGCCCCGGATATGGATATGTTTCCAGCAGCCCAGCAAAAGAGGTACAGGTTACACCTAGCCATTTGGGGTGTAAGCGTGTGGAACAAAAGCACCGACAAGAATACGAACGCGAAAATACCGTAACAAAACGCCAACCACTCCATCGAAGTCAAACTCACGACTGCTAGACCTACAGAAACAGTGGCAACCATGAGGGCCATGAGAAACATGTTTCGGTTCTCTAGTAGCTTTTCAGTCGCCACACGGAAGGATCCACGTTTTTCTGGAATAAAGTTGAGTGTAAGGGGAATCAGCACCTGTGCAGCAAAAGGCAGAGCCACGCGATAGACAGTCTGGGCATTGGTCGCATCAGTGATAAAGCCGGAGATACCACGGCCGAAGAGGTTGCCGACTGTATAGTTGAAAAAGGCGAAAATGACGAAATCGGATTTGACTGCAGCATTACTTGACATGAGCTCGCTGTACATACCAGCGCACATTAATTCGCAAGTGGCTAATTGAAAGCATATAAGGAAGACAGAGACGCTAGAAAGCCAGACGTGTTCCGTGCTGAATGAGTCCGACACAAAAGCAAGAAGACACACTCCCAGCACACCTGCCGCCGTTGCTAATATCATGTAATATTTCTTTCGATATCCCCCGAGAGGAACTGCATCGCTAAGAGAACCCATGAGGCCTTTCAGACAGAACGGAATATTCGATATGGCGTCTACACGCTGGTATGCAAGTGCATCATAACCTCGCTCTCTGAAGTACGGAAGTAACGCGGCCTGCGCCATTCCCCCCACAGCTCCTCGAACTAGCATATATACGCTAACGAGCAAAACACAGAACTTGCCTCCCCCATGTTGAATGACCCGCGACAGGAACCCGACAAGACGCAGTGGATTCATTGCCGTCAGAAACGGCAGGCAGTGTTTGCCGCATACCGTACCAGCGATGCGCCCCACTTCACCACAACGTGCCATGTTAGATTGCCTGAGTCGAAAGCGAATCACATCCCAAACAGTGGAAGCCGAAAGACGTTCACGTGGAAAAGAAGTTCCTCGGAAGGAATAAGCCTCGCCGTTTACCGGCATAAGGCGCTTATGTAACGAATATCCACGATCTTCAGCACTCGCCTTCGACCAGCGTGACCTGATGCACGACAACTAAGTAAATGAGTAAAGAAGGGCCCTCCGAAATCCCCGGGCCGTCTGTTCGAAAATATGCTTCACTTACGCGTGGTTCATATGATATATATGCGATAAATATGTTCACTCATCGCGTTACCAGGGAATGAGAATCTGCCCGTAGCAGAGAGTTCAGATCACACGCAGATCTACTCTGGCAGGCTGTACCGCGCGATGCACAGACGTCCCTACGTTGTATCTACATATATGTCAGCATACAACGACAAAGGTACAGTTGTTACCCTCTGCCTTTGCAAATACAAGAGCTTTCATGATTTCCCCGAAAAACAAGTGACAGCCTGAGATGGTGTGCCACCGAAAGAATGGATCCTGAAGCGAGACGGGCACGTGCTCCACCGAAGAAAAAAACGCACCATCTTCCTCGCAGAAGCAATCTCTGCCCGATGTCCTCACTACAAAATGGCCTTGAAATATCGTGGTTCCTGTCGTACAATAAAACCCGAAATCAACTGTCGAGTTTAAGAAATCGCTGGCGACGCATAATTCAACTGGACTCAGCCGGTTGCGCGACAACGTAAAGAACGCCACCTGCTTGTTTTTTGGCCAGCTCAAAACGCGTTGCACAGGAGAGAGATTGGCCATTGATGACAAATTACTAGAATCATGAGACTGCCGCCCATGCATCCATTTCGTACGTGAAAAGAACGTACAGGTGGAAGAAACAAGATTCATGGAAAATTTGACGCCACACCGCTGGAAGAACCAGTGCTGTGGCGCACCAAGGCAAAGGTGTAGTGTGTCACTCCGTTCCCTGTCTCGGAGGAATTACATGGCTTTGTTTTGTCAACACCAGGCCCACTGTGCTGTTCTTTATCTGACGTGTGTTTTTTGCAGAGATTGCCTCAAGGGGATGTTTAACTGACCGCCACAAACGGATGGTGAACCATCGCGCAGTCGATTTGCTGTTTACTGTCTTTTGGACTTCGTGTTCCCTCGCAGTGTAGAGTTTCAACATTATGCGTGGTTCCAGAATCAGCTACGCCAAGTCTCAAACACAGCAGCGAAGGAGACTTGGACTCGACCGGAGACCACTGGCGCAATTGGCAACTGCAGGTCAGCACCCAGTGAACAGCGCACCACGTCTTCTCTTTTCTCTCTGTCCCGGGGAGAAAACGCCGTTTTTTTTTGTTGCGACGTTTCGATTCCTCTCCCAACGGTGAGCATTCTGTCAAAGGCGTGTCTGTAAGAACTACACCAACAGTTGAAAACGAGGTATACGCTGGGACAAGTGACCAGTGGGACCGAGCATCATGCCGCACTCCGTCCACTTGCAAACGTGGTGGAATTAGCGCTGGACGCTTCGAGTGTGCAAATTCCTTCGGAAGGATTGCACGCAGACGGCTGTGTTTGTCTCGCTTCCTTCGCTCGTCACTTTATCCATCAGGGACCAAAGGACAGCGTTGCATATACCGTAGGCGATGAGTCCACATGTGCGCCGTCGAAGGTCCGTCGGTCCAGTTGGCGACCAATCACGGTGAGGTCGCGTCGGCCGGATGGGGTCGGAGCCGTTTCATCGATTCTCTGCACCCGACAAACCACTCTCGACCAGCGTGAAAGGCATTCCAGAACCGTGTTCCTCTGTCGGCAGCGTTACAGAGAGGCACTACGCGAATGCTCACGTTCTTTTCGCTTCAACGTGGTGCGGGGGGAGCGTCAGCGGTGACCGGGAGTACTCGAGAGGCTTTCATTGCTCCGTAGCCGTCGATCTTCTGTAGTGGCTACCGTGCTTCCCTAGATTCCTCCAAAAGACCACCACGTGTGGGTTCGTGAAACCTGGTCAATCTCTCCTCAAGCGTAACCCTTTTCTAGTTCACGGTTTCTGCTATCTCAGTTGACGGATTCCCCCGTTACGGGAATCTATAGCCGTGTCTAAGGTGACAATGTGATCAGCTGCCTTCCGTCACTGCTTAGAATTCGTCACAATGCTCCGGTTTCGTCCCAAAACGCTCCTGTCGTTTATGGTGTACCTTTTGCACTCTCCTTCATTCTCAACTCTAGAACTGGGTACCCCCGTCCATGCTTTCAATAGTTCCTCCTTCTGTCGATGCCTCCTAAAGCCCTACGGCCGCGGTCTGTCGCCTGCCCCCGCAAAGGTGGCAATCATTGGGGGAGGAATCACTGGAGCTGCAACTGCAGCATTTCTACGCATGTTGGAAAGCGACCTGGCGAACCTCCGCCGTCCGAGACATGAGAACGGATTGCTTGAGCCGGACGACACGGCGACTTGTCGACATCTGGTTGTCGACATTTTCGAATCGGCAGACCGTTTAGGAGGACGACTGGACTTTGCAGAGCTGGAGGGCGCTTTTGTGGAACTCGGGGGTGCAGATATCCATGAGACAAACGCATGGATGGTGCAGTTCTACGATTTCCTCAACGCACATCTTTCAGAACGGGAACAAGGCGAGACACCGTATAGTGGACACGCTTCTTCAAACAAAGCGATCCCTCAGTTTGTCAAGAAACTCGAACCTCCAGACACGTCCGTTCGTCTTCTTGACGGAGACGACGTAGTAACAGTCGACTTTGCCGCTTTCAAAGGGCGCAGCGACACTGTTCTGTTTGCGGCGATTCTGCAGGGTGCTGTCGACGCGTGGCAGCGTCTATACCCGCTCTTGGGACTGCGGACGTGTGCGGATTTTTCCGGCCAAAACGCTCGCGTCTGCGCTGACTCTTCGACCGTCTCCGGAGCTCGTTGCCAAAGAAGGCACAACCTCCTTCCCGCCTTCGAGACGGCGACAGAGATGGTGCGTGAGGTGAACTTGTCGGCATTGCTCGAACAGAAACTGGAAGATGTCCTGAAGACATTCCAGTCACCCTCTCTTGTTAACGGCATCGTTGACGCCCTAGTCCGCGGAGTATACACGCAGGGAACCTTTGTGCATGCTCTGGCAGGAATGGTCGGGCTAGCGGGAGCGACTGGAAACCTCTACGCAAAAAGACGTCCAGGCCGCGAGTTGGTCGAGTTTCTCACGAAACTATCTGTAGACCACGTGTTCCTTAATTGTCAGGTGAAAAGCATTGAAGAACGGAAAACTCGGCGTGAATGGCAGTCGCTGTCGGGGAAGACATTCAGTTTAAAGGCATCGGAAACGCAGTGTCCCGTCGACACGAGAGAGTATCTGCAAAAACAAGCATACGACTTTGTTGTCGTTGCCACACCCCTCGAGTTGTCAGGACTTTCGTTCTTCCGCAGAAACGAACTGGGTGAGTTGGCTAACGTTGACCGTCCTGTTCCGAGGACGTTCCAGGAGATTTTTGTAACATTTGTGGCTGCGGAGGGAATACTGAGCACCAGTCCTTTAAACCCAACAGGGGGACCGACGCTGACGACGTCTCGAGAGAGTCGTCGCCAGTCAACAGGGCGAACTGATTTGTTGCTGTTTGCTTCCTGGTGTGGACATAGTTTGGCAGATGAGGGGAAAGACGGAAAACCACACAACCTCATCTGCAAACTGACAACGGGACGGGAACTGACGGATGCAGATCTTTCCCAGCTCTTTCGCGGCGTGCGCAGAAGCCTTCGTCGCAGGTGGCTAGCCTACCCCATTTTGCAGCCTATAATCTCTCCAACAGAGAAAGCCACGAATGACGGGAAAACGGCAAATGTGGAGGAGCCCGCTGAAGTCAGCCCCACGAGTTTTCAGTTGATGGAAAATGTCTTCTACCCCAATGCCTTCGAGGGAGTTTTCTCTTGCATAGAGGGGCAAGCAATGGCCGCGCGGAATGCCGCACACCTCGTGCTGAACGCAGCCACGCTAGCGTATGATGCTCATTCCCTTCTAAATTCTAGTTTGTAACGCGTACAAAGGAAGTGTCTTGCGAAAGGACCTGCAAACCCCTCTGAGATACCAGAAGAAACGTGTCCACCCTACCTTCGGGTCCGTGATCCCGATCGAAACTGACACAGAGTTCCGTGTCTTCGTGTTGCCTTACTACCGAGCCGCTCTTGCGGGGTGCATAGTTTTGGCTGTTGACTCACTCCTCAGAAGACGATCTGTTCACTGTGCATCTCACTCTATGAACTTTGGTGAAATAGCTCGCTAGCCTGTCAAACTGCTTTCCACGGGATGTGACACGGTCTCGCATGCATCACGGAAACACTTGAAGCGCCAGGGAAAGGAAGGACGGCGGGTATAAGGCGTGCCGCGTCCATTAAAAAGACACAAAAGCAGAGAAGCGGTTTCCGCCTCGAGAAAGACTCTACCGAACGCACAAAAACAAAAGAAAGCCATTTCTTCCCTTCTGGTTTTCCGTCTCAACCCTCTGCATCGTGAACATCGAGTTTTCCCTGGAAACGTTTGTTCGCCGTTCCTTGCCTCTGCACACGGGGACAATGCGAGTGTAACCCAAAAATACAGGAAACAGCGCAAACAACGGTCACCGGCATAGGTTGATGTTCCTTTCCGGTGACGCCATTGCTGGAAAACGACCGTTATGTACTTCAGAGGTAGAAGGTGCTAACAACGTTTTTCTGGAATCGCTACCCAGCGTCGGATGCGGGGCCGAAACACGAGGGACTAGGAGGACCCCAACAAGAAGAAGTCCTTCCGCTTCTCTGCGCTGTCAATGGTCCCCTCAAGATACAAACATCTCTCCGATTTAAAGACACCCCACCGCGGGGGACGGTTGGAAAGAAGATACAATGGTACCAAACGGAAACTTCCCATGTTATGTTTCCCCGTCGTCTTAGGCTGTCGATGAGGCGGCTCAATAGAAGCTGCCTCCAAATCTGAATTTCTTCACCAGGGGAACAAGCCGTGGAAGATCCACCGCTGGCGTTTCAACCCTAGCGGTACATTTGGTTGACTGTCGCCACTGGGAGCTGGAGCTCTAGACCTGCGAAAACGGGAGGCAAAAGGGGGGCACGGAGGGGAGGAGTCAACAGAGGGAATACACCCAGGAAGTAGCAGAAAGCGAAAAGGCGGCAGGAAAGACGGATGCACGTTCATCTGGCGTCTCAACTGTAAATCAAAAACGCCGTGAACGAATTCCGATTCCGCCTACACACGGCGCCGCTAACACGAAGGGTTAGGGCAGACCCTGTCGCTCGCGAAGCTTCTCTTCGCCTTTTCCGACAGGGGACGAAGAATCCGAGAAAAATCGAGCATTCCGCCTCCTTCTTTTCGGTTTCTCTCCTTAACGAGAACGACAGTCGAAAAAGACGCTGGCCACACACCCTGCAGTTTTCACTCCCTTCCCTTTTTTCTGTACGAAGACGACTTACACAGGACACATGCCGTGGAAGTAAAGGCGCACCGCCCAGTACGTTTGGGGGTTCTACTTACAGAGAACCAGTTCCCAGTTTGTTGACATAAAACCTACCTCGCGCGGTTGCTTTCAGAAATACATGCAACGCAGAATGTGTTTCTCCACTGGCCAAGGAAAATACGGAAAACCGACACAGACCGGGGGAGAAACGAACACACCGCAGAGACACGAAACTGCCAGAGGAAAGAGACAGAGAGACTGGCGAATGCTGGATGCGTCCAAACAGCCACGTGCTCCTGGCTTACCATTATGGTCTTCGTCGAGTTTCAACCGACATCCGAGGCGCGACCTGAGAAATGAAGGAGGGGAGCAAATACAACAGAGAAGAAACGTGGAATCAAAGTTGCATAAAAACTGGTAAAATGCAGTGTAGCACATGCCACAGCATGGAAGGAGACACAAAGTAAGGCGTGTAGCATTTCCAAGACTCCTTAACATCATAGCCATCTAAATGAACCGCACACGACGGGTACTAGGGTCGAGTAAACGAGGAAACTCAAGATCTGAACCATTCGTCCAAGTCGTCGCGGGGAACATAAGGCAGCGAGGCGTGAACTCCGCGCGGAAATGCAATCAAACAGGAGGAAGAAAAGCGAACTGCACACACGGCACTCTGCCTGTATCGAGGTGCCCGCAGGCGTCTCAGGAAACCTAGGTCCTCACCATGAGAGAAACAAGACGAGAGTGTGAGGCCGAGGAAAAGTAAAAGTAACGGAGGAAAAACCGCCCAGAGAGAAACAGGACGACTGTGACTGGGACGACGAATCGTAAAACAAGGACAGACGGAAAAAACGGAGAGACGAACCTACGTGTTGCTACCCCCTTTTTTCGTTCTCCTTGCGCTTCACTTACGTGTCTGTTGTATGTACAGCCAAATCCAACATGTCCTGTTCGTCGTCATCTGCTTCAGGGAACTTGGCGAAGTCCGCTTTCTGTCCACAGACGGGAAATAAGCGACACAACGCCTTTTTGCTTTTCCCTTGGTTTGCCTTTCCTATTCGTGGCTTTAAATCGAAAAAGCACCACAGAATCACCGTGTGCAAATACTTTTCTAGTTAGCAAGAGCACGCAACGAACTTCGAGGACTCAGATTCACATGCAAGATGAGTTGAACCTCCGGAGGTGACTCTAGGGTCATCTCCACAGGGGGAAGCGCGGCGCGAACGCGTCGGCGCATCTTGAAGGGACACGTAACCTGTCGGCCTGTCGGGCTTCCGCACAACTCAGAGAAAAGGTGAAAACACACCGAGTCGAAAACCTGAAAGAACCAAGCCGCGACAAAAAGCTGCAAGCGCAACGACTGGGCACATGCACTTTTACAGAAACTCGTGAACCTCCACAACACGACAGGAGGCACAATCGGCATGTACAGTGCGCACGTCAAGCACCTTTGTCGTGTTTTTTTTCCACCCCGTCAGCAGACGCACCGCTCCTTACACTCAAAATGACGTGGCATGTGCTGCATGCACACTGGCCGCCGCATGCGCCCTCGATTCCCACGTCGTTCTCGAAGGCAACCATCAACACGGTCTGTCCTGGCTGAGGGAGGAAACACAGAAAAGCTTGTGCCTCGTTGGTGCATTTTCCTTCCAAAGGTGGAGATCACCTAGGAAGAGAAAACTTTGCCGTCTCTGTCGTTCGCTGCTTTCGGCAGACGGAGGAGGCGCGGAAGGCGAGAGGCAGAAATCTCCCTTCTCTGTGTCAGGAGTGTACTGTTTTTTGCTTTGAGTGAAGACAGAAACCACAGCAACGGTGGGAATGTCAAGAGCGAAAGAAGAGCGAACCGGTTCGCCTCGCTTATCTGAGCTGGCGTGTCTCTCGTCTCTGCGCTTCTTACCCTGTACGCACACCGCAGCTTCGTCTGCCCATCGGCGCTGGTGAACGTCACGACTGGGGCTCCTTGCGTACGTGGTTCTTTGGCACCGTCGGCACTCATCTCGTCTTTCTCTTGGGCTCGGCCAGCGCCATCCGCCGCCCCTTCTCTCTGGGAGTCAGTCGCGTTTTGCTCGCGATTTGTCTGTTTTTCTTGGGTGTCTCTGGCTGAAAACCAGAAACGCCTTCTCGGAAAGCTTGCGACAGCGCGCGCGCTGCTCTGGGTCTCGGCAGAGAGAGAGGCGATTTTCGCTAGTGAGGGAGGAAGGGACACAACGAGAGAGCGAGACGGGGCAGCGAGCGGAGAAAAAGAGGAAGAGAGCAAGGAAGCAATCCTGGAGGAAACGTGAGACGATCCCGAAGGCGGAAAAGACAGAAAGGCAGCACCGGTCGTGCCTGAGGAAATCCTGGGGTTTACGGGCTGTACAGAAAGCCAGCGTGGGGTGGTCTTTGAGCTGCACGAAGACGAAGAATGGAAGCGCGAACGAGAGAGAAAGGAAAAAGACGACTGCACGAGTGGGCCAGCAGAAGGGCGGAGAGCCGCGACAGCATGGCGGTGGTGGCCGATCGCTGCCGTGAGAGCTCTCGGGCAGGCATGGCTGTCGGCTAGTGGGGCACTGTTCACAAGGAAGGAATGCAGTTGTCCCCTTCCTTTCATTTTGGCTGGTTCCTTTCGTTGGCGAACGAGGTCAACTTGGAGAGAAGCCAGAGAACTGGAGGGCGCGTTTTGAGCTCGCCGGCTGTGAATTGGCCACCGATTCGATCTCAAATAACAAACTGGCTGTCACGACAGCTAAGAGAAAGGAAAGAAACGGACGACAAACGCGCAACTTCTCGCTCAAGCGCGATCTGTATCTTGGCGTCTTGAAGGGCGACGCGTGGCACTGCCGAAAAGTGTACAGACACCGTAGCCCAGAAACCTTCGCAACGAAGGAGGTTCGCGAAAGAGACGTTGTCCGCAGTACAAACGAGACACGAAGCACTATGTTTGGGTCTCCGAGGCAAGCCTGCCTTGAAAACAACCAAAAAACGCTCGGGCGTCGATCTGTTTGCGAGGCTCCAAACACTCCACAGCAGCGAGCTGTATGTACATCTGATTGTCCGCAGGCACCGTCCAACTGGAAGCGCGGCCGAAGTCGGGCAAAATCGGAGCAAACTGAATGCGGTTGGCAGTTTCTGTCGCGTTTCCCGTGCAAAAGTTTCTTCTCCGGAGCGGAAAGAATCCGCGGCGGATCCAGGCGCGAAAAGAGACCGTGCTGACAGCCGACCGCTGCATGCAAAAACGCTGCATCACGGGCAAGGATCGCCAGCACAGCTGAATCAGCCGTGGAAAGACAACGCCCGTCCTTTCTCTTGGTTTTTCTCTTATTTGCGAGGCTTCTGCGGTCTTTAGAGAAGCCTTTCCTTTTTGTTTTCTCGTGGGCTGCTGCCTTTTTCCAGGACCCCTGCGTTCCACGCTGAGGCCCCACGACTCGCCGGCATGCGCATGCGAAGCTGGAGTGGACAGCCGTCGATTGTTACTCGTTTTTCGACGCCTCGCGTCTCCTTTCTGGTTTCTTTTGGCAATTGATTGAGTCCACCACACAGCGACTGTCCTCCCCGTGTCCATACTCCGTGTCCAAGGTGTCTGCTGCGTTCTCTTTCGAGTTCGCCGGTTTCTCCGTTTCGAGCTCAGTCGGCGGCAGAACCGCCGTCAGCAAAACCCTTTGCTCCCTACCGTCCCTTTCCTTTCTCGTGGCCTTTCTGTATCTGTCTTTCTTTCAAGTCCCTCTTCCTTTCTGCGTTCTGCCTGGCGCTCCGGGTGGCTGAGGCCGCTCCCTGTCTCGCTTCGAGCGAGGAGGTCCATGGCCAGCTTCGCTCGAGAAATCGCGTCGCGTGTTCCACCGGGCGCACAGTTCGCTATGGTCCTACACAGAGGCCTTGATCTGCTTCTTCGTGCTTTAACGATCTGCATTTTCTTTCCTTCACGTCACATCTTCTGGGTCTCTGTTCTGCTCTGAGACACGATGAGCGCTCGTCGACGGCATTCCCAGCAGAAGCCCGAGGCGGCGCCTCGAGCCTCTCTTCCGTCCTTTTCGCCCTCGAATATTTCTTCTCTGTTCGCTCCTCGGGGCGGGAGCATGGACGGAGGACGACGCGGCAAGAGACGAGGCAGAGAAGAAGACGGCAACGGGCACTGGAAGAGAACGAGAGGCGCCCGGGGAGCACGGCCGAACTTTCCCGATGAGGATGAACAAGGTTAGTCAAAGAGAAAGATAGGGCAGATGCATTCAAGGAAGCATCCCGGCTAACCGCTCAAAAGTCTGAACGCGTGCATCTGTTTCGCTCTCTGTAAATCCATCTCCGTATACCAGTTGGCTCCTCTGAATCATGTTCCGAATCCGTTCGACTGTTTCTCCGGTAAACAAAGACGTCGCAGATCTGAATTTGTCGTCCAACTCACTGCATCTGTTCCCCAGAAAAACTAATGCGGGCTTCGGTGTCCAACCTAGGAGTCTCCCGAGGGGGTGGATCTACCTCGTAGGCCCTCGAGTTTGCGGTTGCTATTCTTACAGCCCGAAGATTTTTGATTCAGTAGGTACCTATAGGATAACGTCATAAAAAATGCGAGCAGTAGATCTACGGGTGCCGTCGGTTTCAGCCTTCGATTTACTTCAGGAGGTACACCAGGACTCTGTGCACATTTCTAGCGTCAGCATGCAGTACTCTGCTCCTGGCCATTGACTGTGTACCTGACTCCTTTGGTGTGTCCCCGTGTTTTTCCTGTGCCTCTTTCGACTCTCTCGTGTTTCGGGGCAAGATAGATATACATAGGCAGGTGCGTGCATAGCTCTTGTGAGTTTCTTTGTTTTTCGGGCGGCATCAGCTTCATTCCTCCTTTGCCAGGGATCTTTTGCACTTCGCCCCCCTGGAACCCGAGTATTTCCGCTGCCCAAGTTTTTCTGCCTTGCCGTTCTTCAGCTGGGAGCGACGTCGACGAACACGTGTCGAGCGATGAAGACCGAGAGGCCAGCGGGAAGTCCTTTGGCGGGTCCAGTCAAAACGGGGAGGAGGAAGGTGGTTTTGGGCACGAACAAGAGCTGGCGGAGGATTTGAACAAGTCGAAGAAGGCCGTGTTGAGTCGCAAGCGACGTCGCCACGAAGAGCGGCGCCAGAAGAAGCAGATGCAGCAGAAACAGCAGCAACTGTGGAAACTGGAGAGGCAAAAGGCGCTCCTCGAGCGACAGCTCGACAGACAGAAAGCGGCGCTTTCTGGGCGCCAATCGGAGCCGGGCGACGCCCGCGTCCCGGAAGACCCCCGCGCGGCCTCGGGTGTACGTACTCTCCGCCGCGTACACCAAGCGTCGTCTGAAGAAGCGAGTAGTCGTCCACCGGCACGCGAGTCTGCTTCTGCCGCGAAGAAGATGTCTTCTCTCGACGTTCGCGGCAGTGTGCAGTCTGTTCTTCTTGCACGGGGCAGGGCGGCTCAAGGCAGGGAAGGCGACGCGTCTCTTCCTGCCGTGTCGTCCTCGTCCTCGTCTGAGAAGGATCGGAAAGCGGAGGAACGGCGCATCGCCCTCGACGCTGCAGGGCGTCAGCTGGACGCCGAGTTGGCCTTTCTAGAGGCGAAGTTGGGGATCAGCGCGGTGAGCCAGAAGGACGGCGAAAAGGGGAAAAAGAAGCTGGCCAAAGAACTCCTGGACGATGGATTCGACGAAGACCTCCAAACGCTGCTCGACGACATCCTCGGCGGGAAGGCCACAAAGACACGCACAGGAGAAAACAAAAACGATGAAGCCGAGGAAGAAGACGAGGAAGGCGACGAAGAAGAGGAAGAAGAGGAAGACGAGGAAGAAGACGAGGATGAGGAAGATGAGGAAGAGGAAGACGAGGAAGAGGAAGATGAGGAAGAGGAAGACGAGGAAGGTGACGAAGAGGAGGAAGATGCGGAAGATGAAGACGAGGAAGAGGAAAATGCGAAAGATGAAGACGAGGAAGCAGATGAACTGGATGAAGATGACGAGGAAGTTGAAGGCCGTGGTGAAGATGAAAATGGAGAGGGTGACGATGAGACTTCGATGGGCGGTTCTCGTTTGGCGCGAGAGAATTCGGACGTGAAAGCGGGGGCGCCTTCGGCAGCTTCTGCGGGGAAATATCTTCCTCCTCACCTTCGGAACAAACACGTGGCGCGAGGAGCTGACGATGCCGAGGAGGACAGAGATCAGGTCGCGGGGGAATCTTTTGATGAGTCTCTGAGACGGCCTCTTCGCACCTCTCCGATTTCTCCCGATACGCCCGAGAACAAGCGGCCTGCGTCGGTGTCTGCTTCAGTTCCTCTGTCGTGTCTTCGAAAGGCGCGAGAAACGGCGACCGACGCAGGGCGAAGCCTCACGCAGCGCCTTCGAGGCTCCTTCAATCGCGTCTCTGAGGGAAATGTCGAAGTGATTCTTCAGCAGATCTCCTCAGACGTTAAAGCTGCTCTGACGCAAGTAAGCGACAAGACGTTCTCAGATGGGGCAAAAAAAGCGCCCGTAGACTCGCGCCCCAGCGCTGTGTACACGCGAGTCGGTTCGGGTTTGGACTCGTGAAGCTCCCAATCTTTTGTCTTTCCCCAGCAAGGAAATCACAACCGACAGACCTTCCATGCGTTAGTCTGCACATATATATATATATATATAGATTCTTGTATGTATGTATATATAAATGTTGCAATCATGCATGTACATACATATGCTTATATAGAGAGCTATGTCTGTGTGTACGAATTCATTCACACCCACGTATTGATATGCAAGCTTGAATACAACATATATATATATATATATATATATATATATATATATGTGGATGTGGCAGCTTCATATGCCGGTGTCGTGCGGCAGGACTGAGAGATGGCTTTTTTTTCGTTTTTTCAGGTTCTCTCCAGTGCTCTCCCTCAGCCGTCCTCGGCGAGCTCGCCTCTGAATCCCCGAGACGTGCGGGCGTTGCGGCGCGAGCAAGAGGTCTGGTTTTTTCGGGAGGTGAACGCGTCAGTTGTTCGGCTTCTCATGCAGAGCGTCGTCGAAAGCAAATTTTCGACGGCGTCTCTCATCGCCACGCAAACCGCTGTGTGCTGCGGGCTGAGCTGTCTCCTCGATGCCAGTCTCTGTCCCGAGTTCCTCTCCGCGCTCGGTCGTGCCTTTCGCAAATTCTTTCCTCTCTCGGCTTCTCTCTCCTCGGCCGAGCCCCGCGAGGAGAGCGGAGCGTCCGTTGGGCTGTACATCCGCCACATTTTGATGGCGCTTTGCTTCCTCTTTGATTTCAACGTCTTCCGGCCGGACGTCTTCCTCGGTCTCCTGCAGCGGCTGTCTTCGCCACAAACCAGTGCGAAGGGCGAGACGGGCCAGGACGCGAGAAAAGGCAACCTTTCCGAGTTTCAGGTTGAGTGCCTGCTGCTGGTTCTTCGTCTCGGGGGCGGAAAACTGAGGAACGAGAATCCCGCTCTGTTCAAAGAAGCCTGGACGTTTCTGATGAAGCGCGTGCGGGACGGCGAAGGCTCCGAAGAGGTGCCGAGGGACCCGAGCCACGAACAAGAACAGCAGTTCGACGACCTTTCGCGAGACGAGCAGAGAGCGCGCCTCGCTGGTGTGCCGACAAACTTCCAGGCGGAAATGCGCCACAGACGGGAAAGCGAGCGCGCAGGATCCACAGGTGAGGCTCGAGGGAGACAAGTTGGAAGCTGGCGAAAGCGTAGGCATCAAGGCGGGCGGGGCTGCAAACCAGGAGACGCGAGAGGCAGGGCGGGAGGACCCGTGCCACAAACGTTCTGGAGGGCCGAGAGAAAGGAGCGCATGGAAGGGGAAGTACGCGCGAACCGCGGCATCCTGGAACGTGGCGTTTGACACGCGGGGATCTCTCTGTTTCGAAATCCATTGAAACAGTTGCCTTCCCCCTCGCTGTGCACGCAAAAACCGAGAAAACCAGCACAGGTCGACACAAGCGAGACGGCTAAAAAGCGGTGTTCTCTCTCACTTTTTTACAGCGGCTTTCTTCCAAGTTTTTTCTGGGGCAACAACCGGTTCGCTTTGTGTCGCTGTTCCTCGATAGGTCGCCTCCACTATCTGGTCCGTGAACTGGAGGAGTTGAAGAACAACAAAGCCAGCACGATTCATCTCGCTTCTCGGGCCTCGCAAGAAGCGATGCGGTAAGCGACAGAAACTTGTCTCGACTTCGAGATTCTCGGCCCACCTATCCAAACAGCCCCATACAGATTGCGTGCACATATTCTTCCACTCGTGCATATGCACATGCATATTTCTCGAAATGGAGGTAGACGGAGAGATACAGACACAGACTGGTGCAGAGAGACAGAGATACAGCGAGAAGGTTATCGAGAGAGAGAGACGTAGAGAGAGAGATATAGAAAGCGATAGATGGTTTTCTCGTTGAGCACTGCCGTCTGGACAGATTGGTTGGTTCGGTTCGGTTTCTCCTGACTCGGTGTCTGTTCATCTTCCTCTTTCTTCGGAGCCTGTGGTTCTGTTCGGATCCCAAAGGTGGCTGCAGCCAAAAGATAAAATGGTGATTTCTCGTTTCCAGCGCGGCCGCCCCTCCGTTTCACTTCTCTCTCTCACAGTCTTTCTGTGTGTTGCTCTTGCTGGGTTTTCATCACTTCCGCACGCGCCCTCCTTTCTCTCCCTTTCTCTTTTGTCGCTCTGTTTCTGTCTCCTCTCTGGTTTTTGCCGCTCGACCCTTGCCTGGGCGTACCCTCTGTTGTTTCCAGGTTCCTTCTTCGTGCTCGGTGCTCACTTTCGCTCGCTTTGGAGTCGCTCTTCTTTTCTTCTCCGCAGCCGCTGGCTACAGACCAGCCCTTTTCTGGCGCAGTCGCCGCTTCGCCAGTGCGGAGGAGACGGGAAGGCTGTCCTCGTCAATGCGTCCTCGTGGGAAGAAGTCGAGCAAGGCCTTCCTGCGTCTTCGCCGTCGCTTGCGGCTGTCTCTGCGTCTCTTCGTTCCGTTGGGTCCTCTCGCAAAACTCTCGGCGGCGTTGACGAAGAAAGAAAAACCTGTTTAGGCACTGCGGGGAACGAGAAGGCTCTTCTGGACCTCGCAACAAAGCTGCGGTAGGGGCAATCCGTTTCTGCGAAATGTCGCCTCTCGATTTGTGCCGTTTCTCTCTTCTCTCCCTGCTTCGCGTAGGCGCGTGTGGCGACTTGCAGATGCGATTCATCTCAGACTTTCCTTCCCTTTTATCCTCTCTCTCTACGTATACATGTGCATAGATGTATGCATCTCTTTTGGGGGATTGGCACTTGAGTGTGATTTTGGGGGAGTTTTTTTTCAGTGCATGCGTGCCTCTTGTGTCTCCTCTCTTTCCTCGGGATAGGCAGAGTTATGGAAGCGTAAATGCATCTCTCCGCATATAACCACATTAATATGGAAAAAATATACAAACATCAATAAATATAAATGTATATATATATATATATATATATTTATTTAGAGAGCGATGCACATCTGTGGCCATGTAGAGGGAGGCAGGCGGCAGCAGAGTACCGTGTGTACCACTGGAGCTGTCTGTGTACCTCTTTCAAGGCGTTTCTTCCTCTCTTTGTCCCATATATATATATATATATATATATACCTATATGTGTGTTTACATGTGCACGTATGCATATATAAAAATAGATATATGGATATTTATATGTGTATTGGTGTGTTGCTTGTGTGGGCTCTGCGCGCAGTTTGCATTCGGAGGAACAGAAGAAGATTTTTTTGGCTGTCATGAGTGCGGAGGGGCCCAACGACGCTGTCAAGCGCCTCCTCCAGATTGTGCCGCAAACCAAACAAAAGAAGAACTTCGTAGGTCTCCCTTTCTCTAGCAGAGTCTCTGGTGCCACAAAAGGAAAACGTTTTCAGTGCTAGGGGATACATGCATATATATATATATATATATATATATATATATATGTAGACAGATAGTTAGATAGAGAGACATAGATAGAGAGACATAGATTGATTGATTGATATGTGGGTTCAATCATATAGATAGAATCGCATCGCTTCAAACGTGTACACAAATTTATATATATATATATGTATGTGTGTACAGCGATGTGCATATGGGTATAAAATTCTGTTTTTTCCGAGCCGAGTCTAAGACGGACCAGCCCCGGACGTGCAGAGGCGGATGTCCCTCTGGAGATTCGGGCGATGAATGCGGTCTTTCCATGTCGTATCTTCGGTTTTTTCTTTCCGTAGGTCACCACGGCAGTCGCAGTGCTGCTGCACGTTTCTTTGCAGCAGGCTGCCTTCAATCCCTTCTACGCGTTGGTCCTCGCGCGTCTCTGTTCGCGGTGTTCCTGTGCGTCATGGCAGTCAGATGAGGAGGCGAAGCCTGAGAACCTTCTTCCCTCGCCTTTTCCGCCGCTCGGAGGAGCGAAAGGCGAGGGTAGAATCCGCGAGCGCGCTCCGTGCGCCTGTCTCCTCCTTCCCGAAAAAGAAGGGAAAAACTTTAGACGCGTCACGCAGCGGGGCGTCGCGGCGCAGAACTCGGCATCTCATGGATTCCCCTTGCGGCGCCTCCTTCACCTCGCGAGGCTCGAGGCGTTTCTGGTGCGACTGAAAGCCAGACAAAGAGACACGGAAAGACCAGAAAGGAATGTAATCAGAAAGCGAGAGGGAGAGAGAGAAAGAGAAGGAGAGAACCAGAGAAAGAGAAACAGCGAGAGAAAGAGAGAGACTGCGACGCTTCGTTGGCAGGGTTTTTGCGGGTTGGAACTGTGGATAAGGAGGCAGACGTAAGAGGAGAGAGGACGTCATGAGCTACGCTCTTTTTCTCTTGCCTCGCTCTCGCGCTTCGCGCGTATACGAAAGGCCTTTCTGGGTGGTTTTCGTCTTTTTTCCTGCTTCCCACAGCGCGGCGCGTGCACGAACTGTTCAGGCATGCTTTCTTCTGGAGTCTCCGCTCTGTGTTTCTGCATGCAATTGCAGATTCGCATCGGCGTCGTTGAGCTCCGCGTCACACGCTTCATCAGTTTCGAAGGCGAGAAGGGCCAGGCAGACGCCCACATGGGTCTCTCGGGGAAACTCGGATTCTTCCTGCGAGAGGTACGCGCGCCGAGACCAACGTTTCTCGCAACGTCTCGACTGTCTTCCATCGCTTTTGAAGGGTGGCCTGCTTTTTCTCTTTTCTTTCTGCGCTTTCCGTCGCCTCTTTTTCGACATTGAAGTCCCGTGCCTTCGACGTATCTCCTCTCGAGCCTTGTCTCTCTTCCTTGCGCTTCCGGTCTTTCTCAATTCCTTTTTCTCTCTCGTCCCCTCTTTTTCTCTGGTTTGCCTTCTGTATTGGGTTGGCCTTCTTGTCAAGGTTGTTGCCGTTCGTTCTCTGTCTCTGTCTTTCTGTTACCTTCTTCCTCGTGTTTTGCTTTTCCCTGATTCGTTTGCAGCTGTGCGTGGAGCTTCTGTGTTCTCCTCCGTTCGCATCCGTCCCTCTGCCCGCGCCTCCTTCCCCGTCTTCTCCCCTCCTGCCTTTCCTCTCGCTATCGGCTCTTCCCGATGTTCGCGAAGCGTTTCTTGTCGTTTTGGAGGACGTCCTGCTACCGGAGGCGAAAAAGGGAGCGCGCAAGGGGAAGACGAAAGGAGGCAAAACGAGCCTCGTGGCAGAGTGCACACCGGGGAGAAAAGGGAAGTGCAGCCGAGTCTCCGGGGCTGTATGTACACCCGTTTGCGGGCTGCGCAAGGAAGTGATCAACCGCGTCATTTGGTTTATGAAGAAACAGAAGCGATACGAAGAGGAGGATCCAAACACCATCACTTTTGAGGAGTAAGAAGGCGGAGAGACAAGAGCAACAAGATATACACTCCCGGTCGAAAGCAGAAGAAACAGCAGACGAAAGCTCGGAAAGAGAGAACTGCACGAGGGCGAGATGAGCACCGAAGAACACAGGCGGTTTCGTTGAAGAGGGGCGGAGGAAAGAGAAAAGAAGAGAAGAAGGTGAAGACGACATCATCTCTGAGCATCTTGTGCGAGGTAACGAACGATGGTCTCTGTCGAACGCTGAACGAGAATCTTTTCTGGAGCTTTCAGACAACTCCTGGCGACGCTTCGTGGCGACGACCAGCACGCGACGCGGAAGGAGCATCGCTCGCGGGCGCGGCGAGAACGCCCACGCCACCGCTTCAAAACGCAACAGAAACCCCAACGAGAAGTTACCACACCCATACATACATATATATATATATATTTGTATATACTCTTATATATATATATATATATATGACTATTAAAATACAGGCGCATTGATGGGGATAAGAAAGTATGACTGTTTGCCAGAGGGAGTCGCTTTCAAGGCAGAGGACATTTTTCACTGAGCAGGTAGAGAAGCTTCGAATGAGAAATCCGCGTGGGCTCGAGAAGGGCGAGGCCTCGTCTTCGTTGGAGCTCTGGTAGGAGTCGATTTTTTTTTCAGCTCAGATCAGGGTTCAATAACGATACAAGTAGATATCTGCATGCAGATATGTGTATACAGAACCGCCAGAACGCGCTGATGTACAGATGTACATATATATATATATATATATATATATTTACTTACAGATGTGAGTCTAGAATTCTACATAGAAAATTATAGAAGTAGGTGTATATACGAGCCCGTGAGTGTATAACTGTTTTTGTAGTCGCTTTCCTTCTCCTGCAACATGTTCCTCTTTCCGGTTAGCGCTTTGCCTTCCTTGTGGCATCCTCGTTCTCTGCCTCCGTTAATCGCTAGTGCGTTTCCGCAAACTCCGAGCATCTGAGGGCCTCGCGACTCTCTGCGCAGCGCATTCAGATTTTTCTCTGCATGCGGTCCACTCCGCGCATGCAGGAGAGGGCGAAAAATTCATGTCAGTCCTGTTCACATTCACCTTGAAACGATGAGACATCTCTGCATGCAGCCACACTCAGGATCTACGCCCGCAAATCCATTGCATGCACACATATTTCCACCTATATTCACATACACACAAATATATAGATATGTGTAATTAGATACATGTGTGTATACTTTGGCCGATGAATACATTGTGTGCACACCGGCCCGTGCCACCCTCGATTTTTTGCGTCGCACGACTGAGAGTCACACGTTCCCCTGCGGTTCCCTTTGAAATAGCTGCGTGCGAAATCTTGGTGTTCCGCATTGTCTCCACTGTCTCGACAAAACGCCGATCGCCGCTCTCTGCTGATTCCAGAGAACCCACAAAAACTCCCTCTCCCTTCTCTCACTGATCTCTCCCTGTTCTCTCCTCTCTCTTCTGTCCCTGTTCTCTCCTCGGCTTGTAAGAAGATGAATCCAATTAGATACGATGGAAATTTACCATCCGGCATTAACATATGAGGATAGAAAAACGCTCTTCTGTCCTTGTTCTCTGTCTGTTGTCTCGCTTCTCTTCTCTCTGTTCTTCTCGGTTCTCTCTCTCCTCCGTGTTCGCGTTTGCGCTTCGGGTTTTGGGTTTAGGTACAGAATTCGTCTTCGAAGACGTTGCAGATTTTCCGGAAGAATCCGCCAATGACGCGGGTAAGGTCGATCAGTTCGGCCTTGAACACGTGGAACCTCAGCAGACTCTCGCCGAGGAAGTCGTCAGCGTCGAACGTCTCGGTTTTCTCTTGCAGCAGATCGAGGCTGCGCTCCAGCTGTCCCTGGTGGTACTCGAAGAGGTGTTTATGGCGCGCTTCGGGCCAGTCTGCAAAGTACCCAAACGCGTAGGACCACTTCAAGATCCGCCGACACTCGATGATTTGCTTCACAGCTTCCTCGAGAAACTCCACTTCGGAAATATCCCGCAAACTCCGCTGCAACAAAATCCGCATCTGCTTGTTCACTTGCGCCATCTGCTTCTCCGCCGCCACCCGCTGGCCGTGCGAGTGGGCCCTATACCTAAAAACCGCGAACGGTTCACACGCATCCACACAGACAACGACTCATACATATATAAATACATGTATATATGTATATATATATATATATATATATGTATATACGTATATATATGTATATATGCGCATGTACGTGCTTTTAAATTAAAAAGAGACACACATCTACATAGAGATCCATTCGTGCATCTGCAATCATCTATTTATATATGAATGGATACACATATATGTTTATGTATACCTGTATGTGTATCTATCGACATATATGCATGTATCTATATAATAAATGTACATATATATATATATATATATATATATATATATAGGTTGACTGTGTGTGGGTTTTAGGGTTAGATACCTTTCGAAGAAGTGGGCATATCTTTCGAGCGATTCTTTGGCCTTTTTGCGTTTTTCTTCGCTGGGGTCGGGCGGTCTTTGTTCGTAGACGTTGCATCTGTAGAAGTTGCTGGTTTGGTGTTTTTTCCAGTCGCCGAGGCAGAGCCAGCAGAACTCGAAGCCGCAGCGGCAAGTCATGTGCATGCATCCCTGGTTCTTCTCGATCGGCTGCTTGCACTTTGGACAGTTTTTCGTGTGGACGAGGATCCACGTCATGTTATCTGCTTCGCTCTGGTTTTTCAAATTCCAGCTCTTGATGATGTTGCACGGCACTGGACGGTGCGGTTCCTCGCTGCAGTACAGGCAGAACCGCGTGCCGCACGAACAGCACACGTCGCCGCCTTGAAGACGCCCGCCGGAGCTACAGAACGCAAAGGAAGACGAAGAGAAAGAAGAAGAGGAAGGAGAGGAAGGAGACGACAAGGCGTTGGATTGGATGTTTCGGGCTGCAGCGGCTGCAGCATCGCAGATGTCTGGGTTGTCCGTGCGTTCGCAAAAAGACGAGGTCGGAGGAGACAGGAGCGGGGAAGCGACGCCCACGGTGTGCTCGCGAAGAAGTTCGACGGCCATGGAGCACCCAGGCGCCGGACACCAACTCAACGCCGGGTGTCTTTCCACCAGGAGGCGGATCTGGAAATCTTGGAAGCGCTCGAAACTTTGCGGCGACAAAAAACGCCGCCAAAACGCATCGCGCACGACCTCGCCACACTTGTACAGCGGACACCTGAGACCACACGTGCGAGCGAACGAGACACCCGATCAAAAAGGGCGCTTCACACAGCTCGCCATTCCAGGCGAAGACACCCAAATCTAAAAGTGGCGGAGCTAGAGAAAAGAGTCACAAAGACAAACAGAGCGAGGCAGAGCTGTGGAAGATTGAGACAGAGAATTAGAGATACATATCTCCATTTAGAAACGGATAGACCGACGAAACCAGTGGTAGATAATACACATGTAGCCATATATGTGTACAGTATAGATGCACGTGGTTTTTAGATGTGTAGCATACGTGCATAGTATAGATGTATCGGAGTTGATATGGACCATGCGAAGATGTATCGAGACACGCGACGAAAAACGTAGACCATGCCGGGAGAAGGCTGTGTGGAGGAGCAAAGAACACAAGGAACATGAAAATCCAGAGACTCACCGTTTATCAACGGCACTCTCCGGTCCTTCTAAGATCGCCGCTTCCAGGTACATCCTCCAGCACCTGAAGCAGGAAACGCATGCGCACAGATAGACACTCAGTCTCAGCATCCGCGAAGTTCCAAAGGCGACCTTTCCCCCAGTTCGAACGACCTTCGTTCTTTTTATTTCCTGTAGTGTCGATCGGAGTTCTGCTGTCTCGAAGAAAACAACAGACGAAGCAGGTCAGAACGCTTCCCCAATCCCGCGAGTGTGTCCTGTCATAAGGCAGCGAATCGACGTAGCGTGCGAATGCATCGTCTCTGTCCTTCGAAATCGTTCCTCTTTCGCCGTTTATCGTTTCTATGGAGAAGAGGCCACCGCATCTCACTGCACAACGGCGGGCGAAACTCGAACGCCCCCCCCCCCAGCTGCGGGCTCCTTCCCCTTTTTTTTAAACAAGGAGACAACTACGGCAAAGTAGAGAGAAGGAAGAGGAAGACGAGAGAGACGAGAAAGAAGAGAGACGAGAGAGAGAAGAGATCAACAAGCTCTTCTTACTCATTTGCAAAGCGATGGCCGCAAGGGAGCGCCGAAGTTTCGCTAAAGGGGACCACCAACGTCGTGATTGGGCACTCAAACATTTCGGAAGAAGAAGAGGAAGACGAGGAGGAAGAAAAGGAGGAAGAGGAGGAAGAGGAGGGAGAGGAAGAAGAAGAGGAAGGAGAGCAGTCCCCGTCATCTGTGTCCTGTGGGGGAGGTAGGCGCGACTGGAAGAGAAAAAAGGATAAAACGCATCAGTTTGGGAAAAGAAACACGGTGAGGGCGTGATAGGAAGTGAGCGAGAGAAAGTGAACAGGCAAGGAACGCTGGGCGAGGACGGGACCAGGAAAGAAAACCCCAAAGCGCCACGTCCTGTCCAACATGAAAACGCGCCGGGGGGTTGAGAAGTGACAGTGAGGTTGAACCGCATGCCTTCACCCTCGATTAGATTTCACGTGTGTCTATGCGGGTGTAAGGACTATTATAGTAAATAAATATCTATACATTTGCATGCATTGAGCTAGTATGAATATCCACATATATAGATATAAATATAAATATATATATATATATATATATATATATTCATTCTGTTTGTTGGAAGGTTTAAAGGTGCACGTAGAAGGCCAAGGGCGCGGTCTTTCTGAAGACTACGTAAATCGGCAGGTGTAAAGGTAAGAAGCGTTGGATGGAGACGGAATGAAAATAAGATCTGCGTTTTGTTTCGTGCTGATTCTGCGAGAGATTTGGGAAGCTTCGATTACCTTTTTCAAGACGGCCCCGCGATCGGAGTACCACTCTTGAATGAGGTCGTCGGCGTGCCATCGGTACGTTCTCAGCAGGAGCCTGACGCAGAGAGAGAGAAAGAAAGAGAGAGGGAGAAAAGCTCGGGAGGGGAGGATATCGCGGGAAGTGGACGCGACAGGAGAGAGAGAAAGAAAAGAAGGGCGACAGAGACAGCAGAACAGAGGAAGAAAGAGGACAGAGAAAGAGACGAAGAGCGAGAGGAAGAAGGCGGAAAAGACGGACAGGAAAGAAGAGGGAAAGGAACGAGGAGGGAAAGGAACGACGAGGGAAAGGAACGAGGAGGGAAAGGAACGAGGAGGGAAAAGAACGAGGAGAGAAAGAATGCGAAGAGCGACAGAGAGAAGAATGAGAGGGAGAAAGAGAAGAAGCGAAGGTAAAGAAGAGAACGACACAGACGCACGAGAGGAGGAACTCAAGAAACCAGTACAAACGGCCAAGCCAGAACGGGAAGGGGGAGACAGGAGCTCGAGGGGAGACTTACGAAGCAACCTCTTCGTCGACACCAAGGAGCTCGGTGGATTCCTGGAGAATCTCGTGCATGCGCAAGCGCAGCTCCTCAGGCGTGAGAGCTCGGAAGAGAACTTGAGAACCCTGCGACGGAAAAACACATGGCGGGAGACAGAGAAAGGTGATACACGAGGCACAAGACGAGAGGGGGTTGGGGAGAGTGGATGAGTCTTACTTTTCTTTGTTCGATCGACTGGACCTCTGCAGAGACGACGTCGACGCCGATGTCGCTCTCGTCATCGAAGACATATTCCTCTGAGAGTAAATCGTCATCCTCTGACGGGCTGACGTTTTTCTGAGACCGTGGACTCTGTTCGGAAGGCCTGCGGTTCTCGAGTTCGGACAGCTGACCGTCTTTTCCTCCACCGTTTGCGGGCTCCGCCTCCCCCATTTTCGCCGCCTCGCCCTCTCTAGATGTGCACGCGCGAAAGCGAGGAGAGACAGATCCGAAGAAGAAACACGCGAAATTCTCTCAGAGCCGGGCTGAGCAGCCTCTCGCGCGCGGGGAACCGGGACACCCGGAGGCAGAGGGAGGAGAGACGAGAGAGAACGACGGAGAGAGGAAAAGAAGAAAAGAAGGAAAAGAAGAGGAGGAGAGAGAGTGGAGTGCGGCTTCTAAAGAGACGGGAGACGCGTCAAGCAAGCGAGGGTTCGCACACCGGTTTGTGGACGGGTCTCATGAGAGAGGCAGAGAAGGTGAGAAAGACAACAAAGGAAAATGAGAAAGAAGAGCGGGGAAAGAGGAAGAAAGAGAAGAGAGAGGAAGAAAACAAAGGGGAATCGAGGGCCGGAGAGCGGCCAACGGAGCGTGCGTTTTAGCAACGACGAACCGCGGGGAAGACCGCCTCCCGCAGGGGCGAATCGAGATCCCTGAGGAAGGGAAAAGAGCGACACAAAGAAATGGAGTCTTTGCCTTTCCGTTATCTCTGCCGCTGTCCCTCTGTCTCTCCTGAGTCTTGCTCCCGGGAAAAAGATGCCGAATCATTGCGGCCCAGAGAAAAACGCTGTCGGGTGTGTGAAGAGTCGCACGCGGGTATACCGGGGCGAGACAGCGAGAAATCCAGCTTTTTAAACAGGACTCGAAACGCCAAAGAAGAGACAGAAGAGCGGACAAAACAAAGAAAAGAAACACAGTTCGAGCTGAAGCGAGCATAAAAACTCCCTCATATCGCACGCCCTGCGTCATTCTGCCGCTCGACGGCGACGAGACACATCCCAAAACACCCGAGAGAGAGTCCAGCGGGCGCGTGACTGCAATTTTCTCTCAAAAAACATTCCACGACTCCAACACGTAAATCTGTAACAGATACGGAGTTTTTCAGTTGACACCCGGATACGTCTCACCTGGACATATATACAAACATACGTGTAGCCTATGTATATTTGTATTTTATTTGTATACACCTCCGTTTCTATGATTCTTGATTTTTAGAGGGGGCTCATGAATGGAGGCACTCTGTCCTTAACCCAGATCAAATGCATGTATTTAAAGGATGTATGTGTATACATCTGCATGTATTTAAAGGATATAGGTGTATACATCTGCATGTATTTAGAGGATATATGTGTATAGATATGCATGTATTTAAAGGATATATGAGTGTACATGTGCATGTATTTAAAGGATATATGTGTATACATCTGCATGTATTTAAAGGATATATGGGTATACGTCTGCATGTATTTAAAGGATATATGGGTATACATGTGCATGTATTTAAAGGATATATGTGTATACATCTGCATGTATTTAAATGATATATTTGTGTATATGTGCATGTATTTGAATGATATACTTGTATAGATATGCATGTATATATGTATATATATGCAGATAGATGCGCGTGATGCTTCTCTAAACGACCTGGCATCTTGATCTGTCTGGCTCCGTGTTTGGGACAGATCGAGTTCCTGAAGGCGCGCTCGGACTGCAAGTTCGCGTTCGTTCTGAGAACTCGAGAGAAAGCGAAAAGTGGAGAAGCAAGGAAGGATCTTTTGAAGAGCGAGAGGTGGGAGGCTACAAACGTTCACTTACGAGCCTTCATTCTCGTCCCTCGTGGCACTGCCTCGGCACGTGGAAAAAGAAATCAGCCAGCGTGAGGGAAGACCCCTCTCCTTTTTTGGCACAGCTAGCAGACAGAATGGAAGAAAAAACAATGACTGCAACGTCGAGGAAGGCAGAAACAAGCGCAGAAGAAACACAGATCTTTTTTTTCAGATCCAGATGTCACGTGTTCTTCAAAAGTTTAAAACGTGTGACTCAACTGGTGGACGCATCGTGCCTCTGTCGCCTCTCGTGTGCGTGTCTGAGAAAGGCAAGAAAAAAGAAACAGTTGAGGAATCGAGAGACGATCGCGAAGGTCAGAAAAGGAAGTGCCGTTGAGTCTGTGGGTCTCTGTTTTTTCTCGCTTCGCTCTGTGTGGACGCCAAGTGTTGGTCGAGGTCCGACGGAAACGACAGAGAAGTTGAAAAAGAGAACTTGAGAGACAGAGCGAGAGAGAGAAACAGAGAGAGAGAAAGGACAGAAGAGCGTGGGGAGGGACGCGTTCTCTCCGCAGCGCCGGTTGCGACACTCGCAGACCAAGAGTGTGTTTTGCGGAAAACGTGTTTTCCGTAGAAGATTCACGGAAAAAATCCGCGTGCCTCGCGCGAACGAACCGCGGGGGTTGCATGTGTCGGACAAAACGGTCTGCTTGCCTGGAACACCAAACGTCTGTCGACGTGTGCGCCCCCAGGCCTGCAACTATTTTCTCTTTCCTGCGAGAACACGCGTCTGCTACGTGGATCCATGCACCGAGTCGGTATTTGTAAGAGGCAGCATCGACGGAATGCATGCCTGTCTCGCCATCTGGTCAGAGAGAGCTCGTGTGTAAAGCCACAAGTTTCACAGCGTAAATACACCTGTGTGTTCGGATCTATCTAGACGGATACCTCTATGTAGACGTGGACGCGGTCACAGTTAAGATATAGAGGCACAGAGAGACAGAGCCATACAAAAGTTCAGAGACAGATACAAGGGAGGCAGATAGGCATAGAGCTCCCGACAGCTAGGGAGATGCATTTGGCTAGATTTAGGGTATCTATTCGGATATTCTTTTCGAGGGTTTTCTTCACGCCAGCGGCGGTTTCTTCTGGCCTCGCATGTTTTTCCTTTGTCGCCCTCGTTGCCTCAACTGCGTCTTGGTTTCTCTCGACATTCGCACCGGAGCGGTCGACTCGGATTGGCCACGCGCCAAAAGTCGCGTTTTCGTGCCTTGCAATTTTTCAGCAATCGAGCGGCATGCTCGAGTCCTTCACACAGAGAGGTGTACATACACCAGAAAACCCAGGCAACACACGCAGTCGACGAGCGAAAGCAGATTTGGGGCAGAGCATCAGAGTTGCACCACCAGCTACAGTGCCTCGAGGGAAGAGGAAACGCACGCAAAGATAAGGTTGACGGAGACAAGAGGGGGACGAGAAGAAGCGAGAGGAGCAACACACGCACATGGTGCGAAGAAGAGGCGCTCACACACGCTAGAGAGGCAAGGAAAAGCACGAGAAAAAAGAAGACTGGAAACTCAAGAGACTCCACGTTTCGCGTCTCTTCCCGAGCGGGAACGAAAAGAAGACGCTGCCATTTGTCGCCGCTGGTCCCTGGCGGGCTCGAACTTCTTCGCTTCGCAGAGAGAAAAGAGAGAAAATGACGCACTGCGATCTCCCCCCTCTTCTGTTTTTTTGTCGCGTCTCGGTTCCGAACTCTCCACAGAAGACAATTAGAGCGACTCCAAAAGAGGGAGAGTCTTGCCCTTGTGGATTTGGCCCCACCCAATCAGACGCCAGTGCTTATCGACGCGGCGGCTGAGGGCGATTTTGTCTCCCACCTGGAAACACAAAACATGCCATGTACAACATTTTCTCAGCGATCGGAAAGGCCCAGGAGAGTCGCAACGCACAGCTTAACGGATCCGAAACAGAACAACGACGCACCAGAAAAGGCACTTTCTTGCTGGAACCCCCGCGAGTGGCTGGGATCAATGCCGGTCCAGTGTCTATACAGCCGGAAGCCAATTTTATATATTATATATGTTATATCTATATATTTTTGTATATTTGTTTAAAGACAAAGCCACCACGCAAGCCGCTGTGCTCCATGCCGCGAGACACTCGGGAAAACTCCGCTTCACCAGCACATGCTTATCCAGACACCATCCATGAAAATATCTCCAAATCTAAACACAAATATATATACATCAATTGGTGTCTCTACGCAGGTATATGGTATCGATATGTAAATAACTATTTACATATATATATATATATATGCATGCGTAGGAGATGTGCCGGCCGCTGAGGCAGTAAGTTGAGAGGCACCTTCGTGGGCGGATGCCTTCTCAGACTTTTTTCACTTTCCTTGCTTACCCGCGTGCACACAGGCCCAGTCAACTCCAACTTCGCCATCTCGGGTTTCAGGCCTGCAACGCGCGCGCCGACGCTCGTGCTGGCGATGTTCACCATGAGGAATTCGCCCTTTTTCAGCTTGGAGACCTTCGTCGACTTGTCTCCTTCCTGGCAACACAAAAAGGAAGCTCTGACACGCCGGCGCATCGCCTCTCCCCTTCTCTCTTTCTTCCTGTCACCTCTTCCCTTCTCTCTCTTTTCCTCTGTCTCTTCCCCCTTCTCGTTCGCGCGCCCCTTCGTTTCCCGCTGCCTCGCTGCCTCCCCTTACCTGGCTACGAACGCCGAGCAGTCGGCGCAGCAGGTAGTAAGACACCTCCATTTCTCCGAAGCAATCTGGCAGGTTTCCAGGGTGGCCCAAAACCTGTCCGACGAGACGATCGGCTCTCGTCAAGGTCGGATCGATGTTGGTGCCGACGCCAATCAGGCCGCCCGGCACGGCGTACTTTAGCGGATTCTCTTCCGCAAACATCGACATAATGGTCGAGACAATGGGCCTGAACGCGCGAGCAGAAACGCGAAACACCGCCGTCCACGCTGTGTACATACACTTCGCGACGGACGCACCCATTGACTCCGCCGCGTGCATGAATGCGCACATGCATGCATGTTCGAGGGAAACAAGTCACGCCCATGGGGCACGCGCATGCACGCAACGTGAACGAAGAGGGGAAACGAGCAAACGATGACGCCGAAAGATCAGAGGGAAGAACGTCAAAGCCGCGATGGAGAGATACAATCCGCATGCAGGCACCGAGAGCGGAGACCAACTGGCGATTTACCGCGTTCAACCATAGACAGCAGAGGCACGGCTGGACAAGCTGATTCCGCATGCGAAGCGACCTCTCAAGACCAAACTGGACGCGTCTTCTTTGGTGCCTCGTGTTCCCTTTCCCTTGCTTGTCTTTCTCCTCTCTTTCCTTTTTCTGCCTCCTTTGCCCTCGCTTCTCCTGTCCTTGTTGTGTTGTTGCTCACCTGCACTGAATGTTACCAGCTGAATCCTTGCTGATGATTCCGGGCCTCACTTCGATGTCGTCTCCGACCTTGAGCACTCCCTGGCTGATGCTTCCTCCAGCAACGCCACCCTGGAGGTTTGAAGCTTCTTCGCCGGGCTAAAAACGGCCGCATGAATTCACATTTATATAAAAATAAAAATCTCTAATTATACAGATGTGTGCATATATGTGAGTGCGCATCTAGGGACAAAAGGCTCTACACGCTCCGCGTGTTTGCAAAACACAGAATACACGTCAGACGAAGGCATGATTTGGAGCGCGCTTCGAGGTCGCCTGTACATGAATACGGATGTGGACTTGTGAAGGCTAGACATAACTTCGTGGTGGGAAGAGAGTTCATAGCATGTGGAAGTACTTGAAGTGCACACGTTTTTTCCTGTCACTCCCCCGCTGGCCCCCTGTGGTCACGCTGCGCGTGTACGCTGGCCTTATGGCACTTAAACCTACGCGTGTATGATACACCGGTACTTGTGGATGCATGCCCTGATGCATCGATACAGATAGGTGTTTACATCGATCAAAACCTACGTATGAGTGTGCATAGATACAATGTATACACACACGAATGTATAGAAACGCATGCGTAAAAATACATATATACATATATTTATAAATGTGCATCTGTGCACGCATGACTCGCATGTGCGTCGAGGACTGGACTCGCTTTTCGAGTGAACAGGAGAGAGACGGAGTCACGTTTGATTCTTTGAGTCGAGTTCAAAGGCTTACCTTGTTGACGTCGAAGGAGCGAATAATGATCATTTGCGGCGGGCTCGTGAAGTCGCGAACGGGAACAGGCACCAGCGTGCAGATGTACTGGCAGAGAATGTCGATGTTGAACTTCAAGACGGCGCTGACCGGGATAATCGGCGCCTTGTCCGCTGCCGTTCCTGGAAAGAAAACCAAAGCGAGCGCGAAAAATCGAGAACGGAGCATAGTGGCACCACCGGCTGTTTTTCCTCCCAGTTTTCCCATATTAAAGTATGCACGTGCAAAAGGAGGCTGATGTATACAGCCACATCTATAAATAAATGCGGAGATACATAAATGCGCCTACACATCATACACATAAATATAGATAGACGAAGACAGTTACGCACAACTCCACATACTGATAACAGGAGACCTCGACTGGCACAAGATAAATATCCACACATAGATGTCGATCGACGCATGCGTCGGTATATATATTTGTATCTAAAACAGTGAAGTTTCGAGGGCACTGGAGACGCGCAAAAGTGACCAAAAGTACGCAACCTTTCAGCTGGGAGAGTGTCTACCCAGTGTTTTTGCTGTGGCGCTTGTTTCTTCCGACAAAGAAGAGGCACCACACGGGACAGAAGAATGAAGTCGAGCAGAACGTGGAAGCGAGGAAATATCCCTCGAGCATCACGACGAAGCGTCACAGCTGAATCCAACGAGAGGTGTATGTACACTGCGCGGGATGCGCATGTGTGTGTGTGTGTGTGTCGAGCCGCAGCTCACCTGCGACGAACGCGCGAATCTCTTCTTGTTGTTGCTGAGCCTGCGACTCCTTGATGAGTTCGACTTTGTTCTGGAGAAAAAACGGAACGCACACATCCCCAGCTCTCTCGGGTCTCCCCCCACCTACAGACGTCGCCTCTCCACACCGACGACTGGAAACTCGCTGCGCGGTTCCCCCGCAAAGGTGCGCAGAAAACCGGATTCCTTCCTGTATATTCTTCCCTCGCAAAAAACCAGCGCCTTGTGCATCCATCGATCTTTGGACCGCGCGAACTTCCCCGAAAACAGTTTTCCTCTCTGTCGTCTCCAAAAACCCAGCTTTTTTTTTGAGTCGCGCGGCTGCTGTCACTCTCTCGCCGTTCCTCACCTGGAGAATGATGATGTGCTGGAGACGCATGATCTCGACAGCAGCGAGATGTTCACTCGTTTGCGGCTGGGGGCAAGGCTCGTTTCCAGCAATCAACAGTAGGGCAGCATCCATGACTGCCGCGCCATTAAGCATCGTCGCCATAAGAATATCGTGTCCCGGGCAATCGACGAAGGAGACGTGTCTGAGAAAGAATGGCGTGTCACAGAAGCCAAAAACGAGGCGCGTCCTCTCTTTGTCTCCCGCGCAAAAAAGCGACGCACTTCCCCTCTTCCAGGATCCAGTTTCACTCCGCCAGTTTCACCGTCTGCGGTCTCCGACTCACCGGAGCAAGTTCATCTTGTGGCCGCAGCCGGGGCGAGGGCAAGGCGGATCGTCTTCCTTCGAGCTTCCATAGCTCTTGTAGCACTCCGGCTCGGGGCACTCGGGGTTCGAGCACTTGTAGATCTTCGCGTTCGCGTATCTGGAGAGCAAGGACGGAGGTAGCGCCCAGTGAAGCAGACGCATGTGGGGGGAAAGGCCAGGCGGCATTTCAGCGGGGGCCAGAAAGGGGGAAGAGAAAAACGGGAGTCTTTCTTCTGCCGACTGTGCACAACACACTGTTCGACGGAAACTGAACGGGGCGACAGACGAGAAGAGGAAGCCACGGGAGAAGAGTTGTCGAGATGAAAACGTACCCTAGCTTAATGGTAATGTTTCTTTCCTTCTCGTGCTTAAAGCGGACAGTCTGTACACCCGAGACCGCCCGCACAATCGTCGATTTTCCGTGGGCGACATGGCCAATTGTGCCAAAGTTGATGGTTGCCTGAAAGCGAGAAAATCCACAGGAACACGGGAGAGAATGCAGGGACGGAAAAAACGGGGTCCAGCACACAGCACACAGACGACCTTCCGACACACACGCCGTGTCTCGACTGCTTCACGAGGAAAATGCAGATGCGAGGAAACAAATCACCCATCAAAAAGCGCGTAGTTAGACACACGAATGTGCACACATGCACGTGGTGAAAACGCCGCGCACGTGTGCAAAGCAGCCGTGAAGACGCAAACACTCCCATGATCTTTCTGCACGTGCATGCGTGTCCACTCTCCCCTCAAAACGGAGTGCGATTTCAGAACCCATCCAGATCCCCAGTTTTTGAATACCGCCATGTTCCGCACGCTTCACACCCGCCCTTTCCTCTCCGTTCCTTGAAGCCACTGCTGTGAGAAAACACCCCTTTCTGCTGTCTTTTCCACGAGGGAAAAAAGTCTTACCTGTCTGCTGATGACATCTGGAGACAGCGGCGTGAGCTTGCTGATATCCAGAGTCTCCAGATCCTGCAAGAAAGGGAGAGTGGTGGGAAACGCAGATGGGTCCAAAGGCACACGCTGGCAAGACGAGAAAAGCGTAGAACAATTATTGAATGCTGCGAGACAGCCGGCGAGACGAAGAGTGGCAACGAGCTGTTGCTCATCAAACATCGAAGGGTACGAAGCGACGCCGTGTTACATTCCGCCCCAAAAAACATCCGGGGTAGGTGGGAAGAGGGATAAGACGAACAAAGAGGGAGAGAAACAAGGAAAGCAGCCGCGAGGAAAGACACGAAGGAGGCGAAGACGCGAAAAGAGTGTGCGCGGGTCTTGAGCAGAAAGGACAGTCGCAAACAGGGGAAGGCTCGAAAAAGACTGTAGTCGACGGCACAAAAATCGGCGAGTATGCCTCCGTAAAGAAGCATGTGATGCCAATATTTCACTGAAAAAGCAGACAGAAGGGACTTCCACTGGCTGACGCCCTGGTCCGAAATGCTACGGTGTACAGACACCTCCCCGGGAAAACAAGTCGCAATCTGCACAGCGTCCAGGGACGTGAGAAACGGAGGTTTCCTTGATCGCCAAACCACGATGCCACGGCGTGCACAACACAGCTTGCCGGTCTCCTCCCGTCACTGTGGCAAGAGTAACAGGAAAGAAACCAGAATCCGGAGGGAAGAAACGGAGAAATGCGTCGAGGTAGAGCTCTTCACATGTGTTGACGGTTTTGTTGCATCCTCTCTGGACAAAGACGGGGGGGAAGATCGAGAAAAAGCGCACGAACCTGAGGCCTGAGATGGTCTGTCGTTGCGTTCGCCATTTCGTCGAGCGAGGAAGTGAGAAAAGCGGAGAAAGACAAGAAGGGAACCGGTCCGCGGGGGTGAGGAAAACCGAGAACTTTGCGGAGGATTCGCGCCAAGGCGGGTCTCCGCCGATCACTTGTCGAATGTAAAGTGGCAAGAAAGACCCCGAACAACCTCGAATCCTTTTCTTCTACAGCATGCAGTTCGCGGACGCCGACTCGAAGCACCGCGGTCTGCTGATCCAGTGAGGAGGGGGTATGGCTCTAAAATGGACAGCCAAAGACGAGATTTTGAATCCTGAATACCAAACCCAAAAGACGACTGATCCAAAGAAAAAGGGACAGCTGAGGGGAAACGCCACCAGAACCGAAAGCCGAGGAGGGCCACGGCGTCGTGAGTCTGGGGTGATTTGCAGAGAAAGCTCGAAAATGGCGGGAACGAGGTAGAGGGCGAGAAACCACTTTGTGGATCCAGGTAGAACTTCGAAAAGTGGTTACCCGAGAACCACAGGAAAGAAGAGACGAGGAGGAAGAGAATATCAGGAGAAAGGAAATCGGTTTCCGTACGCGGTTAACCAAAATTATGCCGGAGTGACTCTCGCACAGCTGCTGCTTGTTGTGAGGGGCCGAAGGCAAGAAAAGTTGGTTGTGTTGCAAAGTAAAAACTCACGAGAAAGGGAGACAGGACACACCGAGGCAAGAGAGGAGAGGCCAGCTGATGCAGAGAAAAGAAAAAGTCGCCGACGAATAATGCACGCAAGGATCCACGGGAAACCAAGAGCGAGCGGCCGTGAGAGTTGCTGCGACCCCGGAATTCTTTCCTACTTCATCTCGAAGTTGTTACGGCAACAAAACGAGGGGATCCATGCGCCTCCCACTTCCTGCGCTCCAACAACCCCCCAGGGTGTTCTCCGTACAATAGAGCGTACCATCCCGACGAAAAATCAGCAGACCAGGGACAGCATGCGGGCACACATTCAAGGTCTTTCTCGGCCTTCGGCTTCTTCCTGGCAACAGAATGCATGCAAGAGGGGGCTGGTCACTGCTCTAGGGCCAAACAACGCAGTGGAGGGTCTACTCTCGTGCCTCCTCGAGCAACTTCTTTTCCTTCGTTGGATCCGTTCTTCCGTGGTGAAGTGAGGAGCGGATAATTACGGTGGAGCGCGCAGAATTCAGCACAAAATAAACGCTGATGAGGACAGGCTGTATACGAGGCAGCTCTGTAGAATACTCGTTAGCAAACGGGCCCCCAACTGTGGACAGAGGACATTCCCAAAACAAACTTTGTAGGATTTCGGGTGTGTTTAAAATAAAACAGAGCGGATAAAAGTGTGGGTTGAGTTCAGTTACGTGGAACAGTGCCCACGGCAGTGCGAAGCGTTCACACGAGTACGGGCAACCACAATTTACCTCCAGCAGTTCAAGTTTGTCCCAGCAAAATGCCAAACACTTCTCCTAGGAAGGTTTTTGGTGATAGGTGCGAGAGAAAAGCCGTACGCCACTAAGCAAAACCTACTTACGTTTAACGAGGCAAAATTTTAGGATGGACGGGACGGCGGTTGGCAGCTTGGCCAGCCCTTGAACCAACTTGAAGTGGAATGGGAAAGTTAGGATGAAACAACACAGTTCGAATGCGGTCCCAAGTGGTTTTGTGCTCCCAAGAGGCAACCAGCGGTGTTCATACGTCCGTATTCCGCATTCAGAGACCACATCACAACACGGCCATGCTTCGGAGCTTCGGGAACCCTGCATGATACCATGTAAGACTTGTCCATGAATATCCGGGCCACGTGGTGGTATATGTACACAGAGACTGATCATAAAACTGCAGCTCAAAATGGCAGCGTTCAACATATAGTTAGAGAAGTAGCAGCAGGATGGATGGCACTTCGTACAGACAAGTCCCAAACAGAGAGCATTTTGACGAGCGACTCTTGCGCAGCATCTCACACAGGAACAGCGAGGTCGCGTACTTCCACAAAAGGCAGCCGTGGGATTCCAAAACTGAGGAGTGTGTTGGGTTTGTTTTCGTCTGGCGAGTTTGAATGCTTTGAGCAGAAGTTAATACCGAAGTAGAACAGTTGCATGTATGTATGCATGTGGGGAGTGCTGAGTGAACTACGTGTGGAAGTGCTGTACATCCCTCGGTGGCAAGATTGTGGATAAAAATAGTTATATATATATAAATAAATATGCATGTGAAAATATGTTCAACTACAAATGCCAAGCCGTCTCCTACACGGCTTCTCGTGAACTGCAAAATGTAACTTTCCATGGTGTCACCTGTTGCCACACGGCATGTACAACTGATTCTTCGCGGCATAACTGCGGAGAGTCTGTGGTGTTGGGAGGTATTCTCTCTCCACGTTTACGCGTACTCTTGGTTCGATTTTCTTGTGTTCGAAGATCCCATTTGAAAGTGTTTTGATCGGAAACTGGGTACTGTGACGCGTCAGGCAACCGTCCCGGAACTCTGCGCGAGGGCACGGTGGAAGCAAAACTGGATAGTGCTCAGAACAGCCCCAGAACGGTTTTCTGGGCAGATCACCGAGGTGTTGTGCCAGGAGTCTACTGTGATCGTGAAGAGTCGGTTTCAGCGGGCGTTAGGATGGCCAGATAGTTTCAGTATTGAAAATTTGCAATTCGAACTATAAACGGCTGCCGTGCCACGGCTGCAAGTGAAAATGCATCGCCACCAAACCTTCAACACCTGCCTCGACATGCGACAGTTCCTCTCCTGCTGATGTATAGTCTTTTGCCAGCTCCTAGGTCTTTCTTGCTCAGGTGGACTGCAAGCGCAGCTGCATGATATGGCAACGTTTGCTGACATGTGTTAACCCCTCTCACGGACAGTGAAATATGTCATCCCAGCAGGTGTGGCAGCGGTGTAGACAGTAGCACGAGGGTACACTCGTTTGCACCATTGTATCTTTAACTACAGCCAGTACCTGTTGTGTTTTCTGAAGCTGTGGTGGTTGCTTATCTTGCATCGGCTCGGAGAACCTCAATCAAGTGTGACGGAATGGGGACGAGAACGGTTATGTCTCTGCACTGAAAAACATCCATCTTGGCACGCGTGTTCCATTTCTGGGGGAGTGCTATCTGGACCACAGACACAGCGTTTCCTTGCGACAGAAAGGTTGCTGCCTACATAAAATATGCTACCAATCGGTGCTCCACACCCGCCAATGGCGGTGACCTGCCGCTTCTACCTGAGTCGCGGGTTTCTGGCGACGGACCTGGAAGGTGCCGCTGCGCACTGAAACAGAGGGGACAGCGGAGAGACAGGAAGGCTGCATGTTTCTCGAGGCAGCCCCGTTTTTCTGTATTTGGAAAATTGAGGAGCCGGGACGCGTGAGTTGATTTGCCATGCTTCACATCAAACACGAGAAGAAAAGTGGGTTTTTCGCGTGATGAGCACAATGAGCACTGCCCGTTTTCGGCGAACCACCAGGCGACAGCCGCACGGACGGGCTAGACGTTTCTCAGTACCTCTTTTTGGCGGCTACCGCAAACCCCGCGCTTCGCCCATTCCGCCTACAAGACAACCCACGAGTATTGCTACGAATTTCAGCACTCAGCTAGAGAAGTGAACTTGGTACGCAGCTCTCTGGTTTACAATCTACAAGAGGAGCACATCTGCCACGTTTTTGGGGCTTTGTTATTCAATTTTCTCGTGCGTCTCTTGTATCCCTTAGGAGGCAATATAACAATGACCCAAAATCCAGGGGTCTTCGAAACCGCAACGACGGTAGCTTCTTGCAGGCGGCCGGTGTTTTTTTGTCGTCCCTTGCGTTCAGGGCTGAGTGCATGCTTCCTCGTGGTTTTCCTTTGCAGTTTCCGTGTTCAATTTTTAGTTGCCGAACAAAACCAGTGTACACAGGCTAAGTCGGTTTTGCAACTCGATGCAAAAGACAACACGACAGTTACTTTTTCCTGTGGGAGCGGCGTCGGACATCTGTATCCCCCTCCCCCAGGCAACTCCGGTGGCAAGAAGGTCTGCGAGACGTCGGCTTGCACGGATGCCGTAGACGTCACACTCACAGGTGTTAAATGGAACCCGAATTCCAACGGCGGTTCGATTACCACCGCATCGGTTCCGCAAGCGAGCACAATTTATGTAAAATGCACCTCCACGCCCACGCAACAAGAAACAGTCACACATGACGCCAGGGGACCCGGCCCCCAGGGAACTGAAGAGAAAAACTGCACGGTTCAGATTTCAATTTGGGGACCACCGAAGCAAGGATCGGCTGATTACCCTGAACCCAGTAAGTTTGCGAGCAATTCCCTGCGACCACAACTCTTCACAATACGCCTCAATTGCAGTACTCCAAACACCTTGTTTCAGTTCTTTGTCGTTGGATTCGTTCTGCATCCAACCATGACAAACATTTCCTCTTTCAGAGAACGGGAATGTGTAAGGTCGGTGGCCGGATTTCGGATTTTCCTCGGGGACATTGGAGTCCACTACACGCCCCCATGCGGCAAGTCCTTTCTATGACTGGCATGTCGGTGGGGGGGGAGGGGTGGATGCAGCCCATTTACGGAAGAGGAGAGTTCAAGAGATTTACCCAGGTGTCGTTAGGGCGAGAAAAGGGCAACATGGATAGGTGGCGGATGGCAGAGAGGAAAGGAGTCGTGACACTCGACAAAGCTGAAACCAATGAGGCACACGAGTTTATCAGGATTACGAGGGCATAGTTGTCGCGACCACACAACTTCGTTCATTCGTCAGTGGACGAAACATGTGGTGGACGGGAAAGATGCCAGAGATGTGCTTAATATCGAGGCAGTGTTTCTCCATCAGCGATCAGGGACGAATCAGAGAAACACTCTTTTTCGATGAACCCAAGCCATCCGTACCAGGCTGCAGAGACGGATGGATTTGTCCCCCGTCAGCAGTGTCGAGGTGGAATGGCAGGTGTATTGTGGCGGTGTGGCGACGGTGCTTAGCATTCTGGTTTTGCTTTACTAGGCGATTCTTTGGGGGGCTACCATTTACCCCGGCACACGTTCCCAACGGAGTTCCTCTGCTCGTTTTTGGAGGAGGGTCTGCAGTAGGAATAGTAGGCGTATGTGTGCCACTGGGCTGCCTATGGGGTTGATCGTACATGGGTATTCCACAAGTAAGTCTGGTGGTGGGAGCCTGTTGTAGACGTCTTTCTAGCGAATAGAACGTGCTGAACAGCGCCGGTAGTCTCCGATAGAACGCGGGTGTGATTTCGCTATTGAGCTCCCATATACTGTTCTGGTGTTTGCTGTGTTTTTGCTTGTGGTCTTCTGTCCAGGCACCTGCAAGGACGGTGATACTCTCAATCTTCAAATTACCTCTGCCAATCAATCGGTAACCTTTGCTTGCGGAGCCAACCAAAATCTTACTCCACAACTTTTTGATAAGGTCTGTGAAACCGACACATGCGATTCCCAGGCCCTGCTAGCACACACCCTTTCCGGCGCCTCCATGGTGCAGCATGCCTCCCAAAAAGGAAAAACAGACACCTCAGCCTACACGCTGACAGTACCAAACCTTCCAGATCAAGCCAAGACACTTTACTATAAGTGCGCGGGCACCGCCAAGCAAGGTAGTAAAACGACAGAATGCAAAATAGCAATCGCAGTCGCGAAAGCAGAAGCCGGCGACGGATCAAGTGGACCGTCTTCTGAAACCACAACGATACCCCCCGAGGCCTCTGGAAGTAGCGCTGGAAAATGGAGCACGACACGTATCGCCTCTCTCTTCAGTCTTCCTCTACTGTTGACAAATATGATGTGAGTTGGCTTACATTTACACATCAATTCATGATATTTTTTCCGTTTCTGTCCATAGCACCACTTCGAAGGATCAACGTCTCCTGCAGAGCTAGACTATACATGCAGCGTCCCCAACGTGCAAAATAGAGTTTTCTCTGACTCCTCCGGTTCTTCTGGGGTGGAGCACGTGGTGACACAGCTGCATCCGGCGATTGGAAAGCCGAATCATGGTTTATGCGCAGACGCCTGGTCAGCCGGAGAGGTGCCAAACAAGGGATCACTACACCATTTCGGTTCACTCATCATCCAGAAGGATGGTCGGCTGCGCGGTGACGTGTTGCTGTCCTGCTTTGTGCTTGAGCGGGTTATCCGGGACGGACTCGCTCTGGCATTGAGGGGATGCCACTCGGTCTCTCTCGTTTCTTAATATCAAAAGCCATACAAAGATGTGGCGAGTTTTTTGAACTCGCGTTTGTGGCAACGGCTGCCGTGCTGGGAAAAAAGGGAAGTCGGCCGGCCGGTAAACACTTTATGGAGAAGAGGTTTCTCTGCAGCAAAAGACATCTAGATTTAGTTGTCCGCTATTCAGTTTTGCTGTGGTTCTTGGGCATTCCACACACGCATCCAAAGGGCGTTAACCAACCGAGTCTGTGGGAGGGAGTGTGGGGGGTCCGCCCACAGTCCTCCCTAACTCTCGCTGCCCGGATACGAGATGTGGGATGTCGGATGACAGATTTGTGAGCGCAACATTTGGGAAGATAGTAGTGTCGTGCGTGTCTCGACGTAAAAAGGCGCAGCCGGGTAGCCGTCGCCGAGAGAAGAGGACAGGCAGTATATGATTTCGAAAAGAAGGTACCAAGGAAACAGCACTGCTTGCCAGAACAGGTGATGCCAATCTGTGGAATGTATTGCAGTTGAACTGGTCGCCAGGTTAGGTTCCGTGAGTTACCATTTTAGGTGAGGACTGGTATGCTGTTCGAGACGAAATGGACTGCCATACGCAACAAGTGCATACCCAGATTTTCATGGGTGTTTCACTGCATGAGCAAGTTAGGTACGGAGTCGGCTTCTAAGCGTCTCCTTTGAAGGGGCAAAAATGACTGTGCACGCGCATTCATGCAACGAAGATTACCGTTGTCTGCGTGGGTCATCCATTTCTGAATAGACTTGTCAGCTCTTTCGTTTCCTGGTGGAGTGCAAGCTCGAACTGAACCATATCGATGCGTGCTGACACATGGTGAAAACTTACACGGACTGACAGCAGGTCCTACCCCAAGATGTATTAGTGTCAGCAGTACCACGAGAGTATATTCGCTCGCAGCCTTGTTCCATAAGGGCTCGGTTCTGTCGCTGGACACCACTATACTTAATGCACTTAACATGATGGTCATGAAAAGCACAATAGAACTTGGATCGGGTAAACAAAGACATTCAAGATCTAAACCAGTAGTCCAGAGGCTGTGGACCGGTGCGTACTTCACGTTTGCTCAGAGAACCTCAAACGAGTGAGGCGCCAGGGACAGAGAATGTGGCTCTTCCACTCCTGGAAACAGCTACGAGAACTGCTGTGTTCTCCCTTTTGGCAATTACCTCGGTATCTAACTCACATGGACAAACCAAGATGAGCATCGTAGGAAGATTTGTTGTCCATCCGAAATTTCCTACCCGTCGTCTGTCCTCACTCGCTGGTGGTAGAGACTGATCGTTGCTGCCATGCATACCGCTTTCTGAAATCGGGGCTGACATGCGAGACAAGACAAATACGACGAATGGAGGGTGAAGCCACAGACTTGTTTTTTCTAGAGGGGGGCAGCAACGTTCGCTCTCTTCAGAGAGCAGGGATGTGAGTCATGGGGATTGGATCTGACCGCCTCTCTAAAAACACGGGGGAGCTAGCGCATTTTTCCAAAAACCGACAATGCCTGTTTTCGGCGAGCCGAGGGGCGCCAATGGCACGGAGGCGCGAAGGGTTCTCGAGAGCATCGTTTTCTGCCGCCGCGACGGTCCCCCCTCCTCCCCGCCCCCCTATTTACGGATAGAGCCCGACGGAGCGACTGGCAGCAATTGTAGCTCTCATCTGCAGAAGTAAAATTGGGAAAATGTCTCTCAATTTTACTCCACACATTTATCACATCTTCCACGGTTCTGTAATTTGTTCCATTGAGTTTTCTCATGATTCTCTCCTGTGTCTGCTAACAAAGAGTAAAACGATGACGCAAAATCCAGGGGCCTTCAAGACCGCCACGACGGTCGCTGCTGGCAGGCGGACGGTGTTTTGTCATCCCTTTTGTTCATGGCTGAGTGCGTGCTTCGTCATGATTTTCCTTTGCAGTTTTCGTGTTCAACTTTCAGTTGCGGAAAAAAACGAGTGTACATTGCAGAAATCGGTTTTGCAACTCGATGCAAAAGGCAACAGCCCAGTTACTTTTTCCTGTGCGAGCGGCGTCGGACATCTGTATCCCCCTCCCCCAGGCAACTCCGGTGCCAAAAAGGTCTGCGAAACGTCGGATTGCACGAACGCCGTCGAAGCCACACTTACAGGTGTTGAATGGCAGCCGTCGGCCAGCGGCGGTTCGATTACCGCAACATCGGTTCCACAAGCAAGCACAATTTATGTAAAATGCACGTCCACGCAACAAGAAACAGTCACTCATGACGTCAGAGGACCCGTCCCCAAGGATCCTGAAGAGAAAAACTGCACGGTTCAGATTTCAATTTGGGGACCACCCAAAGAGGAATTGACTGATTACCCTGAACCCAGTAAGTTTCCGAGCAATTCCCTGCGACCAAAAGTCTTCACAATACACCTCAATTGCAGTAGCCGGAATAGTTGGTTTCAGTTCTTTGTCTGTGGATTCGTTCTGCACCGGCCCATGACAAACATGTTCTCTTTCAGAGACAGGGAATGGGTACGGTCTCTGGCTGGAGTTCGGATTTTCCTCGGGGACACTGGAGTCTCCTAGACCCCCCCCTGCGGCAAGTCCTTTGGCGGGGGGGTGGGGAGGAGGCAGCCCATTTGCGGAAGAGGGGGGTTCAAGAGATTTACCCAGGTGTCGTTAGGGAGAAAAGGGCAACATGGATAGGTGGCGGATGGCAGAGAGGAAAGGAGTCGTGACACTCGACAAAGCTGAAACCAATGAGGCACACGAGTTTATCAGGATTATAAGTGCATAGTTGTCGCGACCACACAACTTCGTTCATTCGTCAGTGGACGAAACATGTGGTGGACAGGAAAGATGCCAGAGATGTGCTTAATATCGAGGCAGTGTTTCTCCATCAGCGATCAGGGACGAATCAGAGAAACACTCTTTTTCGATGAACCCAAGCCATCCGTACCAGGCTGCAGAGACGTATGGATATGTCCCCCGTCAGCAGTGTCGAGGTGGAATGGCAGGTATATTGTGGCGGTGTGGCGACGGTGCTTAGCATTCTGGTTTTGCTTTACTAGGCGATTCTTTGGGGGGCTACCATTTACCCCGGCACACGTTCCCAACGGAGTTCCTCTGCTCGTTTTTGGAGGAGGGTCTGCAGTAGGAATAGTAGGCGTATGTGTGCCACTGGGCTGCCTATGGGGTTGATCGTACATGGGTATTCCACAAGTAAGTCTGGTGGTGGGAGCCTGTTGTAGACGTCTTTCTAGCGAATAGAACGTGCTGAACAGCGCCGGTAGTCTCCGATAGAACGCGGGTGTGATTTCGCTATTGAGCTCCCATATACTGTTCTGGTGTTTGCTGTGTTTTTGCTTGTGGTCTTCTGTCCAGGCACCTGCAAGGACGGTGATACTCTCAATCTTCAAATTACCTCTGCCAATCAATCGGTAACCTTTGCTTGCGGGGCCAACCAAAATCTTACTCCACAACTTTTTGATAAGGTCTGTGAAACCGACACATGCGATTCCCAGGCCCTGCTAGCACACACCCTTTCCGGCGCCTCCATGGTGCAGCACGCCTCCCAAAAAGGAAAAACAGACACCTCAGCCTACACGCTGACAGTACCAAACCTTCCTGATCAAGCCAAGACACTTTACTATAAGTGCGCGGGCACCACCAACCAAGGTGGTAAAGTGACAGAATGCAAGATAGCCATAGCAGTCGCACAGGCAGAAGCCGGCGACGGATCAAGTGGGCCGTCTTCTGAAACCACAACGATACCCCCCGAGGCCTCTGGAAGTAGCGCTGGAAAATGGAGCATGACACGTATCGCCTCTCTCTTCAGTCTTCCTCTACTGTTGACAAATATGATGTGAGCTGGCTTACATTCACACATCAATTCATGATACTTTTTCCGTTTCTGTCCATAGCACCACTTCGAAGGATCAACGTCTCCTGCAGAGCTAGACTATACATGCAGCGTCCCCAACGTGCAAAATAGAGTTTTCCCTGACTCCTCCGGTTCTTCTGGGGTGGAGCACGTGGTGACACAGCTGCATCCGGCGATTGGAAAGCCGAATCTCGGTTTATGCGGAATAAGCCTGCCAGCCGGCGAGGTGCCAAAAAAGTGATCGCTACACCATTTGGTTAACTCACCATCCAGAAGGTTGGTCGGCTGCGCGGTGACGTGTTGCTGTCCTGCTTTGTGCTTGAGAGGGTCATGCGGCACGGACTCGCTCTGGTATTGGGGGGATGCCACTCGGTCTCTCGTTTCTTAATATCAAAAGCCACACAAAGTTGTGGCGATTTTTTAAATCTCGGGCTTGTGGCAACGGCCTCCGTGTTGGGAAGGCAAGTCGGCCGACCGCTAAACACTTTATGGAGAAGAGGAGTCTCTACAGCGAAAGACATCTAGATTTAGTTGCCCACTATGCCGTTCTGCTGCTGGTTCGTGGGCATTCCACACACGTACCAAAAAACCGTTAGCCAACCGAGTGTGTGGGAGGAAGTGGGGGGGATCCGCCCCCCGTCCTCCCTAACTCTGGCTGCCCAGATATGCGATGTGTGATGTCGGATGAAAGATTTGTGAGCCCAACATTCGTCAAGATAGTAGTGTCGTGCGGTTCTCGACGTGTGAGGCGCAGCCTGATAGCCGTCGTCGAGGGAAGAGGACAGTCAGTAGACGGTTCCGAAAATAAGGTACCAAGGAAACAGCACTGCTTGCCAGAACAGGTGATGCCAATCTGTGGAATGGAATGCAGTTGAACTGGTCGCCAGGTTCGGTTCCGGGAGTCACCATTGTAGGTGAGGACTGGTGTGCTGTTTGAGAAGAAATTGATTGCCAGACGCAACACGCGCATACCGACATTTTCATGGATGTTTCATTGCATGAGCAAGTTAGGTACGGAGTCGGCTTTCAAGCGTCTCCTTTGAAGGGGCAAAAATGACTGTGCACGCGCACTCATGTAACGGACATTACCGTTGGCTACGGGGTCATCCATTTCTGAATAGGCTTGTCAGCTCTTTCGCGTTCCCCGGTGGATTGCAAGCTCCAACTGACCCATATCGATGCGTAATGGCACGTGGTAAAACTTACACGGACTGACAGCAGGTCCTACCCCAAAACGTAATAGTGTAAGCGGTACCACGAGAGTATATTCGCTTGCAGCCTTGTTCCATAAGGGCTTGGTTCTGTTGTACAGAGGTTGCAGACCTGCGCGTACTTCGCGTTTCCTCGGAGAACCTCAAACGAATGAGGCGCCAGGGACACAGAATGTGGCTTTTTTTCCGCTCTTGGAAACGACTACCAGAACAGCTATGTTCTCCTTGTCGACAATTTACCCGGCATCTAGCTCACACGGACAACCGAGATGAACACCGTAGGGAGATTTGTTGTTCATCAAAAATTCTTACCCGTCGTCTGTCCTCACTTGCCGGTGGTAGAGACTGATCGTTGCTGCCATGCTTACCGCTGTCAGAAATCGGAGCTGCCTTGCGAGACTCCACCCCAAGACAAATAGGACTAATGAGGGATGAAGCCAGAGACTTGTTTTTTCTGGAGTCACCGACGTTTGCCATCTTCGGAGAGCAGGGAGGTGAGTCATGGGGATTGGATCTGACAGCCTCTCTAAAAACACGGGAGAGCTAGTGGATTTTTCCAAAAACCAACAGTCCCTGTTTACGGCGAGCCGAGGGGCGCCAATGGCACGGAGGCGCGAAGGGTTCTCGAGAGCATCGTTTGCTGCCGCCGCGACGGTCCCCCCTCATCCAACCCCGCCCCCTGTAGGATAGAGCCCGACGGAGTGATGTCCGGAATTGCAGCTCTCATCTGCTGAAGTAAACATTGGGAGAAATGTCTCTCAGTTATACTCCACGCATCAAACACATCTCCCTCATGTCTGTAGTTTGTTTCATTCAGTTTTCTCATGATTCTCTCCTGTGCCTGCTAACAAAGAGTAAAACAATGACACAAAATCCGGGGACCTTCAAGACCGCCACGACGGTCGCTACTGGCAGGCGGACGGTATTTCGTCGTCGCTTGTGTTCGTGTCTGAGTGCGTGCTTCGTCGTGATTTTCCTTTGCAGTTTTCGTGTCCAGTTTTTAGTTGCTGAAGAAAACCAGTGTACGCAGACTAAGTCGGTTTTGCAGCTCGTCGCAAAGAACACTACGCCAGTTGGATTCACATGCGGGAATGATGTTCAGCATCTGTACCCCCCCTGCAGCCGCCAAGCCACGCAAGTATGCAGAACGTCGGCTTGTACGGATGTTGTAGACATGTCCCTTTCAGACATTTCGTTGACACCGCAGTCAAACGGCGTTTCGATTACCACAACCGATGTTCAACAAGCGAACACAATTTATTTCCAGTGCACAGACACAGCTACAGAAACACACTTATCCCGTCTGGATTCCAAACCACCCGCCGGCCAGAGCTCCTCAAAGAAAGTCTGTACGGTCCAGATTTCAATTTGGGGACCACCGAAGCAAGGATCTGGTTATCCCGTACCCAGTAAGTTTGCAAACAATTCCGTGCGACCACATCTCTTCACATCCCACCTCAACTGTACCCTCTGGAACACCTGCTGTCAGTTCTTTGTCTATGACTTCGTGCTGCATCCCCTCTTGAGAACACTTGCTCAAACAGAGGGAGCAAAGAGGAAGGAATGCGGTGAGAAGTTGGATTTTTCGCGGTTAAAACGGAGTCTCCTACAGCCCCCACTGCCCGGGGTCCAGTCATTCTGTACCTCGCAGAGTACGGTAAACCCACCTGCGTATTAGGGGTTTCCGAGAGTTGAAGGAATGCGCTGATAGAGTGAGGAGTGGCCAACGTGCATAGGCAGTAGACTGGAGTGAAGCAAGTAATAGAGACATGGGTCAAGCCTGAAACCAGTGAAACATACTGTTTCATCATGATTTCGGGTGCAGAGTTATCTAGTCCACACAGCTTCGTTCCTGCGTCAGTCGATGAAGAATATGATGGAGGGAAATGGTGGGTGGGACAAGCTGAATATAAAGGCATTGTTGCTTTAGCAGCTAACAGCGAAGAATGGGAGAACCAGGCTTTTTTTATGAACACATGTCGGCCTTGGTAACCGCAGATGCGGGTATGATTGTCCCCTGTCCAACATACCGAGGTAGAGTAGCGGGGATGTCGTGGTGAGGGTTCCTCATATTTGTGTTTCCCTCGCGGGGGCGTTCTATGACTGGTAACCGAAGAAGACCACACACGTTGCTAGCTGATTGTCGGTGTTCCTGTTGAAAAGATTGGCTGTTGGGGTCGTACTGGACGTATGTGCGCCGTTCCGGTGTCTGTGGAGTTGATCGTACATAGTTATTCTACGAGCAATTTCGGTTATCGACGCGTGCTGCAGACGTCTTGCTGGCGACTCGAACGCCTGACGGAGCCGCACCTGCGGTGCACTGTAGAGCTCGGGCAGGCCTCTCGCCTTGCGTGCTCCCGTGTGGCTCTCATGGTGTCTTTTTCTACTCTGAGGATTTACTGTGTGTTTTTGTCATTTCTAGGCACCTGCAACTCAGACAATGGTCCGCTCAGGCTGGAAATCACTTCTGCTAGTCAATCGGTAACCTTTGCTTGCGGGAACGACCAAAATCTCACGCCAAAGCTTTTTGATCAGATTTGCCAATCAGACGGGTGCGAATCCACAGCCCCACTGGCAGATACTCTTGCCGGTGCTTCGCTGGTGCAGCACGCGTCCCAGGAAGGCAATCCGAACACACCAGCCTACACATTGTCAGTACCACAGCTGCCAGACGAGAGTCAGACGCTTTTTTATAAATGTGCGACGGGCACGGACAAAGATTCCGATCCCAAAGAGTGCAACGTTGTCATCACAGTCGCGAAAGCAGCAGACGGCGACGGATCAAGTGGCCCGTCCTCCGACACCGCAACCATACCGCCTGAGACATCTGGAACTGGCGCTGAAAGGTGGAGCAAGTCGCTGGCCTTCTTCGTCTTCAGTGTCGCTCTGCTGTTGACGAAAATGATATGAGGTTATTTTTGCTTTCACAATCCCCCAGGGCGAAAACAGAGTTCCACGTGACGTCTCCCATTCTTCTGGGGTGGAGCCCGTGATGACTTAGTAGCAGCGGGGGTTGGCAGGCCGAAATTCGGTTTATTTGGAAACGATCGTGCCAGCGGGAGGGCGCGAAAAACAAAGACAACCCGCTGTTTCCCTTCCCTTCAGTTCCACGGTGGCCGGCTGCACGGTGAGGTGACTGGATTGCGTTCCTGGTTGTGTTGTTGAGCGGGTTGGGCGAGCCGGACTCCACCTCTGTTGTTTGAGGGTATCCTTCGACCGTTCCTTTCTTTTTATTCAAATGCCACACAAAGATGTGGCGATTTTCTTGGCACTCTCGTGTGCAGCAACAACCTCGGTGTTGGGAGGGGGGTCAGGTGAGAGCTGTAGACGTGAATGGGGAGAGAGTGCCTCTCCATGACAGGACATCTGGAAATAGTTCCCCAATTCTACGTTGTTCTGCGCTGCCTCCACATTCAGCCCACGTATCACAGAAACGTTAGCCGACCGGTTCAGCATATTGGCAGCATGGGCTGAAAGTCGGGGCAGCAAATGCGGGTGATTCACCCTGCCGTCCATGCTAACGCGGTCTGCCTAGATATATGCGATGTGTGAAGTCAGGTGATGAAAAAATGGCGATAGAGACGTTGAGGACGATAGTCAGCTTCCCCGTGTTTCTCGACTTCATCAGCCGCTCGCGGGCTGTGATTCTCGAGGGGAGGGGGCAGTGAATGTATAGTTTTGAAAATAAGGAACCATGGAGACACCGCTGCTGGCGAGAACAATTGACGGCAATTTATGGAAAAAATTCTAGGCAGTTGAACTCGTCGGCACCTTAGGTTTCTTGAGTTGCTCTTGTAAAGCCGAACGTGGTCGCCTTTTCGAGCCGAAATGGATTTCCAAACCGAGCGAGAGTATGTTATCATTTTTATGTGGACCGTAGTATGCGCATGTGTGAATGCGGTGTCATTTTCTAGGAGTATCCTGTGAAATGCGCAGAAATTGACTGTTCACACCGACTCCCCGTGTAATGTGAAATACTGGTAGTCTGCGTGATTTTTCTATAGCTGAATAGTCTCGCCAGCATTTAGCTCATTCCTCCTCAGGTGGATTCAAGCCCCACTGAAGCGCATCGACGCTTGCTGATACGTACTGAAGCTCTACCAGACACAGTGAAGCAGGTCCGTACAGCTGCTGGTGTAGCGGCAGTGTAGACGGTAGTGCGAGTGTATACTCACTTGCAGTGTCCATCTTTATTAGCGGCCTTTGTTGTTCTGAGATTTTGGTCTTGCGCGTGTGTGGGGATGGGTTGGAAAGCCTCACTCGACGAGGCCACGGACGGACGACAACGGTATGTCCCTGCACTGAACAACATCCATCTTGGCATGCGTGTTCTATCTCTTGGGAACGGCTAACTAGACCAAAGAAACAGTGCTTGCTTGCGACACAAAGGCTGCTGCCTACATAAAATCGGCTACCAATCGATGCTCCGCACCCGCCGATGGCGGTGACCTGTCGCTTCTACCTGAGCCGCGGGTTTCTGGCAAGGGACCTGGAAGGTGCCGCTGCGCACTGGAACAGAGGGGACAGCGGAGAGACAGGAAGGCTGCATGTTTCTCGAGGCAGCCCCGTTTTCCTGTATTTGGAAAATTGAGGAGCCGGGACGCGTGAGTTGATTTGCCATGCTTCATATCAAACACGCGAAGAAGAGTGGGTTTTTCGCGAGATGAGCGCTGTCCGTTTTCGGCGACCCACAAGGCGACAGCCGCACGGACGGGCTAGACATTTCTCAGTACCTCTTTTGGCGGCTGCCGCAATCCCCGCGGTTCGTTCATTCGCCCTACAAGACAGCCCACGAGTATTGCTACGAATTTCAGCACTCAGCTAGTGAAGTAAACTTGGTAGGCAGCCTTCTCATTTACAATCAACAAGAGAAACACATCTGCCACGTTTTTGGTGATTTGTTATTCATTTTTCTCGTGTCTGTCTCGTATCCCTCGGCAAGCAATATAACGATGACCCAGAATCCAGGGGTCTTTAAGACCGCCACGACGGTCACTGCTGGCACCCGGTCGGTTTTTCATCGTTCCTTGTGTTCATCGCTAAGTGGATGCTTCCTCGTGGTTTTCCTTTGCAGTTTTTGTGTTCAATTTTTAGTCGCTGAAAAAGACCAGTGTACATCAGACACGTCGGTTTTGCAGCTCGTCGCAAAAGATGCTAGCCGAGTTAATTTCACATGCGGGGATGGCGTTAGCCATCTGTATCCCGGAGTAAAGGGCAAGATCTGCGAAACGTCAGCTTGCATGAATGCCGTCGAAGCGACACTTACAGGTGTTGAATGGCAGCCGTCGGCCAGCGGCGGTTCGATTACCGCAACATCGGTTCCACAAGCAAGCACAATTTATGTAAAATGCACGTCCACGCAACAAACAGTCACTCATGACGTCAGAGGACCCGCCCCCCAGGAATCTGAAGAGAAGAACTGCACCGTTCAGATTTCAATTTGGGGACCACCCAAGGAGGCATTGACTGATTACCCCGAACCCAGTAAGCTTGCGAGCAATTCCCTGCGACCACTACTCTTCACAATACACCTCAATTGCAGTAGCCGGAATAGTTGGTTTTTCAGTTCTTTGTCGGTGGATTCGTTCTGCATCCGGCCATGACAAACATGTTTTCTTTCAGAGAAAGGGAATGTAAATTCCGTGGCCGGAGTTCGGATTTTCCTCGGGGACATTGGAGTTCCCTACACGCCCCCCTGCGGCAAGTCCTTTCTATGCCTGGCGGGGGGGAGGGGGAGGGGAGGAGGCAGCCCATTTGCGGAAGAGGAGAGTTCAAGCGATTTACCCAGGTGTCGTTAGGGCGAGAAAAGGGCAACATGGATAGGCGGCAGATTGCAGAGAGGAAAGGAGTCGTGACACTGGACAGCTGAAACCAATGAGGCACACGAGTTTCAGAGAAACACCCTTTTCCGGTGAACCCAAGCCATCCGTACCAGGCTGCAGAGACGGATGGATTTCTCCCCCGTGAACAGTGTGGTGGAATGGCAGGTATATTGTGGCGGTGTGGCGAGGGTGCTTTGCAATTGGGTTTTGCTTTACTAGGCGACTCTTTGGGGGGGCTACCTTTTACCTCAACACACGTTTCCAACGGTTTCCTCTGCTCGTTTCTGGAGGAGGGGCGGCAGTAGGAAAAGAAGGCGTATGTGTGCCACGGGGCTGCGTATGGGGTTGATCGTACATGGGTATTCCACAAGTAAGTCTGATGGTGGGAGCCTATTGTAGACGTCTTTCTAGCGAATAGAACGTGGGCTGAACAGCGCCGGTAGTCTACGATATAGTCTACGATAGAACGCGAGTGTTCTTTAGCTTTTGAGCTCCCATATTATTCTGGCGTTTGCTGTGTTTTTTCTTGTGGGCTTCTGTCCAGGCACCTGCAAGGAGAGTGATACGCTCAATCTTCAAATTACCTCTGCCAATCAATCGGTAACCTTTGCTTGCGGGGCCAACCAAAATCTTACTCCACAACTTTTTGATAAGGTCTGTGAAACCGACACATGCGATTCCCAGGCCCTGCTAGCACACACCCTTTCCGGCGCCTCCATGGTGCAGCACGCCTCCCAAAAAGGAAAAACAGACACCTCAGCCTACACGCTGACAGTACCAAACCTTCCTGATCAAGCCAAGACACTTTACTATAAGTGCGCGGGCACCACCAACCAAGGTGGTAAAGTGACAGAATGCAAGATAGCAATCGCAGTCGCACAGGCAGAAGCCGGCGACGGATCAAGTGGGCTGTCTTCTGAAACCACAACGATACCCCCCGAGGCCTCTGGAAGTAGCGCCGGGAAATGGAGCACGACACATATCGCCTCTCTCTTCAATCTTCCTCTGGTGTTGTCAAATATGATGTGAAGCTGGCTTGCATTCACACATCAATTCACGATATTTTTCCCGTTTTCTGGCCGTAGTACCGCCTCTAAGGATCAACGTCTCCTGCAGGGCTATAATACATACACATGCAGCGTCCCCAACGCACAGAATAGAGTTTTCCCTGACTCTTCCGGTTCTTCTGGGGTGGAGCCCGTGGTGACACAGCTGCATCCGGCGATTGGAAAGCCGAATCTCGGTTTATGCGGAATAAGCCTGCCAGCCGGCGAGGTGCCAAAAAAGTGATCGCTACACCATTTGGTTAACTCACCATCCAGAAGGTTGGTCGGCTGTGCGGTGACTGGTTGGTGTCCTGCTTTGTGCTTGAGAGGGTCATGCGGCACGGACTCGCTCTGGTATTGGGGGGATGCCACTCGGTCTCTCGTTTCTTAATATCAAAAGCCACACAAAGTTGTGGCGATTTTTTAAATCTCGGGCTTGTGGCAACGGCCTCCGTGTTGGGAAGGCAAGTCGGCCGACCGCTAAACACTTTATGGAGAAGAGGAGTCTCTACAGCGAAAGACATCTAGATTTAGTTGCCCACTATGCCGTTCTGCTGCTGGTTCGTGGGCATTCCACACACGTACCAAAAAACCGTTAGCCAACCGAGTGTGTGGGAGGAAGTGGGGGGGATCCGCCCCCCGTCCTCCCTAACTCTGGCTGCCCAGACATGCGATGTGTGATGTCGGATGAAAGATTTGTGAGCCCAACATTCGTCAAGATAGTAGTGTCGTGCGGTTCTCGACGTGTGAGGCGCAGCCTGATAGCCGTCGTCGAGGGAAGAGGACAGTCAGTAGACGGTTCCGAAAATAAGGTACCAAGGAAACAGCACTGCTTGCCAGAACAGGTGATGCCAATCTGTGGAATGGAATGCAGTTGAACTGGTCGCCAGGTTCGGTTCCGGGAGTCACCATTGTAGGTGAGGACTGGTGTGCTGTTTGAGAAGAAATTGATTGCCAGACGCAACACGCGCATACCGACATTTTCATGGATGTTTCATTGCATGAGCAAGTTAGGTACGGAGTCGGCTTTCAAGCGTCTCCTTTGAAGGGGCAAAAATGACTGTGCACGCGCACTCATGTAACGGACATTACCGTTGGCTGCGGGGTCATCCATTTCTGAATAGGCTTGTCAGCTCTTTCGCGTTCCCCGGTGGATTGCAAGCTCCAACTGACCCATATCGATGCGTAATGGCACGTGGTAAAACTTACACGGACTGACAGCAGGTCCTACCCCAAAACGTAATAGTGTAAGCGGTACCACGAGAGTATATTCGCTTGCAGCCTTGTTCCATAAGGGCTTGGTTCTGTTGTACAGAGGTTGCAGACCTGAGCGTACTTCGCGTTTCCTCGGAGAACCTCAAACGAATGAGGCGCCAGGGACACAGAATGTGGCTTTTTTTCCGCTCTTGGAAACGACTACCAGAACAGCTATGTTCTCCTTGTCGACAATTTACCCGGCATCGAGCTCACACGGACAACCGAGATGAACACCGTAGGGAGATTTGTTGTTCATCGAAAATTCTTACCCGTCGTCTGTCCTCACTTGCCGGTGGTAGAGACTGATCGTTGCTGCCATGCTCACCGCTTTCTGAAATCGGAGCTGGCTTGCGAGACTCAAGACAAGCAAGACGAATGGAGGATGAAGCGACAGACCTGTTTTTTCTGGACTCATCAACGTTCGCTATCTTCAGCGAGCAGGGAGGTGAGTCATGGGGACTGGATCTGACAGCCTCTCTAAAAACACGGGGAGCTAGAGGATTTTTCTAAAAACCAACAGTCCCTGTTTTCGGCGAGCAGAGGGGTGCCTCTGGCGCGGAGGCGCGAAAGGGTTCTCGAGAGCATCGTTTGCTGCCGCCGCGACGGTCCCCCCTCCTCCCCGTCCCCCCCTCCTCCAACCCCGCCCCCCTTTCAGGACAGAGCCCGACGGAGCGACTGTCGGCAATTGTAGCTCTCATCTGCAGAAGTAAAAACTGGGAAAATGTCTCGCTGTTATACTCCACGCATTAAACACATCTTTCACGGGTCTGTAGTTTGTTTCATTCAGTGTTCTCATGATTCTCTCCTGTGTCTGCTAACAAAGAGTAAAACAATGACACAAAATCCAGGGGCCTTCAAGACCGCCACGACGGTAGCTGCTGGCAGGCGGACGGTGTTTTGTCGTCGCTTGTGTTTATGGCTGAGTGCTTCTTTCCTCGTGGTTTTCGTTTGCAGTTTTCGTGTTCAATATTCCGATGCTGAAAAAAACGAGTGTAAATCGGACAAGTCGGTTTTGCAGCTCGTCGCAAAAGATGCTACCCCAGTTGATTTCACATGCGGGAATGGCGTTAGCTATCTGTATCCCCCCTACAGGTCCGAGGCGACGCAAGTATGCAGAACGTCGGCTTGTACAGATGTTGTAGGCATGTCCCTTACAAACGTTTCGTTGGTATCGCAGTCAAACGGCCTTTCGATTACCACAACCGATGTTCAACAAGCGAGCACAATTTATTTCCAATGCACAGACACAGCTACAGAAACACACTTATCCCGTCTGGATTCCAAACCACCCGCCGGCCGGAGCTCCTCAAAGAAAGCCTGCACGGTTCAGATTTCAATTTGGGGACCACCGAAGCAAGGATTTAGTTATCCCGTACCCAGTAAGTTTGCAAACAATTCCGTGCGACCACATCTCCTCACATCACACCTCAACTATACCGTCTGGAACACCTGCTGTCAGTTCTTTGTCTATGACTTCGTTCTGCATCCCATCTTGAGAACACTTGCTCAAACAGAGGGAGCAAAAAGGAAGGAATGCGGTGAGAAGTTGGGTTTTTCGTAGTTAAAACGGAGTCTCCTACAGCCCCCACTGCCCGGGGTCCATTCATTCTGTACCTCGCAGAGTACGGTAAACCCACCTGCGTATTCGGGGTTTCCGAGAGTTGAAGGAATGTGCTGATAAAGCGAGGAGTGGCCAACGTGCATAGGCAGTAGACTGGAGTGAAGCAAGTAATAGAGACATGGGTCAAGCCTGAAACCAGTGAAACATACTGTTTCATCATGATTTCGGGTGCAGAGTTATCTAGTCCACACAGCTTCGTTCCTGCGTCAGTCGATGAAGAATATGATGGAGGGAAATGGTGGGTGGGACAAGCTGAATATAAAGGCATTGTTGCTTTAGCAGCTAACAGCGAAGAATGGGAGAACCAGGCTTTTTTTATGAACACATGTCGGCCTTGGTAACCGCAGATGCGGGTATGATTGTCCCCTGTCCAACACACGAGGCAGAATAGCAGGGATAGTGTCGCTGCTTCTGTTGAGAAAGATTGGCGGTAGGAATCGTAGTAACCTTCTGAGCGTCAATGCGGTGCCTCTGGAGTTGACCGTACATAGTTATTCTACGAGCAATTTTGGTTATCCAAGGGTGCTCCAGGTGTCTTGCCGGCGACTTGAATGCGTGGCAGAGCCACGTCTGGAGTGCCCTGTAGAGCTCGGGCAGGCCTCTCGCCTTGCGTGCTCCCGTGTGGCTCTCATGGTATCTTTTTGTGCTCTGAGGATTTACTGTGTGTTTTTGTCATTTCTAGGCACCTGCAACTCAGACAATGGTCCGCTCAGGCTGGAAATCACTTCTGCTAGTCAATCGGTAACCTTTGCTTGCGGGAACGACCAAAATCTCACGCCAAAGCTTTTTGATCAGATTTGCCAATCAGACGGGTGCGAATCCACAGCCCCACTGGCAGATACTCTTGCCGGTGCTTCGCTGGTGCAGCACGCGTCCCCGGAAGGCAATCCGAACACACCAGCCTACACATTGACAGTACCACAGCTGCCAGACGAGAGTCAGACGCTTTTTTATAAATGTGCGACGGGCACGGACAAAGATGCCCGTGCCAAAGATTGCAACGTTGTCATCACAGTCGCGAAAGCAGCAGACGGCGACGGATCAAGTGGCCCGTCTTCCGACACCACAACCATACCGCCTGAGACATCTGGAACTGGTGCTGAAAGGTGGAGCAAGTCGCTGGCTTTCTCCGTCTTCAGTGTCGCTCTGCTGTTGACGAAAATGATATGAGGTTATTTTGTCTTCTCAAGTCCTTCAACGACATCTGCCCAGTTTTCTGGCGATAGTATTACTTCTAATGATCAGCGTCTCCGGCCGAGCTAGCCTGCACATCCAGCATCCCCCAGGGCAGAAACAGAGTTCCACGTAACGCCTCCCGTTCTTCTGGGGTCGAGCCCGTGATGACTTAGTAGCAGCGGGGGTTGGCAGGCCGAAATTCGGTTTATTTGGAAACGATCGTGCCAGCGGGAGGGCGCGAAAAACACAGATAACCAATGGTTTCCGTTCCCTTCAGTTACAGGTGGCCGGCTGCACAGTGAGGTGACTGGGTTGTGTTCCTGGTTTTGTTGATGAGCGGGTTGGGTGAGCCGGGCTCCACCTCTGTTGTTTGAGGGTATCCTTCGACCGTTCCTTTCTTTTTCTTCAAATGCCACACAACGATGTGGCGATTTTCTTGGCGCTCTGGTGTGCAGCAACAACGTCGGTGTGTGGGAGGGGGGTCAGGTGAGAGCTGTACTCGTGAACGGGGAGAAAGCGTGTCTCCATGACAGGACATCTGAACATAGTTCCCCAATTCTACGTTTTTTTTGTGCTGGCCGAACATTCAGCCCACGTCTGACGGAAACGTAAGCCAACTGGTTCAACATATTGGCAGGATGGGCTCAAAAGGCGGGGCAGAGAATCCCGGTGAATGACCCCGCCGTCCTTGCTAACACCGTCTGCCTAGATATGCGATGTGTGGCAAATCAGGTGACAAAAAAATTGGTGATAGAAACGTTGTGGACGATAGTCAGGTTCCGCCTGTTTCTCGACTTCATCAGCCGCTGGCGGGCTGTGGTTCTCGAGGGGAGAGGGCAGTGAATGTATAGTTTTGAAAATAAGGAACCATGGAGACACCGCTGCTGGCGAGAACAATTGACGGCAATTTATGGAAAAAATTCTAGGTAGTTGAACTCGTCGGCACCTTAGGTTTCTTGAGTTGCTCTTGTAAAGCCGAACGTGGTCGCCTTTTCGAGCCGAAATGGATTTCCAAACCGAGCGAGAGTATGTTATCATTTTTATGTGGACCATAGTATGCGCATGTGTGAATGCGGTGTCATTTTCTAGAAGTATCCCGTGAAATGCGCAGAAATTGATTGTTCTCACCGACTCCCCGTGTAATGTGAAATACTGGTAGTCTGCGTGATTTTTCTATAGCTGAATAGTCTCGCCAGCATTTAGCTCATTCCTCCTCAGGTGGATTCAAGCCCCCACTGAACCGCATCGACGCTTGCTGATACGTACTGAAGCTCAACCAGACACAGTGAAGCAGGTCCGTACAGCTGCTGGTGTAGCGGCAGTGTAGACGGTAGTGCGAGTGTATACTCACTTGCAGTGTCCATCTTTATTAGCGGCCTTTGTTGTTCTGAGATTTTGGTCTTGCGCGGGTGTGGGGATGGGTTGGAAAGCCTCACTCGACGAGGCCACGGACGGACGACAACGGTATGTCCCCGCACTGAACAACATCCATCTTGGCATGCGTGTTCTATCTCTTGGGAACGGCTAACTAGACCAAAGAAACAGTGCTTGCTTGCGACACAAAGGCTGCTGCCTACATAAAATCGGCTACCAATCGATGCTCCGCACCCGCCGATGGCGGTGACCTGTCGCTTCTACCTGAGCCGCGGGTTTCTGGCAAGGGACCTGGAAGGTGCCGCTGCGCACTGGAACAGAGGGGACAGCGGAGAGACAGGAAGGCTGCATGTTTCTCGAGGCAGCCCCGTTTTTCTGTATTTGGAAAATTGAGGAGCCGGGACGCGTGAGTTGATTTGCCATGCTTCATATCAAACACGCGAAGAAGAGTGGGTTTTTCGCGAGATGAGCGCTGTCCGTTTTCGGCGACCCACAAGGCGACAGCCGCACGGACGGGCTAGACATTTCTCAGTACCTCTTTTGGCGGCTGCCGCAATCCCCGCGGTTCGTCCATTCCCCCTACAAGACAGCCCGCGATTATTGCTACGAATTTCAGCACTCAGCTATTGTAGTACAATTGGTAGGCAGCCCTCTCATCTACAATCTACAAGAGAAGCGCACCTGCCACATTTTTGGTGCTTTGTTATTCCATTGTCTCGTGTCTCTGTTGTATCCCTCGGCAAGCAATATAAGAATGACCCAAAATCCAGGGGCCTTGAAGACCGCCACGACGGTCGCTGCTGGCAGGCGGCCAGTGTTTTGTCGTCGCTTGTGTTCATGGCTGAGTGCATGTTTCCTCGTGGTCTCCCTTTGCAGTTTCCGTCTCCAATTTTTAGTTGCCGAACAAAGCCAATGCACAACGGGTAAGTCGGTTTTGCAACTCGATGCAAAAGGCAACGACCCAGTTACTTTTTCGTGTGAGAGTGGCGTTGAGCATCTGTATCCCCCTCCCCCGAGCACCTCGGGTGTCAAAAAGGTATGCGAAACGTCGGATTGCACGAACGCCGTGGACTTCACACTTGCAGATGTTACATGGGAGCCGCAATCCACCGGCGGTTCGATTACCGCAACATCCGTTCAACAAGCGAGCACAATTTATGTAAAATGCACCTCCGCGACACAGACCGTCACACTCAGTCGTGACGGCATAACGCCCGTCGCCCAGAAGCCCTCAGAGAAAAACTGCACGGTTCAGATTTCAATTTGGGGACCACCGAAGCGAGGATCTGGTTATCCCGAACATAGTAAGTCTGCAGACAATTCCGTGCGACCTCAACTCTTGACATCACACCTCAAATGCACAATGCACCGGCCGGAACACCTGCAAAGAGGTCTTTGTCTGTGGCTCGTTCTGCTCCGCAACTTGCAACTATTTTCTCAATCAGAGGAAGGAAAGGTGGAAGGACTGGGGTGGGATTTCGGATTTCCTCGGCAACACCGGAGTCTCCTACAGTCCCAATTGCACGGAGCCAAAACTGCATCTGGCGAATAAGGGTTCGTACCTGCGGGCGGGGGGTTTTCAAGAGTGGCACGGAGGTGTCGTTGGAGCGTGTAGCCGCCAAGGTGGACAGGCGGTGCGTTGTAGATAAAAAAGTAGTCGCGATATTGGACAAAGGCGGTGTTTGTGAAGCAGACTGTTTTGTCACGGTCACGAGAGCCGAGTTGACGAGGCCCCACAACATCGTTCGTCAGTCAGCGAACAATATAATATTGGGCGCAAAAGGTACCAGAGAGATGTTAAACGTAGATGCTTTGTCTCGTCAGCAGCTACAATCGAAGTATAAGAGAAGCACCGTTTCTAGTGAACCACAGCCGGTCCCACCAGCCTCTAGGGCCGGTTTGCGAGAGTCCCCTGTCAAACATATCAAGATAGAATGGAGGGTATATTGTGGTGTTGTGGCGGCGGTGCCTCGCGGATTTGCTTTGCTTTCCTGGGACGTTATTTGGAGCAGCTACCGACTGAACCGATAGAAGCTCCTGGCTTATTTCCTTTGCTGTTGTTGAGGGAGTACTGGTTTAGATCTTGAATGTCTTTGTTTACCGGATCCAAGTTCTATTGTGCTATATCGGCGCTTGGAATAGAAGGCGTGTGCGCGACGCTGCTCTGGCTCTGTAGTTGATGGTACATAGTTATTCTACGAGCATTTTTGGTTATCCAAACGTGCTCCAGGTGTCTTGCTGGCGACTTGATGGCGGGGCTTCGCAGCGCCTGGAGTGCAGTGTACAGGTCGGGCGGGCCTCTCGCCTTGCGTGCTCCCGTGTGGCTCTCATGGTTTCTTTTTCTGCTGAGGGTCTGCTATGTGTTTTTCTCTCTTCTAGGAACCTGCCAAGGAGACAATGATACGCTCAGTCTGGAAGTCACCTCTGCTAGTCAGTCGGTAACCTTTGCTTGCGGGAACAACCAATATCTTACTCCAGAACTTTTTGACAAAGTCTTCACAGCAGACACATTCAGGGACCAGGTTCGTATAAAAGAGCGTCTGGCTGGTGCTTCCCTAGTGAAGCACGCTACCACAGCAGGCACCGACAATCCTCCAGCTTACACGTTGACGGTGCCGCAGTTGCCGGCCCAGCCGACGACTCTGTATTACAAGTGTAGAAAGACTGGCGACAAGCAAGATGCTTCGCAAGACTGCAACGTAGTCATCCAAGTGGCGAAGGCAGAAGACGGCGGCGAAGCAAGTGGCACATCTTCCGAAACCACAACCATATCGCCTGAGACCTCTGGAAGTAGCGCCGGAAAATGGAGCACAACGCTTATTGCCTCTGTCTTCAGTGTGTCTCTGGTGTTGACAACTATGTGGTGAACCCTGTTTGCACTCACACATCATTTCGTGATATTTTTCCGTTTTCAGGCGGCAGCATCAGTTCTAATAATCATTGGCTCCTGCAGAGCTAGATACACATTCAGCGTCCCCCCGCCGTACAGAATTGAGTTAGGCACAAAGCGTCCGGTTCTTCTGGGGTGGAGCGCGTGGTGACAGCAGCATCCAGAGGTTGGAAAGCCGATTTTTTGTCTATTATGATCAGGCGCGGCCAGCAGCAGGGTGCGAAAACCGGAGACCACCACAGGCTTCCTCTTCTTGTTTTTATCTTCCACCGGGATGCGGAGCTGTACGGTTACTGGTTGCTGTCCTGCCTTGTGCTTGAGCGGGTCATGCGGGACGGACTCGCTCTCGCGTTAGGGAGGTACCATTCGACCTGTCGTTTCAATTTATCAAAAGCGACACAAAGACGTGGCGATTTTTTTACACTCCGGTGTGTGGCAAAGAGCTTGGCGATGGGAACACACGTCGGCAGACAGGTGACCATATGGAAAGAGAGGAAGAGTCTCTCCCTCCAAAGAAATATGACTTTGGCTCTCCATTTCCGGATCTGTTTATGCTTTCTTCGCATTCCACACACGTATCACGACAATGTTGGCCAACCAGGTCAGCAGATTGATCTGACAGACGGGACAAGAAAAGCGGGGCTTCGGCGCAGCGTCCTCGCTAACTTTGTCTCCCCAGCTCATTGACGTATAACAAATCAGGTGATACATTTGTGAGGTACGTAGCTTGGATGAGAGTCGAGTGACGCTTGTATCTCGACTTCATGAACGTCACCAGCGTAAGCGTTATCGAGGGGAGAGGCCAGTCAATGAAGGGTGATGAAAGAAGGTACCAGGGAAACACCGCTGATGGCTAAAACACGGTATGTTGATTCGGCGAATGCTGCGCACTTGAACTCGTCAACGCCGGAGGTTCACTGAGTTGCCGAAGTAATATGAGGACCTCTGTCTTGCAAGACTTTGCTGAATGCCAGAGGCCAACGCTTCAAATCATGCCCTGTGTATGAGACTTGTCGCACTGCTGATGCGCCAACAACATGTATATCCAGAAGCCGTATGTGGAACTGGATGTCAGTCATATGAGAGCTAGAAGGCTACTCGCATCTGCCGATTGGTTTTGTCAAAAACAATAGCGTTGTCTCGAAAGAAAACGAGTGTATGCTTTGCTTACACTTAAGGGCTGTTTTAATGATGAATACATACTTTTCGCTTTAACTACGTCGCCGCGAGGCTCCCTGTGGCGGTATAACTATTACCGTCAAACCAGGGTAAGGATTAATTATGTCCGTCTGTGCATCTAAGTCGATACCCGGTTATATATTTTAGACGCTAACTTCCCGGCTAAACAGCCATTTTCTTTGAAACACACTTCTCTTCTCGCCGTTGATATGATCTCAAAGTACCCGAAGCCATGTGATCTATATATCTTAACGGGATGTTAGACCGAACCCAAAGAACCTCAGCCGTACTGGCCTTTCTCAGCTCTTGATGCCCTCATTCACAGCCTGGCCGCGAGTGTTAAGAAGCTAAGGGCCAAATGATCCCTGTGATTCCGTATCTCGCTTTGAACAAAAACTTGTAGAGCTGTCATGTAAAAAAGCGTCTTCTCCAGAATACAATACTACAAGCGAGCGGATTATGTTCTTTCCGTCTCTCGAGTTGCAGCTTATAGTCTGACAGAAGTCACCGTAGGCGCCACTTTTGCGGAGTGAGATTCGTCGGCGAAAGCCGACCTGTCGTTTGCTATCCTGTCTAATAACAGATAGCAGACGAGAGGGCGGGAGTACGTTGGCAGATGCTGGCTCCAGCAATGGTCCTTGGTACATGACTAACAAAGACAATCCGTTCGAAGTGGTACACGATTGCTGCCACCGTCGTAGAAGACGGCCTTCTCTGCGGTTCACAAACAAAGATGTAAACAAAGAGGGAAAAGAGACAGCATATTTACCTTTTCCGGCCAAGACGAAGGAAAGCCAACCCTGGCGTCGGACACTGCGTGCGACTTGACGTAAAGGTGACAGATGAAAGAATAGTAGGAAGTGACGCGCGGACGCATCAGCGGCTTTTCCAAATCTTTAGGATACGGATATTTGGACTTCTGTTCGCGACGGGGTCGTCAAATTGTTGTATCTCGACCTCAAGGCCTGTTGCGGAAAGCGTGCGGAACAGCATCTCGTCCGTTTTTTCCGAACGCGTCTGATGAGAGATGTAGGCCACCAAGGGAGAAGGTCTCGAGCGTATCTTCTCTGTTTCTTCGGTCCTCGTCTCACCAGTGGTCTGCAGCATCCACTTTCGATTCTCCTCAAAGAACCAGTCAATCGTCTTGACCAGCGGTTCTACGAGGCTCGTCAGCCAGACAATATCTGCCCCAAGCAGCACCTGGACTTCTCCAGGATTCAGAACTCCGTCAGAAATCTCGGCAAACTTATCAGGCTCATTCCAGTCTAGTGGCCATACAGACACCTCGCTTTTCACTTGCTCGACGTACGGGTCCATGGTCGTCTGCGTCTTCACGGCGTCATGTGCACTCCCGTTACTCTCCTCAGCATCTGCGGTACGTGCAGAAGACTTCCTCTCTACAGCGAAGTGCCTATTCCGTCTGATATTCTCAGCTAACGCCTCCAAGCAATATGGCAAGTCTGTCACGATAACTTGATTCCGTTGTGGGCTTGTAATGTCGGCATTGGTGCCTGAGACGCCGATACCTGCGATATTCGACACTTGGCTGGTCTGGCGTACGTCTCTCTGCGTCGCACAAGCATCCCTGTCAATTCCTTGGCACGTCTTCACTTCTCCCTCGCGTCGCTGGTGATCCCGAGACGCACGTGTGGCAGCGGCGAGCGCCGCAGCCGCTGCAAGGCCAGCGACGCCGACACCCGCGCCCAGTTCCAGCACGACTCGGCGGGGTGGTGTGTTTCCCTCTCCTGGTGCTCCCTTGTTAGATCGAGGCACCCTCGAATCTTTGGCAGACGAGGATGGCTCACGCGCTTGGGGCAAAGGGAACAGACGCTGAGCAACGAACCTCGCAAGAACCACGCTGCCGTCCCAGATCGACTTCCCTGATTGGAACACGCCACGCAGAAGAACCAATGAACAATCGAGAAGGCACGAGCAAGGAAGACGAGCGCATACGAGCCGAAAGAGAGTCCGGGAACAAATCCCAAAGACCCCAAAGCTTTACACAAGCGGCTTCGCACCCTATACTGCTGCGTGCAATACGGCTGCGCGTTTAGCCTGCATGCTAGGAGTCCTGACAGGCAGCAGTTCACCCTCTCCCATCGACAAGGATGGGCCACAGGCAGCTCTGCTTGCTTCATTGGTTCGTGTGTAGTCGCCCGTCCCCCTAGTTAGATACGAGTATGGAACTATGCGCAAGCTTTTGACTTCGCAGCTTCCTGTAGATCCCCTGATACCAAGATTAGTGAGAAGGCATAGGCGCTCGCGCCAATGACGATCTGAAATACACCTTTTTATGCCACGTTTCTCGCTCCTTCGTTTTTGTCCTATCTCCCCCTTTATCTCTCTTGCAGAAGGCGCGTTCACCAATTGGAACAGATGCGCTCTTTCACCGAGGCCGCCAGTCTCCCTCTCATAGGTCCTCACCGGTGTCAGCATCTTGCTGAAGGTGTGCAGGGCGGATGCGCGAATGTCCTTCTATGTAGAGTGGAAATCCATGGACTTCAAATTCGCCTCGAGCAAAGTCGTAAGGGAAGCGTTTCCACTCAATTGCAAGCACCGGCGGAGCTTGGTGCACGTTCCCGTCTTGTGAGGAACCCTCCTCCCCACGACTTGCTTTACTCGAAGTCGTGTTCTGATTGCCATTGTTTCTGTCAGCCTTCACATGCGAGCGAGGTCCTTTTTCTTCGTGTTTTACAGGTGTACGGGAAACTCGCACATCATTCTCCATGCCCGTAGCGTCTGTGCTTTGCTCTTCCTTTTCCGGTCGACTTTTTCCCGTCACAACCTGCGAAGCGTTGCTCCGACGTGCTCTAGATTGTGGACGATGTTCACAAGGCGCACAAAACCCGTTATTTTCTGCAGACCACATGCGCACGCCTACTGGGCACGATGTAAAGGAAGTCGCAGCCGCATCACGTGCAAAAGGGTGAACGGGGTTTTCGGGGATGTCGGCGGCGCTCTCGCTACACGCTGGAGAGTTTGTGTCAATTTGCGACTCCCCTAGCAGTTCAGCTGCGTTGGAGGCGCAAGAATCCCCAGGGGCATGCTTCATACTAAGGGCTGAACTAGGAAAGTGGCTTTCCACTTCAGGCGAAGAAAGACTATCAAATTTGTCGGCGACATCAGGCCTTGTCTCCTGGTTATGCGGGGGTCCATGAGCCCGCCAGAGTGTAGAAGATTCGGCGCATCCACTCAGGACGAAAGACGTTGTGGAAACTGCGGCCAGGGCGAGAACAAAGACAACAGTAGAGCTCGGGACAGGAAGAGAAAACATAATTCTTCCAGTCGCCATTGCGATCTACCGCAGCTGTAGTTGGCGCGTTGGAGTCTCTGCCAATAGCGCCCGTTCCTGCATGCAACTAATCGCCATTCGCATTCTTTTCCTCAGAACTTTTTCCTACAAACGGTGCCCCTGGAAAATGCAAGAAATGAAATTCGACTGGAGAAGTTTTGAAGGTGGCAACCCATCGTAGGATGGCAATGACAGTCACCATGCGTTCATCGGCCACGTTGAGAGACACCGGCTTGTCACGACGCGCAGCAGCACATAACCGCGAAATTTCGATAGTTCCACCAAGCACCAAAAGGGCAAACGATGTACACGTAGAGGCAGACTCTGAGTACCAGATCGCTTCTCTTCGGATGAACTTGCCGAGATATATTCACCCGAAAGTGCGTGCGCTTGAGGCGTACTGAATCAAATCGGGGAATGCCAAGGTTTCGTCGCATGCATCCAGCATGCACATGCACTATCTCACGATGGGAAACGTGGCAAGAAACTATTCGCTAGACGGCTCGTACTGATCGAGCACCCGCTCTAAGAATCCGTTTACTCTTTCCTGTTAGCGAAGAATTACATGGTACAGCAAGCAAGCAAAACCAGCTTGCCTCTCTGTCTAAGCGTACTCTCCTGTGGTGTGCAATCTGTTTTTCAGGGGGGGAATTTGCGCTTTTATAGTTCGTGGACCACACACCTATCGCATCAAGCCAGCGTTTCTTGGGTTTTCTTTGTATTAATTCTGGCTCAGCGACATATGCTGTGATCCAGTCGATCACTGCTTTCCTTTCCAGGCGGCCTATTAGTTTGGCATGTACGCTCACTTCTCATGTGTAAATGTGCCTCGTCTACGTACGCTGTCGACTCAAGCACTGATTTCATCTTCAAAGTTGGCAGCCAAGGAAGTGTACAATGACTTCATGCGAATGTGCATTCTCCTCATTCATTCACACATTCGAATGAACCCTTTCCCGCAAATTAATCGGAAGACCAGTGACGGGGTGCCCAGAGTATGCGTATATGTGAGCATAGCTTGCTTTTATGCACGTAGCACAAGTTCCAGAACTGCGTGCTCGTGGACTTCCAGGATCATACACGAAACTACGGACTTGGGTTAGCTGCTGGGTCGTTGCCAGAGTAGTAGCAGAAAGATCCTGAAGTTGGTGTATTGTTGTCCAGACCACGCTTTCTGGAGAACGCTTGATTTTCCCTCGCGGAGTGTCGGAGTAACACTTAGCCACACAGAGGGAATTTATTTTCCCAATCTCTCGACAGTATTCGAGCAGAGATCGAAAAGGTAGAGTTTTGAATGTAGTAAAACCTCAAGAAGTTGGAATGTAATTGTACCGAGCCAACCAGATCGCTGGCGATCGCGCCTGGACTGGTGGAAGCCTACGACTGACGAAGGCTTCGCCTGCTTGCAAGTGAACCTGTCATTTAGAAAATGTTTCCTGTTACATACAGAAACAAATATTGACAGCGAGCCATGCACCCGCTCTTCCATGCCAGAATACATGCATATATACACATGCATGCATGCGTGACCCATACGGTTCCCGTCGATCATGAGTGTCCAGAATATCTCCGCCTTGACGTCTATTGATGGTGTCAGATGTGTTTTAGTCGTAAGCGTGACGGATCTGTTCAGACGATCATTGGACGATTGTTAACTTTACAGGCAGGGTCACTTGAACCAGTTGGACGATTCTTCGCTTGAGAACGCCCGAGAGAACCCCCAGGCCTCGCGTGCTGGCTAGGCGTCTGGAGTACACGAGCTCGATATTCCCTTCGTACACACCAGGGGGGAGCATGAGTGACTGAAAAAGAATTTCCACTTCTCCGATAGGATCTGCAGTTCCGCCGACATGTAGTTCCGCGGGGGATAGTGAGATGAATTGAAGCTGACTAAGAACAATAGCCCGATACGCGTTCAGACGGGCTCCTGTGAGAGAGACATTCGCATGTCGTTTATCCGTGATGGCACTTTGGACAAGCACATCCACCACTTGCTGAGGTTGAAGCATAGGATTGTAGGCGAGGATCTCTGCGGCAACGCCACTGACCATAGGTGCCGCCATTGACGTTCCGCTGCTCAGGCGGTATCCACTCCCCATCCATGTGCTGGTGATGTTTTCCCCCGGTGCTGTAAGGTGAACAGTATTGTGGCCATAGTTTGACCATTTCGGTAAGGCACCATCACGTGCATGAGCTGCCACCGTGATGGTCCAGTCCCTTAAGAAAGAAGCTGGGTAATACGGATCCTTCGAAATATCCATGCCATCATTTCCTGCTGCGATAACAAAGACGCTTCCACTCGCGTCAGCGACTGCCTCCTTCAACAGAACTCCCAAAATCTGAGTTCCTGGGCCTGAGGACAGAACAGCGACACCCGATAATCCGCGTACTCAGTGGGACGGCTGTTCAGAAGAACGATGTACGGACGATCCGTTTTGGTGGTTCACTTCCTGACTGAATAAGACGCTGACTGCTCAAAAAACACGCCGGCACCGGTTGGGCCTGACTGCGTGACGAGATGGCGACACTTTTTTAACCTTCAAGAGTCGCATGCTTTTCCTGATGACTGATTATTAGACAAAAACCGGGTACATTTCGTTTCCGATACGGTAAAAAAAGGAACTCTGGGGTCTCGTGACGGGGCCAACACCGCTGTCTTGCAGCCCGTTTCTACGGACACAACCACGATGAGGGAAAAATGTTTACTTTGAGATCGGTCTCCAGAGATATGAGTCTATACGCTATGTGGGACCAATGGAAGACGTACAAAACGTGAAAAACACGTAAGTGACTTCTTTCTGGTCCAGAAAAATTGAGGTTTTCACCTGAGATGCCGCCCCACGAATTGGTAATAACTTTGGCACCATTGTCGAGAGCGTATCGGATTGCCGGAATTGCATGCGACACATCTCCTTCTCCCTTTTTATTAAGAATCTTCAGTGCGATGATCCGAGCGTGGCTGCTGATGCCGGACACTCCTTGGTAATTGTTCCTCTGAGCTCCAATAATCCCTAACACATTCACAAAACATAAAGAAAGTATATGTGAGGCACATGCGAATCTCACACCAGCACACCACAACATCCTGAACTGAGTGTAGAATGCGCCCAACACAAGGATAGTCTAGACATGAACCGCTGTCCAGAAAACAAGTGCCGAGAGGAACCGGAGTGGATCAACACAAACACTTCCAACACCGCACTACAAGAGCAGCAGCGGAACACTTGAGTCAGGCAGGAGGAGTGGATTAGAGAGGCAGTACACCTATTCATATGTATATTTCTATCTATGTATATATATATATATATGCGTATTAAGGCTTATAGTGTTTTCGTTTTCTGGCGTGACCGGGTCACGAGCGGGAAAGCCAGTTTTTCCAGTCGCAGTACTCCTGTGTAAGCCTCCCCCCATTACATACTCTCTTGCTCGCTTGGACTCTCTATCTCAACACCGAAACAAGAAGGAAGGAAGGAGGCACTACGAACCTGCAACATGAGAGCCGTGACCGTTGTCATCCATAGGGTTATTGTTCCCGTGCAGAAAATTCCAGCCATACACATCATCGATATAACCGTTCTGGTCGTCGTCAAATCCAGGCACGCCGTTTAGCTCCTGCTCGTTGACCCAGATGCTCTTTGCAAGGTCTGAGTGGATATAGTTGACTCCTGAGAGAGTAAGCAAAAAAACTCCGATCGACTGAGACTGGGAAGGAAACGTGTCGGTGCTATTAACGGACAGCCAGAAGCAGCAACTGCAATGTTTGACACACGGAGGACCCAATCCCCTTTTCGTTGCTCGGTGTTTCACTTGCTTATCTCACAAGAATGCCACACGGCTGAACAGATGAATCGCGGCTTTGTGTGGCCACAGGCGTGATCGCCGTCGCCTGGTGAGGCGTAGTTCAGGGTCACACCTGTATCAATAACAGCAACGAGGACTTCCGGTTTCTTCCGCTTGTCATCCTCCTGAGGACTAAGACTCAATTGCCACGCCTTGACCATGTCAATGCTGTTTGTATCAGCTGAGCTTTCGCCAATTGCTGGACCTCCACCTGTTCCCATATGGCTGCCTTGTAGTGCGTGCAGCGTTGCGCTGGTCTTAGGAGAGGGACTGGAAGGCCCGTTTTCCATGTCTCCTTCCAGTTCTTGGACATCTGCTTTATGGGTCTCTGACTGGAGAGTCGAGGCACTGTCCGGCGTCGTCTCACCTCTTTCGTCCTCCCAAATCTGTTGATCTGTTTCTCCTCCTTGCTCATGTTCAGCCTCCTCGGCAAGGGCTGTGGATCGGATTTTCTCGCCGGTTACGTTCTTGTCCTTGTGGCCAGCAGCCGCACAGAGCTGTCTCACCTTTGCAAGCTGAGAGCTGCTTGGCGTCGGCTGCGGGGGGCCAGCTGTCCCTCTTTCTATTGCTTCTGACGCTCTTCCCTCCAGTTCTTCTCGCGCTCGCATGTAACAAAACTCTGCAGTCATATGCGAATCCTGGGGCGGCGACCCGAGCGCCCACTGCAGGGTGAACAGAGGATCATTGGGAATGACCGGGCCCCCACTTTCCCATTCGCCACTTTCTGAAACTTGTGGAGTTCTCTGCAGTGACCGTTTTAAGTTGTTTTGTTGATCGGACTGCTCTCGAGAACCCAGTCCCCGGCCCCCGTGTGTCTCATCGAGAACACGCTCTTCTGTCGAGACTGATGATGTCGCATATCGCCCGGGCCCGCCAACGCCCCTCAAATCGAAAGGCCGGTCGTTACCGGCGATAAAGGTTTTGTTCAGAAACGCGCTTTTCTGTTCTGCGTTTCGAGAAGGGAAGGTGCTTCTCGCAACCGTGCTCTTCCCACGTGCGTTGTTTCGTCCTCTACTATCTCCACCTGCTGGGCCCAGCGCCAGCCGCTGTTCCGCGTTAGCTGGTCTTGTTTTAGCTTGTTCCCCTTTCGTTTCATTCTTTGTTGGGTGCTTCGAGGTACTCGAGGCAGGCGCAGATTCGTCTCTATCGGCCGACATCGTGTCACTTTCCATTACGGCAGAAAATGCTTGCGCATGGATCGGCGCGTCCGGAGCGAGGAATAGAATGTCTCCGACGTAATCGTGAGATGCGAACTCCTTCATGAACGCTTTCAATGCCTCAACATCTTCAAAGTTGTTCGCCGGGTCTGCATCGTGTCTGGTCCCTTCAACCCGTGCGCGGTAATGCTGGAGGGACAGCTTGATAAGATCCATTCCACACAGTTCGTCGTCATCCAAAAGCCTCCTTCTTACCGATTCTCCGAGCTTACTGTTTTCAGTCCCATTGTCTCGGTTGTTTTTTGCCCCGCGTCCTCCTTCCAGCTTACCACCTGTTCCAGGTTCCTGTGCGTGTTCTGATTCGTACATCCAGCCACCACCAGAATCTGAATTTCCTTTGCTGGTCCTAGCGCCTCCTGTTGAGGCTGTATTGTTCCCGGCTCGTGACACAGGATTTCGCCTCGCTTCTGCAGAGTCTCTCGAGGATGTACCAAGACCAAAATTCGAATACTTCGTTTGAGCTGCACTTGCATTAACCGCCCGTTGGTTATCTATGTGATTCTCGGCCCGCTGCCATGTTTCGTCATGGTGGGCTTTCTTTCGCAGTGATCTTTTCTGAGGCAGCCTCCGGAAGAGGGTTTTCACCGACTCGACTTCCGGGCTCGCAAAGCTTTTGAGCATCCGATCCAAGACTTGCAGTCGCCGAGGTGGGGCTCCGAGCGTGTCGCCACTCAATTCTGGCAGCCCTGGCCGTGACGCCTGCTGTGTCTGGCTCTCATATGGAAAAAAACCCGCTGCGCGCGACTCCCACGATGACGAATTATCGTTTCGGTTAACGTTAGCAAAAGTAGAGGACTCCACAGTGTTGTTTCTGGGCCGAGGAGCGTTCGGCCAGAGCTCGCTAACTCGCGACAGGTCGAGAGGAAAAGCTGGATTAGACGACGATGAAGAGGCCGATGTGGTTCGGCGGGAATCCCGGAGGCTGCGGATGTCAATACCCAGATCGGGTGGCACATATCCACACACGCGACGTTCCGATTCTTCCTTCGCGAAGGATGACCGGTTCAAATCTGGCTGAGCACAAGGCACGCTCACGTGTGGCTCCTCGTCTGCAGTTGATATCCTTGGATCTTCCGGAAGTGCTTGAGAGGGAGGCACTGAGAGAGAAGGCATCTCTCCCTCCACATTCACTACCGAGGAAGTGGGACTCCACTGCCCGCTCTCATCCTGTCCAACTTCCTCTTCCTCTTCTTCCAGGTCCAGCGCTTTAAGAGCGAGCAGTTCACGGTCGGAACAACGCCAGCCAACCAAAATACGGTCATTGTAGAAGAGGGGGCGACCTGTGTCCTTGTCTATCGGGCTGCCTAAGGCTTCCACATTCACAACGATCATCTGGGACTGACGCCGGTCAGGCATCGAGAGGCTGGTTTTCGTGGTTTTTCGTTTCGGCAGGTTCGCGGTCGGTGAATCAGCTTTTGACGAGTCCAACAGCGTGCTCGGCGAAGCATTCGTAACGGCACCTCTCGTTTCCGACAGGAAGTTCACGTTGCCCGCACCTTTCTGTGAGGATACTGGTACGTTGTCTCGCTTTTCTGAGTCCTGTGCTTTGTCATGGTCCAGCAAGCTGGCAGCAACCCGAAATTCGGTGGCCTCACCTACAAGCTGGTGCAGTTTCTTCATTGGAGAGCTTGCTTCTAGGTTCCCTACGTTGTGAGAAAGACTCTCTGGATTGCTGTGTGACTGCCAGTTGTTCGTGCTGTCTATTTCTTGCACCTCGAGTTTTGATAGTGGCAAAGCGGGGCCTCGTTCCTCCCCGAGTGAACCAACTGATGTGGAAGAACTTTGAGCGCCGCCCCGATCGCGGCTAACGTCTTTTGTAACCAATCCGAGACCCCTGGCCTCTCCCCGCCTCCCCGAGATGCGACTGCTGCTGGGGAGGTCCAAGTCCGAGGCGTCACTCCGAACGCTAGTGGCTAAATCACTGGTGATTGCCGCTCCAACTTGGAGGCGAACAGACTGAAGCATACGCTGGGAGGTAGACCAGTCCACTTTTCTCGTTTCGGCTGCCAGCAGCTTAAGGGAGTGTGACCACCCTTCCCAAGGTTCCACTGGCAAAGCATCGTACGCGAGGGGGTGGAAAGGGTTATCTGGGACAGCTGGGTTTGCCGACGAGGGGGCTCCTGTTCCCCTTATGCTATATGATTCCCCCGTGGAAGAATTTGGTGCCGATGGCACTTGCCTCCGATATTGCCAATTGGGAGTCCCTTGGATGCGGCCGCCAGCCGAAGTCGGGATTCCGGTTGTGCTGCGTCCCAGCCCATCTAGTGAGGAGGAGCCTGCATATTTCTCTGGCGCTTCACTACCACCCGAGGAGGGCCTTGCGTCTCCGGCCCCCGCAATGGCCCTCTGGACTCCGTTGGCTCTTGCAGCTAACTCCGGCCTCCGCCGGGGTCGAGTCCCCCCCCGACGATCATCGGAAGGCGTGACCGCAGGCGCACCTCCCAGGTTTGCATGGTAATGCGGATGTGCAGCATCACTAACGTGGAAGGGGCTGCTGGCTGTGCCAAGTCGTCGACCTGCGTGGTATGGGACTGGGGTAGGAGACTGCTGGACGGACAGGTGTTCCACCTGTTCAGGGGAACCACTATCTCTCACAAACGCGCCAGCAGAGAGGCACGGACCGTCACTCGTGCGGCAATCTAGATCAGGACGATTTTGCTGGCGTTCACGATCTCGGCGCATTTGAGATTGCCTCTCTTCTATCTCGTGCATGAACAGAAGATCCGCAGTTCGCTCAATGGTCCTGGCCGACTTCTCGAAGTTGGCCGCAGCTCTCAAAAACACCTTGGCTTTCTCGTTAGCGGTGAGAGAAAACGGAAGGGTCAAGCGTTCGCCCTGCTTCAGAGTGACGTCGAAGTGTGTTCTACTGAGCTTCAAGTCTTCAATCGGAAACCAGCCGTCCTTGTCAGCTTTTGCATTCAACACAGGGCTTCCTTCCACCGGGTGTCCCACTTTCGGGCCTGAAAGAGGTGTTGCTCCTACAAGCCTTGAACCGGGTGACGAAGCAGCGACATTGTCCAGTACATAACTGCCGATGCTAACAGTTGGGGGGAGCTGCGGCAATGGGACGGACTGCTGCATCGAGGGCGTCTGCGGGCTTTGCTGGGAGGCTGATACAGGGATGTGGTAGGTTTCTTTTTGGCTGCTTTGAAAAGAGGAACCACCTTCATGAGCAGCCGGAAAGAAGTCCGCCACATGCTCGATGGTCTTCACGGCTGGAATGGCTGAGGATATCGCAGCCGAAAACGTTCCCGGGTGATTAGAGGACGGGAGCATGTCAGACGGCGGGGTGGGGAGCATCGTAGGTATGTCTGTATCGAGCTCGTTTTGAGCGGGGAAAGGAATAGATGGCGTTCGGTGATAACTTGGCTCAGAGGCTACTCCTCCGACGATCGATAAGAGAGGCACATTGGGTAGTCTCCAGATTACGGACAACGACGTAGTACACAGCAGCGCACTGAAGAGCCAGCATGCCAAAACATCGAGGCATGTAGCACGCCATTTGCATATTCGAGGACACGAGCATGCAGCTGTTAAACCGCAGTGTCTGCTGGAAGGCAACTGCACTGGTCGGTGGAGATGGCCTCGTTTTGACTTGAACAGTGTTCGCGACTTTCCACCCTTTTCGGTGCTAGAACATCTGCCTCGCGCAGGCGAATGACACGGCCTGGAAGACAGCACGTTCGAAAGGGAGAAACTTTGGCCATGCCGTCGCGCATAAGGAAGGTGCGGCTCTCCATGTCCCCCCACAAAAGAAAAGATCCTTCTTTTGAGATCTGACGGACTTGAATTGCAGCACTGAGGGAACAAGAACCTGTCTGCGGCGCGGAACTGCCGGATATCATCGCCAACTTGACACCGCAGACGTCCGTGCGTAGGCTCTCCTAATGCCCTGTGTTCCATCGTGAACTGCCAGTATAACTGTTCCAGAGTCTCTGAAGACTCCCTGAAGCTGAAGTACTACGCCTAACTTTTGTCTATCCCTTATCCGATTCTCGCCGGTCAACAAATGCCAAACAGACTTGTTGTTTCCGGTATCGCAGCCTCCACAGGAAAACGGTTGCTACTGAGCATTATCACAATCCGTCCAGAACCAGCTTCGTTACGAAACAGAGAAACAGACTGAACGGTTCCCACGTTTCAAGCGGGAAACGAATATCTCCAATGCCTCAACATCACGATATGCCACCGACGTGGAAGACGTTGAAACGGTGTCTAGTTATCCCTGTTGATATATGATTCTAATGTCGATCACATTCTGTCTTCTTGGGAAAATATGACCTCGGCAAAGCGCTGCTGAAGCGAGCCTCCTTCCCAAACTGGGGAACGAGGAAATACAGTCGAGAACAGGCATATACTCAATCCTCAGGCCGGGTTTGATTTGACAATCCACGTACGGAAAGCAGAGCTGTTACAATCATATGGGAAAGGTTCCTTCGGTTGTCCGAAGAAATAGGTCGTCTATCCGTCGATTGGGCATGCCCACACCTGCTTCAGCATCAATGTCAAGGACCTGATAAGTTTGAACCTGGATACAGTATCTCACACAGACGGGGAGACACTGAAAGGACAGGGCCAAAGAATATGCATGAAAATTTCACCTGTAAAAATAAGGCTGCCGGCAAAGTGAATGGCCGAAGAAACCGAACACTGAAGAGACGGATCTTCGTAAAACTCAGAAAAATCTTTCGTGCCCACTGAGGTTTGCGGTCACTACGCAGACGACCAAAAATCCGTACCTTTTGAAAAAAAGGGAGTACGGCGTGAGGCACGAGAAACTTAATATCGATCGTCTCCACCTCACAACTGGCAATCACACGCAAAAGCGTATCCTTTCCCCCTGCAGCGGAGTCTGAATCTCGCAAACTGGCGTACCGTGCGAAACTACGCTCAGATTGTCAGCCGTCCACTAGTCTCCTGTTCACGTGCAAACATTTTTGATCCCATCTACAGCTAGCACGTACCGTGATCTAGCCAGTGAGCGATTCAGCCTTTTGTAATATTTGTCAAATAGACACCAGAGGAAAACTCGATGCAAACTATTTTTAGGAATACTTCTATTATATTGACTCAATCCAGAGTCACCACTATGATCGTTAGTTTCCAGACATACCACAGACTAGTACAGCATCTGCATAATAATCGTGAAACATGAAGAAAGAATTGATTCTTGGGGCAACCAAACTACATCGGCCACATTTTCTATAGCTGAAACAGAGTTCAACAGAGTCGACAGCATTGGGTTCTTCAGTGTTGAGGTACTGTTCGTAAATGGCCACCAAGGTTCGAAATTATGACGGAACGTGTGACGTTTTTAGTCCATGTATCAAGATGAACTGCTGTTTGTCTTTGTTCGCTGGCAGATTTGTTTGAGCATAAATAAATCCACTCTTCGTTAAAACTTCCGGCAATTGTTAAGGTAGAACAAGTGATAAAAGTTTTGAAGACATCCAGTGTATTTGGTCCCCACGATTCCGCCTGCCACGAGTACGGACTGTAATTTACATGCCTCGTGTGCACAAACCAGGCACACTGCATTGTTGGATGACAGATCCACCGAAGAAGCTGACAACGCAGTGCCACCCAGAGGAAAATGATCCATTCTTCTTTGCTCTGGAACACTTTGTTTCCCCCCCGCGTGGCTAAGACATACGTTGGCGGACGGCTATAAAGTCGTAGGCAGTTACCTTCCCAACGGCATCTGCGATCTAGAACCATGAAGTCCGATGCAAAAAAGTAAAAACCTCGGAAGCAGCGCAGCACACACGTGGGGTACAATGACCTGCGTCTCATCTCTCATCTACGAATGCACTGACATACTTTACCGCTGGACCTTTTGACTGTGGGCGTCAGACAGGTCTGGTCTTACACTTCCATTTCGTGGACATCCGCAACCGAGACCAACAACGACCGGGCACACCCTTTGCATGTATGAGGTTAGCACAGCGAGTGGATGCTCATCCAGCGCTGCATCTGTTTTGCGTCGTGTTTTTAAACTAAAAAGACTGAGCACCGCTTAGCTGACCGCCGGCACTGGGACTGCCAGGCAAGAGAGGACGTGAAATCTGCTGATTCGTCCTACATTGGCAGCGCTTTTCGCTTTTCAGCTCACATGGCTTTTTTCTTTACGTGCGTGCACTTCGATGCCCGTAGGCGCGTGCGTAGGTAGAACATCTGCAAATTGAAGCGCTATACGGATCTCACCCCAATACCCCTCCTTCCTATTCCACCGTGGCTCAGCTCGCTGCGTCGTAAGCCAGTGCAGTACATTGAAATTCAGAGTCTGAGGTGGTAGCAGTGCCGTACGTTCAGCCGAGTGGTGGAACTTTCTTTTAAGCTACCTCTGTTTCGCGAATGATCGTTTGTGCAATCGAAAAAGCATATCAAGGAGGAACCGAACGACCAACTGGTACACAGGCTCCGCGGATCTATAGAATTTTCCAGGCCACACATTTGCACGATCGAGCGCATCATCCCCAAAAATCTGCGAATAACCATTCCCCCCAAAACACCGCCTCTCTTGAAGTCAGTCTCTACACCCAACAGGGCTTGGCACATTCGCGCGACCTACAGCGTTCCATCTTGTAGGAACGCGAAAATGAGGACAGGGAAAGTAATCTCACGACCCCATCACCCCGCAACTTGAGCAACTTAACGTCTGTATCTGTCACGAGTATCTCTCGAATCACGATAGCCGCCTCGTTCCTGAGAGTATCTCCTCTCACGGCTATAACTCCTGCAAACAACGCCGATACACACACACACACACGCGACAAAAAGACCGATATACGGAAAATCGGGCATCTACAATAGAAAACGGGGCTTCTCGGAGCGAAACACCTTGAACACGTGGCCTGAGAACAACTCGCCGACACGACCAACACCTGAACACTTGACTTCAGCGACTTTCCATTTTTCCACACGCACAACACCACCAGCCGCCTTGTCGCGATCACTCTTCGTATCGGCCCAACAGTTGCGGAGGCGCTTAACGGCCAGGAACCGGCAAGAAGAAAAGACAGGCGCTCTCGGCAGGTGGCCGAACACACGTTTTCGGACCCGGCACTCAAAGACATCGTCTCCTGTCTCCTTTCGCTATGCTAGGAACGAAGACCACCGCCCCGTGGTACATATTACACACGCGACATCGACGATGGACATCGCGAACAAGCCCAGCCAGTTTTCGCCCGCGACGGCTACAGAACGCCATAGAGACGCCCTAACCACAGAAAAAACGTCACACATGAAAGAAGGGGAAATCGCCGGGAATCACAGTCGTAGGACGACGCACCCCCCTCAACACACTTCCCGTAAACACGGGACCATCCGCCACCTCCCACTATTTCATACGAGTTGTTCCCGTAAGACTATATAAACTACTACGGAGAACGTACTGCTGGCGAACAACTTTTTCGCATTCCTACGCGACTGCGGAAACTTGTGTATACGTGGAAAGACTGGAGTCTACGTCCAAATTCGGCTGCCTCGCACCCTACCGCTTCATTCAGCCACACATGCACAGCCGACTACATACCGAAGATCAGTTCTACCAACTCACGCGAACAGTACAATTATCTGCGACGTATAGGGAGACCCGTGGACCTCGAGACGAGGGTTTTGACATTGTGACATCTAGCCGATCGGGTTCTTCCTCTGCTTCCGACTAAGTTCAGCACACACTGTGTCCTCTCCACGGTCTCGGCACATGAAAAACGCGTTCTGCTCTGAGTGCGCCGCCGAGAGCTCTTCGGAGGGCGGGCTGGCCGGGGAGCTCGAAGCATGCCTTGCACCACGTGTCTCCACATTGGCGCCTCGGGGGCGGAAACGCGGTTCTAACATGGTCACGAACAGCGAGACGGTGACGCGTCAACAGACCAAAAACACGGCCTTGATCTACGAGTACATTCATGTGTCCGAGCATGGTGCCGATCGCGCGGGGCACAGGTGATAGCGTCTGTCGTATGCGCTCGCTTGACTTCGCTCGCAAGCCTTGGCAAAAACGGTAGGAGACGCGCGCGAACACGGAGGGGGCTGAAGCTACGGGATGTGATTGCGCGAACTCGGCTTCCACGTAAAACCCCAACCGACACGAAGTGGAGATCCGCACCGGACTTCTACTGCGCGCGAATGTTTGATTCTGTCACGATGCACCCCGGTGGTCTCAAACGAGCGACAGGTCCGGCTCATTTCTACCTGTATGGGGTTGCAGACGTACAGCATATACCACGGAAATGAAACAAACGTTCCTGCTTCCTCAGCCGCTTGACGCCACAGCCCTGTACACGCAGCGCGATGCATCTGTTGACCTTCCCTCTCCCCGCACACTTCACGTCGCGTGCCTCGAGCTGTCCAGCCTCACAAAGAGCTCCACGTAAGGCATCACACACGGACCCACATCACCCCGGGACCATTCAGACATGCTCCACACAAGGAAGCGCCGTCCTCTTTTGAAAGACCGCGCGACACTACCAACCTGGCGCCTTTTCTCTGACAGAGCCAAACAAACGCCAGTACGTTTTCGAAACGGATGGGCCGGTTCCACGTTCAATAGCACATTGACATGGTTCTCCCAAACCCATGTTTTCACACTTGGACAGTTCACGGTGTTTGGGTTTGAGCAACTTCGACTTGCATAAGCCTACCTATAGCGGTCCCGACCGCCGCTTCTGTAGCTGTCGTTGTCGTAGCTTCGAGAGCGGTCACGGCCTCGGCCACCGTAGTACTCGCGAGAGCGGCTTCTGCCGTATCCGCCGTCTCTGCTGGCGGATCTGTCGCGGCCGCCGTAGTAACCGCCTCGACCTCCTCCCCCGTAGTAGCCCCGGCCACCTTCACGGCCGCCGTATCCACCTCCGTAGCCTCCGCCGTAACCTCCACGGTAATCATCGTATCCGCCGTATCGACGGTCATAGCGTGGGCTGCGAGAGCGGTACCGACCTGGACCCGCACCAATGGGTCTGGGAGAGAGGAAAGCACACAGATATCAGCGAGGGAATAAACAGACAGGAAACGCGCTTCTGCCCCACGATCCAGAGCGTCCAAACAACCCATCTTCTTCCACCGCGGGCCTCACGAAAGGGGCGACACGCGTCGACACGACTTTCGGAAACACAGACAACCACTTTTCTCGACAAGGAACACCCGAAACGAGACACGAGCACCGAACAGAGCGACAGGATCACGAGCCATGCACGCGCGCGTGCAACTCACCTCGCACGCCCGGACATCTTCTCATCGACGCGAGCTAGGATCTTCTGTCTCGCTCGAGACCGCGCCTCCGCGTTCCAACCGAAGATGAGCAGACGCTCGTCTCTGCCGCCTCGCGAGCCGTCCAGGAAGATGAACGTGCCAGTCTCTTCTTCTGCCCGGCGCAGATTGCTTCCTTTGCTTCCAGTCACGTAGGCCACCGCATCGACCGGCAGCGAGACAACATCGCAGTCGTCACTGCAAAGGAAGCGATGCCGCAAGAACTCTGTGTGCTTCCTGACACTTGGTGTTAACCTTCAGCAACGAGACGCCATCGATACCTTGGCGGAGCAACGAATATATAATCGGGACGGCAACCGCGAACACACGCGCCGTCTGTACACTGACACACCAGCAGAATCGTCACTTTCACGCCGAAACAGCAAACGCTTGCAGCTCCAGAGACGCTCCTCGCCGTAGCGTTATCCCCCTACCCGGTTCAGCGCACCAGTCGCTGACCCTACGCAAACTGGCCCACGCGTTCCTATGTCCTGGTCTTTCCGAACAGCGCCTCCACAATATACTCACAAACCCACACCCACAGGGGGACGGCGTCGTCGGCAAAATCTGCAGAACCAGCAGAGTGGACCCGCCACTTGACGCGACGCTCGAAACGATGCATGCGGTGAGGGGGGGGTGGTCATTGGTGGAAAAACCTTAGCTGTGCTTACCGGCCATCCGTTTCCACGTGGACATACGACGTTCTCTGGGCACACAACCACTGCAGGTACTGGCGCGCGCGAGTCCTCTCTGCCATCGTTCCCGCAATGTACGCGTGTCGGCCAACATATTCCAAAATTGCACCTGACGCTCTCGCAAGCTTTTTTCGAGTGCTTCCTCGTTGACCCAACGCGTAGGAGTAGTCCTCCAGTTTGATAGGAATCCGGTCAGTGTCGAAGTCGGGGTTGTTCGAGAAGTGTTCTTCATCGTCTTTGATGAAATACCCCGGCATCTTCTGTTCCACTGCACTCATGACCTTCAATTCTGAACCCCGGCGCGCACGCCTGACAGTGAACGGCACAGAGAGGAACGACGGGTAGGGTGGTGAGAGATACGTTCCACCGCCGCAGATCTCTTTCCCCACAAACGGGGAGAAAACGCGACGCCAGCTGCGAGAGACGCACCGAAGAAAGCTGTTTCCCTTCCGGCTCAACGAGAAGGGGAAAAACACTGACATCGCCCACGCACCTCTTCTGAACTACCACGATCTCCCTCGCTATCACGGACTCGCGCTCTCCTCCTTCTGTCGCGAAGGGACCACCAGCCACATTTCACGCACGGGAAGTTAACGGATGCAGTGGACGTACATTTCGCCGAAGATGGCGAGTTTCTCCGTTTCGCCTGCCTCCTTGGAACGCAAGTCGGTGAAGAACATCAGAGTATTCCACTCCTCCTCGACACTGCGCAGCCCGGCTCCCTTTCTTCCGGTCACGTAGCCCACACACTCGTGGGGAACCTGAACAGACGCAGTTTCATGTCCAACGAAAAGACATGAACCGACGTGGAGTTTTCTCTCTACAGCACGCGTCCCTGACTTCGGTACCCGGTGAATTTTCGCGCTCTGCCTTTCTTCCAGGGATGCAGAAAGGTCGACGCAAACCCGTAACGTCCAACGGACCACCGACACGCAACAGCACTCGGATAGTGTGCGGACAAAGAGACGCGTTTTGCCCAAGATGTCCCCCCGGAAATTTGCGCGGAGGCGTTCACGCTGAAACTGTTTCTCTGCCATTCCATGCGAACTCACATGAATGATTGTCAAGTCGTCTCGCTTCTCTGCATCGGGAGGCAGAGCGACGGGGCCGACGCGCTGCTGCATGACGAATCCAATGTACAACTTCGCCTTGTCGATTGTGTCGGGAGTACCGCGGATCTCCAGAACTGTCCGCCCGTCCCTCTCCAGGATATTCAGATCCGCGCCACACACGTGGCTGAGCTTGCGCTTCGTTCGCCCACCTGCAAAAAACCGAACAAAACGCCTCGAGTCATGTGAACTAGAATACACACGAATACGAAAGCGGCAGTTTTCCCGTCCGTTGACTGCAGATGCAGTGTTCTACCCCCCTCTGCGACAGTCGCCCGCTACCAGCGCTGAGCCTTTCATCGATACTCTGGCAATCCCCATAGACTCTCCCCTCTGCGCTGACTCAGGGAATCACCTCCAGAGCGGAAGTCCCCAAAAGGACACGCGGCCGAGGTCGCCTCAGATTGAAAAGACTTACCCGAGCCGAGAATGAAGGAGGCGTCTTCGTCTGCAATGTTCAGAATGAAGGCTTCCTTCCCGTCCGTCCAGTAGCCCTCTGGGTGTCGCGTGGGGGCGTCACGCGATCGACTCGCAGAGCGGGAGTGCCTGCGGCCGTTCCTGGAAGATCCCCTGAAGCAAGACAAACGGCCAACCCGAAGCGTTTTTGCAGACACGAGATATCACAATGGACAACAGCACGGACCGAACACAGACACGGCGGAAGAGATCCACTTGACTCCTCCCTCCCCGCCACGAATCCGTACCCCCTTTTCGCGTCAGACTTGGCCAGGTAAAACGTTCTGCCCCGCCTCCCAGAGAAAGCAGGAAACCCCTGTCCGCCCGAACGGATCGAAGCACCTTTATTTGGAGCGCCGCTTGGCAGCCACATTTTTTTGCTCGGGTGCGTCTGTACCTAGATTCAGATCTTCTCGAAGATCGATAGGAGCGCGAACGGCTCCTGCGCCCGACGCTGGAAGCTCGGCGATCGTCTCCGTTTCCCACATTTTCTCGCAGTTCTCCTTCCCGCGGCGGCGACCTGTCCTGTCTCGGTGAACGCTCCCGGGACCGCGAGCCTTCGCGCGAACCAGAGGGCCCTCGAGAGGACCGTCGGTCCATTTTCACGTCTTCAGCCTCCTCTTGAGTCATTGTGGCTGAAACCTAAAGAAACCGACAGCAGCAGAAACGCGTTACACAGTTAGTACAAACCGCTCCAGCTGCAACGGCGCCGTCAACGTGTAGGCAAGACTCCCACGACCGTCACTCTCCTCCCGAGAGGGCCGAGAGGAGACGCGGATCCTGCAAAGCAGTTGCCCCCCGAGTCTGCTAGTGCGCGCCAGGGAAATACCGAAGTCGACTCGTGACTGTCGCTCGCCTACAATCAGTGTTTTCACGCTCGGAATCTCAACGCTGAAAAATCTCATGAGGCCGAGTCACAGACTTAGAGCGCACGCAGTGACCACGGAGACGTGGCACATCCCGCGGTTCGAGTGACAGCGACCGGTGCGACAAGGGAGTCGCGTGGAGACTGTGACAGGTTTTTACGTTTGCGGCAAAAAAAGAGCGCGTTTGTGCCCGAAGAACACCAAAATAACGCCACTGACTGCACGTCGCCAGGCCACGGGGACGAGCTGTGGGGGAAAAGCACAGCAAACGTCGGGTTCCCCTGAGGAAGGCAGAACTTGAAAATGAGAATGGCGTTCCGGCTGACCTGAAAAACTCGTGACGCGAACGAGAGAAGAGAATCTGGATGGGTCCAAACGCCTTGACAGATTTGCGTGCCACGCACCGCACCCGGACGGAAAATGCGGTTCCAAGCACAAAAACGCCTTGTCTGAGAAAGAGACGAAGGAGAAAAGTCCACCCCAGACCACACAGTGCCTGATGCAAAACAGGCAGGTACATCCAAGAAGAAGAGGTGATTCCGGCGTCGCCGTTTTCAGCAGAAGAGCGTGGTTTCCGGGAAGAGTGCAACTGGGTTGCAAAACGAGGGAGACAGGCCGAACCGAGGTGCTGTCGGCAGTTGCTGGATTTGGGGAAGATCCCCCCCGCAAACGCAAATTTCCCGAAGATACGCCGGACTTCTCTTCCTAGCTCGAATGCCGAGCAGGGAGAGGACGCGTCAGCCGTCGCGGGCGCTCGCCACTGAGGTGCCGCGAAAGTGGACTCGGCGCGCCGGAAAACACGCCGTTGACGCTTTCTGGGTTTCGCGTCTTTTCACGACTCAAGCGGCGACAGAAACCGGCGACTTAAGACTCTTTTTCGTGCCCACAAGATTCAACGCCACACGCCGTGCGGACGGGTATCGCTTTCGACGGACAGGCGGGGGGAGGACAGTGCAGGAAGACAACGCGGGACGGACTCCACACGTGTGGCGCACTGGTGCCGTTTCAACGCGTTTTAGCCTTTCGAAGGAACGCATGCCCTTTAGTGATATGCTTTGAGAAACGCTCCTTTTGCCAGCTTTATCTCAGACGAAAAGGAGCCTCCACAGTCTTGCTCCTAAGCGTGTAACCCCAGAAAGAGTTCCGGTCGTGTGCGGTGAGCCACCCACGCAGGACTAGCTTTCGCTACGGGATTCACCAGAGTGCCTGCAGGGATCAGCAGCCCTTTTTCACCATTCGCACAAGTCGCTGGCGTCTTTGTCACCTGTTCTCCGCGCGCCTGTGGCTAGCGAGGTCTTTGAATACACTCTCTCTTCGCGTTCTTCTAGTTGTTTAGTTTCCACTGAACACCCAAACTACGGCGAGTGTGCGCTGGGAACCACCCTACCGCCTTGACACGCTCGCGTACACCGTCAGACTCAGCATCTCGCCGCTTCAGTCACGTGCCCCAAGCCTGGAGCACACCGAGACTCCGGTCAGTCTCACGCTGTATTCTCCTCAAAAGCGCCATCCGAGTTCGTTTTGTCGCTGTTCTTGCTTCTGACACGCGCTTCGCTTTTAGACGCCACGAAAAAGAACTCATCTTTATCGCACAATCTCACGCCTGCGTCCATTTGTCTTTTTACCTGCGCTTTGAGAGGCAAAGCTGGCCCCTTCCTGAAAAGCTTTAATGCGACTGCCTCAGAACCCCCTGGGCCAGGCTTCGCCAGGCTGCTCTTTCGTCTCGTCTTCGTAGACCGTCCCAGGCTTGTGCCGTCTCTCGGGTTCTTTCAATGCTTCTCCACCGCGAGTCGACTGCGCCTGCCGTGTCAATCCTCAGCAGGCACAATGAGCGCAGGCGGCGGCGAGTCCGCCTCTCTCGTTAACAGGTCGGCCGGAAAGGACGTTTTGGACGCGGAGACGTGCGCTGCCTGGCTGAAGCCTCGGTTGCCGTTCTCAGCGTTTGACGCAGAAGAACACTGGTCACCGGCGTACAGCGAATCGTTCCTGGCATGGTGCCAAGGCGTGACGCAAAAGACACTTTTCGTGCATTTTGACAAAGCTGAGCCAGCTGATGGAGCACCTCAGCTTCTCTTCAGCCGTAACAGAATCCCTCCTGACGTTCGGTCCGGACAAGTCAACGAGTTCGTCTTCTTCGCGAAGCGAACTTCCACCCCGCTTACCAAACTGAACTTGAACGAGCAGGTGTTTTTTTCCTGCATCCGCGGGGACATGCTAAAACATTTGCTCACTCTCATAAGCGGAGTCTATGTTCCGTTCTCCATGAAGGAGCACGGCTGGCCCGAAACCATTCGCAAAGACTTCACGGGACAGGTACCGACCAAAGAAGACAGAGACTTCCCGGCTCATGTAGATTTCTACTGTCTAGAGTGCACGCCCTGTGTCAGGGATACGGCCCCGCAGTCCGGAGACAACTCGCGTCAAGCGTCAGCCGCTCTCGACGGCGATGACTGAGGAGAGAGAGTCACAGGGGCCGTCACTCACTGTAGATGACTCTCTTACGAAGCGCGCCTTTGCGCTCGAACCTCTAGATGTGTCTGTAGAAGGTGACCGTGCTGCTCTTCACTTGAGGCCTGGCTTGTGCCTGGCGCCTCTGGTGGCTTCAGAATCCTCAACCTCGGTTTTTCAGGGTCCATTCACATCCTGCTTTCGCGAATTTATAGCCCACTTCAACAACCGCGAGGATTCGTCGATCGCGTGACTTTCACCCGAGAATTTCAATTTAATTGTCTACACCTTAGGTAGCTTCTTGCCTACTTGCTCATACACGCAACGATCGGGAACCTCGTCCCCGACCTCTTCATGTGGATGCGAAGCCGCGGGGAAACGTCACTTGCCATACTAGATGTGAAGAAACAACAAGGACACCACTTTAGATCGGCTGGCGCAGAATACCAAGGTAACACTACAGAACTGAGTTAACTACGGGGTGAAACGTGTCGGCCTTCGGATTCTTCCCTATGCAGCTGCAGCGGTTCCTGGCTACGGTAACCGAGACAGTCTACCAAGCCAAAGGCGCAACGTTGCTGTATGTCCCGATCGACGACTTGTCAGACTTGGAGGTAGCGCTGAAGGACAAGGATCTCGTCCAGCGTTTGGAGGCAACCGTCATCCACTGGACTCGCCAGATCAAAGAAGTCATGATGGTTCAGGTGACTCTGAAAATCACCGCGGAAAACGCAGAGACCCCGCGACGTCCTAACATACGCTTTGCTGCTCGACGTTCTTGCGTTATACGCCTAGACAGCACAACCAGCGGCCGGTGGCAGGTCGTGACTTGAGGGTTTGACTCAGTTGTTCAAGAAGCGACACAGGGGAAAAGTACTGCACACGAAGCAGTGGACGCAGACGGTGGATCTGCTGAGAACTCCTGTCGTCTGGACTATGGCCACGATCCACAGTTCTGGTGGCAAGGCTTTACCCAGAAGCGGGGTTAGTAGCTGTTCTGACGTGAGCAAAAGTCACGCAAACACCGATGCAGAGGAGAAGCGCTGCTCTTGAGTTGGGCAGAACGAAAGACGAGAAACAATAGACAGATCCCACAGAGAAGTCCTATGGTAAGGGAAGTTCCGTCAGGGAAACCTTTTTTTGCGCTTCCTCGCCGAACCCAAAGGGACCGCGCCGACAACGACAAAACGGAGCGCATTTTCCGGGTGAGGTGATGCAGGATACGACTCAAGAAGCTGATAACACAGGTCACCTTGACGAGATTCGCTTTTGGAGAGAACGGGCTGTGAACTTTTCCCGGTTGATGGAGCAGTTCAAAAGTCCAGCTGTCCAGAGGATCTTTGAGTTGCTGGAGCGCTCAAAATCAACCTATTTGAAACAATTCAGGTTCGCCTAACAGACGCCGTACGCAGACGACCACGCTGGAAAGCTCCAGAGAAAACCTACCCACAAGACACCGCTCAGACGCATCACTGTGGAGCACGCCAGACGTCGCACTCTCGTTGTCCTCGCCCGCTGATTCACTGACGAAGTAGTGGACGATCATGAATCATCTTTCCGGAATAGCGCTGTCACTGGGCGTGATTCTCGCTGCAAGACCGGACGTTTGCCGTTAGCTGCATCTGGGGAATTCCCTGGTTGGGTGATGCGCAGTCGAAGAGCGTTCGAGCGACGGAGGCTCTATCACTCTCGAGTCGCCTTCTGGAGAAACCTATGCCCAGTCGCCGGTTTCTGGGACTGACGGCGCGCGGCTTCGGGGATTGAACTTACTCCTGCCTGCGCTCTTGCAGAGTTGTCCAGGCGGACGTGCAGCAGGCGTCCTTGGAAGCCGAAGACAATCTGAGATTTCTTTCAGCTTTGGAAAGGCCGTCCGAGAAGCTGGCACAGGCGAAGCCCGAAGAAATTCCCCCCATTTTGCAACAGCTTCTGAACTTTGTCCGAATGATCTGGTCCACCTCTACATACTACAATACATCCGACCGGATATCAGGTGTGAAGTCGCACGCACAGTGGAAATCCTCGAGGCCCGAGAGGTCGGGCGAAACCAGTCGCCAGAAGCTACGGTCCAGTGCACTCGTAGCCCAGGAGCGGACCATTTTAACGAGAACTCAAAGTGTGTAAAAGTATGTAGGCGCGTGGCTACAGACGCGGTAACAAAAACCCGCTTTTCGCCGGGCCGTCACCCTGGTGCGCTCAACTCCGCCCCCTTCAGAGGCATCCGTTCAAAACGGCACCACAGACACTTCATGCAGACGTGAAGAGGAAGAAAAAGGCCAACTTCGTGTCAAGAACAACAGCCTTTTCTTCCGACGCACCACCGTTTGTCCTGCCTTGTGGGGGTTCACCCCTCTCATTCGTTCTGCTGTTCCCTGTTTTCAACCGTGCAAGAGCAGGCTTCTAACATAACTGTTTCTGTCTGTCGAGTGGGAGGGGTTTTCCTGTCTTGGATGTACTTTTACCCGCTTTCCGTTGTCGGGGATGTGCCCAGGGTTGTTGAGGAAGATATCCTCTGAAGTGATCAAGCGGTGCCAGGCCGCGATCGACCTCAGTTCGATATGGAGCGGCGTCGTCGACGAGGCCATGATGTCTCTGGAGCAGTCAATAGAGTGCGGAAGAGCGTGGCAACGGCTCTACCAACCGATGTGCAAACTCGTGAAGCGCCACAGTACTCAAGGTCGCCACTGGGACTTCCCTGAAGGCGCGGTTTTCGCAGAAGTGAGGAGAGACCGGACTTCCCCTCTGCGCTCTCCGGAGGCGATGGATCATATAGCCACGACCCCACCGCTGCGCCGCTGAGACCACACACAACGGCTGCCGACCAAAGTTCGCAGGAGCGTCTCCAGAAAGCCATCGGCAACCCACGCTTCGAAATCCCGTGCCTGCCTGCGTTTTGGCAGGCGTGCTGCTTGTTGCTTTCTTCGGATACGGACGTGTTGGGCAAACCCCGAAATGACTTGCCATGGAGTCTTTGTTCAACGGTGCTTGTCCTGTCTCTTCTTGCTCGTCTTTCTCAGATCGACGCCTTTGTCCAGCGATGCTGCGATTTGCTGGAAGTCTGTGAGTGCCAGCAGCACTTCAACACACGCGCTCAGCAGATCGTCCTGCCGATGTTTGGCGGACTCCGTTTCAAAGAAGTGACGCGCAGCATCTACGAAATCGAGGACGCGTTCGCCAAGGCACTCCGCAAACTACGCGACCTGGACTATTTTGTGCTCGACGTGAAAGCCGCACGGTGGCACGACGACTTCGCCGTTTTTAAAAACCAGGTGAAACCCGCAATTGCCCTCAACACCTCTGCTCCGCGACATGCAAACCCGTAACCTTCGCGAAAGACACAAGCTGGACCGTTATCACGCAGGGGCGTGGAAACCCGATTGGCCTGTAGTATCGTGCGCGCGCCTCGCCCGTCTCTTCCCAACGGTTCAAAGTGCTCAATCGACTGCCTGTATACAGGCGTTCCGGTGTGCTCAGAGCTCCGGTTTCCCGTGGGTGTATGCAAGTGACACAGCAAGGGATCAGGCTATTGCTAGAGGCTTGCGCGTTTCAGTGTTTCCTGAGGCTTGAGCGCGCGCTCTGATGTCTCGAAAGAAATTCTCGAGTTCAGCGTCTGCGCGTTTTCTACACAGGTGAAGGACCTCGAGTTCATGTACAAGAATGTCATCACGTCAGCGTTAGAGGGCGTCCAGGCAGTCGACGCTGCCTGCCAGGTGTACGATGCTTTCTACTTGCTGGCAAAGCGTACACGGATCAAGAAATTCCTGGAGAAGAAAAGTGCAGACGTGTGGAGTCTCTTCATACAGGTACGTCTTGGAGGCGAGGTGACGGTTCTCTGCTCTACGGACCCGCGTTGTACTTTTTGTGTTTGCGGCCCGTCTTTTTCTCGGCAAGAGAGCGCCTGCGCTGCCTCTGCCTCCGTGTGGTCATCGAAGTCCCGAGACGTTTCCTCCCTACAAGATGGACGTACTACCGATACCTACAATAGGATGCATGGCAGTCCAATGACGGAAGACACCTGTCTACTCGGTTTATGTGGGTTGTTTTTTTTCTCTTGCACCGTAAGGCGCCCATGACATCGATCGAGAATCAGGGTTGCGAGCAATCGTTGTCACCCTTGGCACTGACGCAGGCCGTTGCCATCTCTTCTTTTCTGCGCAGGAGCTCGCTCTCGTCAAACGGCAGTTTGAGTGCATTCGTAAAAACCAAACTCAGTCTCTTTCTATCCCCTATCAACATCCGACACATGCAGGACTCGGCCTCTGGACCCGCGGGCTGATCATGAAGATTCAGAACCAGATGGATACCCTCGATTCAATGCACTACTTGCCTCCTTGTAGAGAGGCAGAAGTTGCACGGGAAAACTTCAGCGGCATCCGCTCCATGCTCGTTGTAAGCAGGCTGGGCGTCAGTCTCAGCTCTACGTTTAAGTATCCGTCCACCTTGTGTATGTACGAGCACGTATCTTGGTATGGATCTACATACGCATATCTTCCTACATTGATCAAGACACACGACACAAAGACACCAGTCAAGCACATGCTGCATAGGCAAACCGACACCTTACGTGGGGGACAACGGTTTCCACGAACCTCTGGCGCCTGATTCGCTTTGTCCCTACCCAGTCGACTGCCACAGAAGCGTGCGGTTTTCAGGCCGCTTTCCCTCGAACCACACGCAGCGTCAATCACCTCCGATCGACGCGCAGAGGCATTTGTCTCTTCTGTCTGTCCACTGGCTCACTGCGAACAGTCGTTCATAGAGCAGTCTTTCGAGGAGTGGGCTGAAGGGCTGAACGCTCTTGATGGCAACAATGCGGCGCTGACCAAGAGCCTGGAACGCCCTTTGTTGATCCGCGCTGACGCAAACATTCTTGCACGTGGCAGGGGTAAGTGAAAGATGCGCACTTTGCTGTTTCCATTTTGCGCAGTCGTAGATTTTGCGCCACACCGTTAACGCCTAGAGATCTTTCAGAACATCGCGTCTTCCAGTTCAACCGACAAACACCAGGCTCGCCGTCTGTCTTGGGCACTCTGCGTGGAAACCCGATGTGTGGGTGATTTTTTTCGACAGGGATTTCAACCTCGATAATGGGAGACACAGCTTCAAAGTGGCTGCGTGTATGTTACACCTTTCTGCTATGCCGGGGTCATTACTTGGGCTTTTTGTCCTGCCACATGGACGACTTTCCCTGGGTTCCACACCGTATGGCGATCCAGGCTGGGGGCGGCAGGTCTTCTCGTTTCTCTGAGGTCCACAATAGTCAGTCTATCTTGCGAACAGCTGCTCACAAAGCGTGTGCGCGCAAGGAAGTTCCCCAGGAAGGCGAGAGGGTCGTCGTGTCTGTGTTTCTCGATGGAGTGTAAGCGGTTCGCGAAGTTTCCGTAAAGGGATACCTCTGGACGCGTGTACAGTTGAAATGCCTGAACCTTCAGTTCCCGCGGGGGAAGCAGAGCGATCCTCTCCCCCGGAGTTTGCTTCTTGTGACCAGGCGGTCAGTTGGAAAGTAACTTCGATAAGAGTCTGCTCAAAAACCTCCAGGAGGCGTACTTTTGGCAGAAGATGCATAACCAAGGCATTAATCTGCCTTACGCAGCTCATGAAATGTTGCGGCAACGCGACAAATTGATGGCGCTTCGCGAGCATGTTCTTCGCGTTGTCAGAGACTATAATCTGACCCTGGAGACCATAGCGGTGCGTCGCCTTCTCGACTTCCACAAGGAAACACGCACGCGGCAAGGCACACGCCCAAAAGCGATACGGTACCTGCAGAATCTCTGCGGACTCGTTTGGGAGGCTTCTTGTTCAAGACTTCCGTTCGCAGAAAGCGACGTGTTCCTTTCTTGAAGGATTCGCATTCCAGTAGACGTTGAGTCTTACGTTTCCTGACACCTGAAAGTCTCTCTGGTCCACCACTCACGAACGCACACCCATCTGTTTCTCTGTCTATCCATCTGTTTCTGTATGCGTTTATATACGTATATGTATACATATGTGTGTATACAAATACTTCCATTGATACCTGTTTGTGCACCTCTGTTGGTGTATGCGACGAGAACGCGACAGTCCGTCTTAGCGGAAGCAGATATAGCCTGGGAGTAGTTCGACACTCTGTGCTGGCGCTTTGTCCTTTGCAGCCAGATGAGCGTAGGCTCTTCCAGCACCACATCAAGGCACTGGACAAGAAAATTGCTCCGGGAATTCAAAAGTTGACATGGAACTCCAAAGTGAGAGAGGACATCTTGCGCGTGAGCACAGTTCTGTTTCCAGTTCCCATTTTCTTCTGTCATGCGGGACACTGCGACGAACTGTTCGACGGCACATTATTTTCTGGCACTGCAGTACAGCACTCCTGCAAAGAACCCGCGTCATTTTGTGTGACATGCAGGCCTGTTTGTCGCGGTGAGGCTGTTTTCTTTGTGGCCAGTGACGAGCTCCAAATCTTACGAAAGCCGTTCGGTGTCTTGTTTCCAGGGAATCAAGGAGTTTTTCGTCCGAGACACGTGCCGAGAATGTCAGGTTGTCTACGGCTTCGTCCGACGGTTTCAGACGAACCACCAAACGATCTTGAGTCACTGCAAGAGCATCTCCGAGTTGCATTTTCTCTCCATCGATCGACGGAAAATTTACGACGTCGAAGAGTTTCACCAGAAACAAGCTACCAAGAAAGTCGAGATGGAAGCGTACTTATCCGAAGCCCACGCAGCCATCACTGCAGTTCTGCAAGACTCTCAGCGGGTGAGGCCTGTTGCGAGGTGTCCACCTGGAGGGCATTTCGGGAGTCTTTCCAGCTCCATCTGTCGCCCAGTAACTCCAGTTGTGCTCACCCTGAGGCATCTCTGCGCCTGCCGTGTTCTGTTGCAGCTGTTCGAAGACCATCCTCCGGAGATACAACGAGAGTGGAAACTGTATGTGGAGAAGGTAGACAAAAGAGTCGGAGACGCTCTGAAGAAGGCAGTGCGTACATCTCTACAGGTAAGAGCAGAGTCCCTCTTTTTTCCAGGCGGGAGACTCGACACTCCAGGCGACCACAAACTCGAAGCAAAGTCACTCATTCCCTGCCGATGGTGCTCACAACACACGACAGGCTTCTCTCTTCTCGTGACTGAGGAAGCCGGCTGACAAACAGGGACGAGAAACCGCGCAGAGCGCCTTGAAGTGGAGCTGTAATCTACTCGCCTCCGCTTTCGACGTGTCCGCGATGAAAAGAAGCCCGAGATTGGAAAGCCATCTCATGTTCAATTCCCAGAGGCGGGCGCCCTTTGTTAAGAAACGCCTGCAAACCGACAGATCACGTGAAGAGACCGGGATGACCCATCGTGTTCTAGACGCCTCAGGAACGTTTCGCTATTCTTCCAACGCTCAGAAGCGAGGACGACTCGTGCGTTTGCCGCTGTCACCCCCCTGCGCTAGGAATTGTCCAGGGTGCTGAACCCTGTCGACGGGAAAAACAGTACCGTCGACGTGGCGCCTCTCTTCAAAGTAAACGCCGTGCTCGACAGCCACAATCGCATGGATTTCAAACCGACCATGGCCGATCTCAAAGAACTCCTCCAAGTTGTCTGCAAAGATTTGTGTTTCACTTTGCACGTGGTCCCGCGTCTCTGGGAGTATCTGCAGACGCTCAAGTGAGTTTGGACGCCACAGTGGTGAGCGCATTAAACTCAAATAATAAATGTCGCGTAGTTCCCCTCCACGAAAGCGCAGTTGAAGAGTTCCTCTTCCAGTTCCCTTCTCGCTACCCAGTGTGCGTGCGGATTTTGCCGCGTGCTTTCGGTTCTGTACACGGTTACTTTCAGGGAGAAAGACGAGACTGCCGAAGCCGAAAACCTCGAGGGAGGTACGTGCCAAGGACGAGTCTACTAGGAGAGACACAGGAGACACCTTAGTTATTAAGCGGGAAAGCGTCCTGTCCCTGTACCAAGGATGCCTTAGGCATATGCGCGTATACAGTTAGATAGCGTTCTCTTCCGTCTCCGTGCTTCCTTTTGCGGTCTCTCACAACTTTTCTTCAGAATAAAGCTTTTGTCCGCTTGGCTTTCAGTACGCGCCGTCCTGTATTTCACGGGGCGCTCTTCTAGAGCCTGTGCATGCAGACGAGCAGCAAGCTGAAGGCGAACCTAAAGCCGACGAAAAGAAACAGTTGTCGACTTTCTATGGAATGATTTCCAAGGATGACGACTGCGTCCGCATTGTCGTTCAGGTTAGGGCTCGAGCAATTTACAGCACAAGATAGAGCTGGCGTCTCCCACCTATATATATATATATATATATATATATATATATATATATAGGTATGCGGAGTATATTATATATATGTATGCTGGGTATATTATATATATGTATATGTATGGGGGGTATATTATTATCTATATACATATAGGTATACATGGGGTATATGTAAAATATCGATGGTTGGGGAGAGCAAGCCGATGAAAGAATCGGCATCGAGTTCTTTTCTGCATGTGTGTTTGTGCTGGTTTTGCACATGTGCAGATTATGAAGGGTATGGCAAACTGCGCGTTGAAGCTCCAAGAGAGAATGAAGTGGTGGTATAACAACTACCATCCGATTGTTTCACAAGACAAAGAAGAAATCATCAGAAAGTACGCGAGAACGGAGCGGCCGCTTCCGGTAATCTGTACAAGCATTCAAAGGTACAAGGAGCTCCAGGCGGACATCCAGCAAGAGGAATTCAAGGTAACGAGTTCGCCCGGTTAAAAACGCTCAACCTCGGTATACGTTTATTCTCTTCCGGAGCTTCTGTGGCCACGCTTTGAAGGGCTAGGTCGCAGACCAGACAGCTTGGACGTACCTTGCATCTACCAGCTTGCCTGGCACCGGCTGACTGGACTACTCTACAGCCTTTTCAGACACCAGACTCCCATTTTTGACTGTCTCGTCGGACGTTTACCACAAGAACTGTACAGATACATATATACATATATATATCTCTCTCTATATCTCTCTCTCTATATCTATATATTTATATTCATGCACATGTAGTCCCAGAGAGAGTTTTAGCTCAAAGGAGCGGGAACGGTAGATATGGCAAAGATATGGCAAACTGTGTCTCCTTCTGGCTCGCGTTTCGTTTAAATTAGTACATGGCTCTTTGCTCGTGTAAACGCCTCTAGTTTCAGTGAGCACCAAGCACACGTATCTTTTCTTTCCAGCGAACGGTCGACCAGGGCGACAGTGCCACACACGTTTGTACGTACGTGCTTTAGTACTTGTTCCTGGTCTCGCAGAAGTGTCTGCATTCAGTGGATGCTTTCACCACTACATGCACATGCTTGCACATATATATATATATATGTATATATTTATATATTTATAAATATATGTGTATATATTTATATATGTGTATAATACCTATTTGTAGTACTGCGTACGCAGGTGACCAGCATGTGTTTTTTCGCAGATTACGATATGCTTCCTGGAGGCGGATTTCACGCTTTTGAAACAAGCGCTGATGAAGCACTGCCACCAGTGGCAAGCTCAGCTGATTGCCTACTTGCATAGGAATGCAACTTTGGAAATCGACAACCTTCTCGGGTATTTCTCGAGTAAGGCCTTCGACTTTGTTCCTTATAAAAGAGCGAGGGAGCAGAACTCGAAGCACTCGTTTCCAGTGTCCCACTCTGAGGGCAAGCTGGATTTCTGAAGTTAGACAACAAAGAGGGTTTCTACAATTAGCTCCGAAAGAGGGAATTCTTCTTAGCCCTACCCCTGTTTTCGTGCTTCCTTGTCGACTGGCCTCACCTGTCCCTTCTGTAGTTTCCTGCTACGACCTCACGGTCTTCTGCCTGGCGCTGAGGGGTCCTACGTACTCTTTTCTTCACTCTGTCTACCACTCTCTCATTTACTCTCCTCCTTTCTTCTTAAAACGCTTTCGTCTCCTTTCTTTCTTTCAACAATCGGTGCATCCTTTGCAGCGAACACTGAGAGTTTGAGAATGGCGCCAACGACGACGGAGGAGATTCGAGAGAAACTGAATCTGTGGCACAAATGCAAAGTTGATGTTCCGTATCTCGAAGACCGCATACGCCCTATCGAGGAGCAATTCGCAAAGCTTGCGGAGCTGGACGGTAAACTCAGAAAGAGAAAAAGCCGCTTCTATGCCAAAGGACTTAAACTCGTCACTTCCTGAACCCCCGAGCAGTCCTCCGATCTGCCAATCTTAGAGCTTACACGTTTCTGTTTTTCTACCTAGTTGCCGACTTGGATCTGTCTCGCCCTGCCGTCGAACTTGCGCCTTCTCGATCCACTTGAACCGACATCGCTACCTCGCCGTATGCATTTCTCTACTTACGCAACCACATGTGTCGGTACCTCTCTAAAGCTAGCTGTCAATGAATGTTTCTATCTTAGCCAACGGATACATCTCGATCTAGCCATGAACCGAACTTTGTATCTCTCGACGTGAACCTCGACGTATTTCAGCTTTTCGCTGCAGTCCTCCCAGTCCGATCTATCGCTGCAACTACAAGTCGATCTGTCCTACTGCGTTTTTGTGACGATCACTTTTGTTCCACCCCTTCACATCGGCAGTCACATGATTTTCCCGATACACCCACTTGTATGGAATTCGACCACAAGCAGATATAGCAGATATAGGCCCCGGCCTCGATCCGGTTGCCAGCTCCGAGAATCTCGAACGCTTCTTTACTTTCGAGATGCTCTTCAGAACCGGATATGCAGCCCTTTCGCACAGAGACGCTCTCGTGTCTTTGAAACGTGTGTGGGACGAGAGAAGCCACGCCTGGTTACATAGGTGCTACCACTGACTTGTTGCCGTGTTTTGACTCGCGAGACATCGAAAGACCGTGTTTGCTGTTTGTTGCCTTTCTCTAGTCCAAATTCCCGAGTTCGAAGACTCCAAACTGCAGTCGCTTCGCCCGAGAGCGCAGCAGTTCGAAGCGATGCTGGAAGAGACGGAAATCATGCTCAACAAGTCCGTCGACGCGCAGCTGACAAAAACGCGACACTGGTGGCCTGCCTCTGAGGAACGCCCCGGGGAAACGCCTGATGAGCTGGATTTCTGTTCAAATGTGCATCGCCGGGGAGCTCGGTTCTCAGCCGTTTCTGGCGGCGGACTGTCTTCTTGTTCCTCTTCTTTTGCGTCTTTGAGATTTCCGGTTTTTCTGTTTCCGCAGCGTGTCCTGATTCACCACTTCCCCTTTTTCTCTGTTTCTTCTTTAGGACAAAGAAGGCCATGGCAGGCGACATCGAGGCACTGATGCAGGCAATCGGAAAACAAGCAGCTGAATTGTCCAAGCAGTTCGCCGCATCAGCTCCCTTCGATGGCGCTGCCTTCAGCTACGACTCGCAAATCGCCTTCAACACCATTGCGCTGTACAGGGGAGAAGTCCAGAAACTCCGCGAAAACGAAGAGCAGCTGAAGCCGAATCTCGAGTTTTTCGAAATTGAAGGCATGCAGTACAAGGAACTAACTAAGATGGAAAGTGATTTCCAAATGCTTACTGATATTTGGACTTTGGCGGTAAGTCTTCAGATAGACAGGTATGCATGTGCGGCGGCCTATACTGTTATACACACATATCCAGACACTTGTGTTTAGTTGCAAAGCCCTTTGTGCTCCAAATAACTACGTGTGTCACTCTAGCATTTAAATATACTTCTGAAGCATTTTGTGCACTTGCTAGCGTTCAACATCCAGTCAGAGAAGCATACCTATGAAAATAGAAACATATACCTAAACACATCTACATATATATATATATATATATCTAAATCTATGGACAAATACAGAAAATTGGATAGAAAGGCATTGTTTTTTGCTGTGTCTCACTACCTTCGAGTTGGTTGGAAATTCCAGTTCGAGTGCTTTTACCCTTCTCTTTGGTTCGTTTTTTAAGGAACAATGGGAGTCGGAGTGGAGCAGACTCAAGATGCAGGCGCTGTATGAGCTGAGCATGCCTGAGCTGGAGCTGACAGCTGACGCCTTCCAGAGCAGATTGGCGAAGATGAAAGACATTCGCGCTTGGCCCATCTGGCGAAAATACCAGCAAGAAGTCGACCAGTTTCGGAAAGGACTGCCTCTCATCAGCAACCTGCGCAGCCCGGTCCGTTTCTCCACCGTAAAAGTATCGGAAAAAGAAGGAAAACATGCAGTTGCATTCGTAACATCAACCGTAGGGTTCGCGTGATACCGAAACCATGGGAAAATCAGAATTGAAACTTTGAGTACACTGTGCTTCCGTCTCACCTCTTGTTTCTCTGTCCACTCTCATTCCCCATCATTCGTCTAGGGAACAGAACCTGCACACCTTTCCGACACCTGAGGCAACATCCGCGGCTGCTGCCGGGTGAAACGTTTCGCCTCCGGCTAGGCAAACACAAAACACAGAACGCAGCGTACCCTCGAGAAGAGTGTGACCTTAGCTTTTTTTTGTGAAAGTGCTTCAATCGAAGCCGTCTGAGTATGGACGACAAAGCCTAGAGAGACACGAGAAGAAAAATCTTTGCGAACTCGGCCCCCGTAATACCTACATCGAGGCAGCCTCCACCCCTTGGAATGAGAGTCGGTAGAGGAGAAAGACCAAGAAAGGTCTACGAGCGTAAATGCCTCCACAGGCGTTACCTATGCTGATATGTTATTCGCGGTAAATGAACACTGCCTAGAGAGGGTCCAGGGTTGGGAAGGAGCATCGCGTAATCGTCTCCTTGATCTGGGACCAGATCACCACACTGGTCGCCTCCCTCCTTCACTGGCGCGTCAGTGAGGAGCTTTAGCAACAAACGTTTCCAAGCACGTGGATGCCAAGAATTTTACACGGCTGCGCGGCGACCTGTGCTTGGCCGCAACCGCTTCTACGCGACATAAGGCGACTTTCTTTCGCTTCTTTCCTGCGGTTTTCTCCGGGCGATTTTGTCGGCAGGCACTGAGGGAGCGACACTGGACGCGGCTAAAGAAAGAGGTTGCAGAGCCCATCAACCCTCATTCCAAAGAGTTCACCCTGAACGCCGTGGTCCAACTTGATTTGATTCGGCGGTCCGGTGAGGTGAAGAGGTGCTCGGTTTGCTCTCTCACTGCATAATGCATAGACACTTCCTCCTTCTGGGGCGGAACAGAGAAGCCGAACCTGTCTGTTGATACGTTTCTCTGTGCCTGGGTTCGTCGGGGCGAACGTGGTTGATTCGACGCACCCGCGACGCGCGGAGCGACTTCTCGATCTTATAGAGATGCGACTCCGACCGCAAACGCGCGACTTGGTTTTGCCGGCTTTTTGTCGGTGGTTTGTCGCTTGCGCAGATCTCATCGATCGCTTGGCCGACGAGGCACGCAAAGAGTTCAAGATTGAGACCGCGCTCCAGGAGATCGCCTCGACGTGGCAGAACATGCAGCTGGACATTGGCGCGCACAAAGAGGCGTTGCTCAAACTGAAGAGCAACGAAGATCTGTTCAACATTCTCGAAGAGAACATCCTGGCCTTGAGCGTGATGAAGTCGAATCAGTACCACCTGCCATTCAAAGACGAAGTCGACTACTGGGAGAAGACGCTGGCGCACATCTCCGAAGCGATTGAGTTGCTCCTCCAAGTTCAGAAGCAATGGATTTACCTGGAAAATGTCTTCAGAGGTGAGAGAGACAGCGGGGCCGAGAAAATGCGTCTTCACTCACAAAGAGCGGAAGACTCTGCACTGCCACACTCTAGACAGGCGATACACGCTGGGTCTACACTTGCCACCATTGCACAAATACTTCTGCCTCTATATCGAGTAAAGTGCATGCGACTGTAGGCTAGTGTAGCGTACGGTCGAGGCTGTATAACGCAGGAGGAGCGTGTACGAAACGCGACCAGCGAGTTTGAGGCACGTCTCCGAGGTGAGGAGCATCGAAAGGCAAGCCTTGTCTTGCTCCACGTTTCCACTTCGAGTCAGTGACTCCTATGAGGCTGGGTTTTAGGCTCTGCCTTCGCGGGCGGGTGCGGGAATGCTTGCAGAGTTTTGTTGAGGGCGTTTTGCACGGGCCGCCGTTTCCCCCCTCTTGACCCGACAGACTCTTGTGCTTCGTTGCGTTTTTTCTATAAAAAAACGGCTTCTGTTGAGCGAGGCTGCCACCCGGAAAGAGCAAAGGGAAAACGGCGCGGGATTCCTGGTCGGGCTTTCATTGTCGGGCAGCGCCGCTACCGATTTCGTAGTCCTGTGTCCCTCAAAGCGCATATCGCAGGGACTGCCTACATGGAGGAAGAGACATTCATTTGCCGCCCGGATGCCCGGGTTAGACTCATATCTCCTTACTGTGAGCCCTACCTGCCTCGGAAAAAGAACGCGTTTCGTGCGGCCGTCCGTTCTCCCTTTTCCCTCGGTGTGTATTTCGCGTCCGTGTAGGCTCCGATGACATCCGGTCCATGTTGCCCGAGGAGGCGACAGTCTTTGACGGCGTGCACGTCGCGTTCGTCGGGCTTCTGTGTCGACTCCAGGCAGACACGAACGTCCTGCGGGCGTGCGCCATCCCGGGGATCCTCGCCGACTTGAACGAGATGAACGAGAAGCTGGAGCGTCTACAGAAATCTCTCGATGACTACCTCGAGAAGAAGAGGTAGGTCTACGCTCTCTCTTTTCCGGTGTAACTCGACTACACAGTCTCATCCAACACGAGACACCATCGAACCTACGCTGCCCTCTCCTGGAGTCCTATGTACTGTACCATATATATATATATATATATATATATATACATGTGACATGCTCACATCTTGCTTGTATCTTAAAGGAGGGATATACATGGGATACGCAGATAGGTGCTGGCGATAAATGTATGACGAAAACAGAGGTATGCGTAGCCGTCCAGTGAGGTGGTGGTGTACAACACAATCGTAAAGCACTTGGTTGTCCGTATCTCATAACTGGCTTTTTCTAACGGGATACTTACGTGTATCTATGTATATGAACGATAATGGATTTGGTACTGGACTGCTTGAGACAGCTAAAAGAGTTGGACTTCAATATCCTACTACATTACGGTTAAGAAGACTACCTGAGTGACCGTCATGATATTCGTACAGCTTGTATACGCATGTTGGTTTTTCAAATATACGATGGACACCACTGTACTTAATGCACTTAACATGATAGCCATGAAACGCACAACAGAACGTGGATACGGCAAACAGAGACATTCATATGTTGTGGAGGACCGAGAGCGAGATAGTCGGGGCTGGTGAAGCAAGTCGTCAGTTTTGTCAGAAACGAAGGCTGAATTTGGAGGGAGTCTAGAGCAGCTGGTTAGGCAGCTGAAACACTGCGCCGCTCCGACACGCGCGGGAGGAAAGTGGGAGACTGGACTGCATCACAGGGTTCGCGAAACTCGAACAAGAAAAGAGAAGATACCTTGGGTCTGCTGAAGGGATGCAGAGAGCTCTCTCCAGCGGTTTCTGCGCGATGCTGAAAGTTGCCTGTGGATGTGAAAAGCTGGTGAAACCTAGTGGCGACCGGTATTCAGTTGCAGTGAGGATGTTGCGGCCTTTGGCTGTCCCAGGCAGGAGTTCCCGAGATTCTACTTTCTCTCCAATAGCGACTTGCTGGAGATTCTTGGCCACTCAAAAGAGCCGGACCAGATTCAAAAACACATCAAGAAGATTTTCGAAGGAATCAAACTTCTGGACCTCGTGCCTCCAGGTGCGGCAAACGACCGCGTATCAACGTAAATACGCAGATGAACGTAATTCATCCCTACACGGTTTGTACCCATTTGAGTCCTCAGTCAGACTTCGCGAGATATATGCTCCCCGATTATTCCCTTCCTGAGTTTTCAGAGATAGCTTGTCCTTCACCTGCGCTTTTCATCAGTGTGTCTCTTGTCGGCGACACCGGCAACGCGTGAACAGCCTGTATACAGCCTGAACACAACAGACTGCTTCTGGTGGATAAAACGGAAGTTCAGTGCCTGCCTACGTAGGCTTGAGTAGCGCAGACGAATGTCTTCCCCCCCCGCCCGTTAATGAATTGCCAATTTGCGCCTGTGAGGCTTATCAGCTGCTGTCAAATTCCTTCGGTTTCATCCTGGAGGAAGACGCACATCGGCAGAAAGAGCCTGGGGAGGCTGGCCGCTGAACTGTTTGCGCTTTGCACCGGCAGCATAATGCACAGATGAATTTCGTTTCGCAAGAGGAACCACTTGGTTTTTACGAGGTTTCCTCTTGTCTTTCTGTGATGCTCAACGCCGAGAGTTACACAAGGGGGTACAGCCCCCACCCGCGCTCGGCGGAGGGCGGACGCGCCTGACGCGTCCTCCGTCGTGCAGCTGCGTCGTCCCAGCCTGCAGCGTGTGACTGCAGGAGACACACGTGTCGTGCGTTTTCCGTTTTTCAGGAAAGCGACAAAACAGAGCCTGGGATGCCGAGGCCATGACTGCTCCAGATGGGGAAAAGGTGAAATTCCAACCCAAGAACATTGTGCTAGAGGGCCCTGTTGAAGTGTGGCTGAACAAGGTGAGTATGCATGCGGAGTGCTACGCGACACATTCACCGACCCACAGGCAGGCACAAACGTAAGGACGCAAATGTTGATTTGCATCAATATGCCTACATATATATATATATATATATATATAGATAGATAGATAGATAGATAGACTCAGTTATCTACGTATGCCTGTATATATCGGTGGGTTTGACAATGTGCACACGCCATGATGCATAGTTTTCTCGGATTTTTTTCGGTCAGCCTCTACAGCAGAAAAGAGGGGACCACACGTGGGAATGCCCAGGAAAGCAGGTGAATCGAACGTGGCCGCGACCCATAGCTACGCTTTCGGTGCGCTCTAGTTATCACAGTGGCATGCATTTTGTCACTCCGCATATATATATATATATATATGCGTACATCACAAATAACAAGGACAAGGCGTAGGTATACAGTAAGATGAGAAAGGGCGAAGCCGATGATTTCAGAAAAGGTGGCTAAGCTTTGGAGTTTCCAGAGTGCCCTAGAGTCCTCATCATTGCTTTCATTTGGTGTGTGCATAGATCCTCGGCATCAGGGGAGATATGTAATAGGCAGGTACCTTCGCTTCGTAGACTGGCAACAGACACGCGACGAGATCAAACCTCTGGATGCTTGGTGTCTGCTGGTCTCGCGTTCGTGCGTCGAGACGAACTTGAACGTTTCGCTTAGAGAAAACCACAAGGAAGTGAGAGGAAATTCCGAGACGCGTGCCGTGCGATCTTTTGGTTGACTTCAGGTGGAGAGAAGCATGCGCGAAACGTTGAAGCGCCTGCTCGTAGCCACACACCAAGCGAATCTGGCGAAGGGAACTAAGAAGGAACGATGGGTCAGAGAGTGTTGCGGCCAACTGGTTATCACGTCCTCCCAGATTGCCTGGTAACTTTCAACTGCATGCGAACAATTCATGCGCATCCGAGTGACACATACGAACAACCAATATCTGGTCCTGGATATCTCTTCCTCCCTCTCAATCTGCCATCTATGTAGATCCAAGTTTCGATATGCATCGGTGGGCCGCGTCTGTGATTCCGCTGGTAGGCACTACATGCAAAGTGACTGCTCTGCTGAGTGTTTGTGCATAAGGCGGCGAAGGTCTGTAATAGCACACCACCTCAGTGTCCACAGGGGAATGCAGGACTGCGTGCAGCAGCGCTCCAGTTTGAGGAAGTGTGCGACAGACGCTACTCATTTGCATAAAGGGAAAAGCAAGACGGTTACCTGTGACCTCCGGAAACGGGAGCATATGCCTTGCTGAAAAGGGGGATTTAGGCTGCCGGCATGCGGCTTCAACGGTTTTTGCCTCGACGAACTGGACGTCGATCTCGATGCGCCTCCGGCAGGACAACAGACACTGAAAATGCGTTGAGGAAGATCGCGAAAGGGAACAAGAATGCACTCAAGCAACTGAAGAAGCAACAGTGCCGATATCTGTCGAAGCTGATTGACTTAGTGAGAAAGCCGCTGACTCCCGTCGAGCAATCCAAGATCGTGTCTCTCATCACAATCGAAGTGCATGCAAGAGACGTCCAAGTAAGAAGCAAACTGCGAACCAGCCCATGAATACACGCCCATGAACGTTTGCAAAGCGACAAGGAAGTTCGAGGGTTTCTGCATTTCAGAGAAGAAACCGGGAAATACGCAATCCCCCACTATGGTCCACATATTGCGCGTTAGATGTAGGGACATGACGTCAGAGCCTCCCGTCTTTTAAAGGGGTCGGGCAAGAAACACCCTGGGAGGTTTCAGCAGTCGGCTTCCTTGGGATTGTCGCTAGAACTTTCAGCGTGGGAATTCCCTGGAAATAAGAAGAGGTTCACAACTCCACCAGGAGACACTCTCTGGGCGAATGGGCGACACCGCCGCCAGTTCAGTTTGCCGTCGAGTCGTGTCGAAACACGTCCGTTTGCGGCCGTCGAGTTCTGCGTACGCGACTGCGAGCATACGCCGTTGAGATGGGGCTAGTGCTGGAGGAACGAAAGGGCCGGTGTGGGCGTAGTGAGAAAGGCGTGCTGAGAGCTTGCGAGGCTTTCTCTTCTTCTTCGCATGCAGGAAAAGCTGATCCAAATGCGGTGCGAACACGACAACTGCTTCGTGTGGAAGTCCCAACTTCGTTTTGAACTCCGAGACGACGTCATGGAAGACAAACAAGGGGGTCAGCGAACGAAGTGCATGTCGCCGGCATATAGCAGACTACTCATTGCTGGGCGAGTACAGTCTTTACAGCTCTCACCTCGTGGAACGGACTTGCGCGTTCGAGCTCCCTGGTTGGCGCGGGGGAGGGGGGGGGTTTGAATCAAAGAGGGAAATAACGAGCCGCCCATCACCATCGGCATATTTGCAATCCGGCGTGCGATTCTCGAAAGACGAGGTAGCCGCCTGTTTTCCTATCGGAGAACCTCTTGCCTTTTGCCTCTCGGCTGCACGCGTTGACCTGTATAAGATAATTTCTCGCAGCGTCTCTGTGTAAGTATATGCGTACATAGAGTTACGCCTGCAACTTGATCCGTCCAGGTTCCAGATGTGTGTGTCTCCGCGACTCGTGCCTCGTGCCCACGGCTCAGGCACCGTGGACGTTCTTCCCGGCTTTGCATGCAGGCGCCGGCTCCTCTCCGGGTCTCGGCGTCATGGCATGTCGCGTCCGCCAAACCGAAACGTCGCTTCCCTACGGCTACGAGTACCAAGGCAACAACGGCCGCCTTGTCATAACGCCTCTCACTGACAAGTGCTACATGACGTTAACTATGGCGCTACACTTGAAACTCGGAGGATCGCCACAAGGCCCCGCTGGAACAGGTGAGGGCCCCGGGCGCTACGGAGCGCGAACCAGCAAAAGAAGGCGGCTTTCCACGCCAGGTTTTCATTCCCTTTCCAGCACTGCGCTCCTCTCGGAATGCTCGACGCCATATATATCTCTATATCTCTCTATATCTATATATATGTCTATGGTGGATCAGTCGAGATGAATCTTGCGTGCGTGTGTTTCTCGACTATAAGTTGTGAGGGCGAGGGTACAGATGTAGAAGTAATGGGTGACTTGGCTGTAACTAGCTTTGCATTTGAGGGAGTTCTCCAGGGGAACGAAACAACCACGGCTCCAGGTGGCAAGACTAGGCAAGAATTCGTAAGACACGCATGCGCAGAGCTTCGCGTATGGCTAGTCGGCAGTGCAGATCTCCTGACCCCGAGAAGACAGTTTCCTCAGTGGTGTCGCGCCACACCGGAGAGGACGTGCGATGCCTCTCCCCTGCGAATTCGAGGCGTCTCTCGGTTCGTGCATCTCGACCTGTAGGAAAGACAGAAACAGTGAGAGATCTAGGGAAAGGCGTTGCCAAGTTAGTGCTGGTATTCAATTGCTCCGACGCACTAGACTACATTTCCCTCGGAAGAATCTTCAGCGGCTTGGCCCAGTCTGGAACTTGGGGCTGTTTTGACGAATTCAACCGCATCGAAATCGAGGTTTTATCGGTCGTCGCGCAGCAGATCTCCGTCATTCAGCATGCGCTGCGGTAAGTCTTGCGAACTGGAAAGGACACATCAAGAAGGGAAACACGTCGGGTCCAGTTGACACAGGCGTGGCCACACAGTCCGTACCGCGTTCTTTTCGAGTCCAAACATCGCTTGGGACAATCCCCTTAACCGCAAGAAGGCGCCTGACAACTTTTCCATTGGAACCCCCGCGATCGCGGGTTTCCAGCTGCCGCCTCTCGACTGACCGTTTCGAGCCTTCGCTTCTTCGTTGAGTCTGCCACACTGCGTGTCGTGTTCCTGGAAAAAATTTTCACCGGCGACGCATCGCGTTCTCGGCGCTTGGTCTTTTGTCTTTCTCTGCCTGTCTTCTTAGGGAAGTACCAAGTCACTGGGACAGTTCCCAAACGTTCAAGTTCCTCTTTGAAGGTCAACAAGTCCGCCTTGATCCGTATTGCGGGATCTTCATCACAATGAATCCTGGATATGCGGGGAGAACGGAACTTCCGGACAATCTCACGAGCCTGTTCCGCCCCGTCGCCATGATGGTCCCCGACTTGGCCATGATTTGCGAAATTACCCTCATGGCTGAAGGCTTTGAGGTGCGACAACAAGACACATCGCAAGAAAGTGGACGATGGAATCCTCGTTCCGGGCGGATCGTTTCGGACCAGAGAGAAGAAAACGGGAACACTCGTGGCTGCAAAAGCGGGGCTCGGCCTCCGCTGCCATCCACGCTGTGCCCCAAATGCCAGGCGTCGAGCGATTCCCACACACTTCCGCTCTCTCGACGCATGCATCCCCTTCCACACGTGTATATATGTCTACAACTAGCATGTCTGCATGTATACGTATATATATATATATATAGAGAGAGTCACCTACGTGTACCGACCTGCATAATTATATATATATATATATACATACATGTATGCGTGCAAGTATATCGCGCGTGTTCTCCCAGCCAGTGGTGGGTCGTGGGCGTCTGGGAACTGAGAGACGAGAGGTCTTCGGTCGGGGTCATCTTGCGGCGTTGCGTCTCAGGAAGCTCGAGTGTTGTCGAAGAAGATTATCACTCTCTACCAACTTATGACTCAACAGTTGAGCAAGCAGGACCACTACGACTTTGGGCTTCGTGCCGTTCGAGCCGTGCTGAGCCGAGCGGGGCAAGTCCGGCGGAGTGGCGGCGACCAGGCTGAACAGGATGTGCTGATTCGCGCAATTTTGGACCTGAATGCGTCCAAGACAGTGACGGATGACACGTGCCTCTTCAACGCCTTGATGTCTGATCTCTTCCCAGAAACCGATTTGTCTCAGGTAAACTCACTCGCGCGCACCTCAAAGAAACGTAAAGAGCCCTCTGACCCCCTTTTGTTCGTGCGTCGGTTCGCACTCAGCCCGATCTCGCCGAGTCGGTTTCTTCCTGTTTCTTCGGAACGCCGCGAAACCCCGTGAGGGATCGAAGAGCCTCGCTTCCAACACTTCTCTGTCGTGCGCTCTCGCAGTTCCCCAACGGCGCCCCGGTGCTGCGGACCGCCCTCGAGTGGGCCATGCAGGACGACGGCCTGCAGAACGTCGATCACATCGCAGTGAAGGCCACGCAGCTCTTCCTCACGATGCAGACTCGCCACGGAAACATGCTTGTGGGGAAGAGTCTCACAGGGAAAACGACGACCTGGAGTGTTCTGCAAAAAGCTCTCTGCCATCTGAGTTCGACAGGTACTCCCGCAGCCACTGTGGATCGTCGGGGGGTTCAGGAGGGCGCAAAACCCAAAAGTGACCGCAAAGACGGCGCAGGCACGAATCGTGTTCGCGGGGCGCCTCTGGAGGACCCTACCCAGGGGACTCGTTTCCGCATCAGTTATGTTCTACGCGCGAAACGGGTATATATATATATATATATATATATATGGATTTCTGTTGTCCCTCATATTGGCAGAGAGAGGGAAAACTACTACTGAGATGCCAGCAATATCAGTTCCGCCGTACTGGGAGGGATACTCTCTGAGACAAGATTCTTTCTAAGCTTGTTCTGGGGAGTATATACGACGCGTTGGACTCGCGGTTCCCATTTTGGGTCCGCCCTCGCAGACGACGGACAACAAGCGGAGAGAAGGGGGAACCGCGACGCGCCAGCCGCAGATTCGCCATTCGCCCAACCGACGGTTTACCTCGAAAATGGAGGGAACTGTAGCAAGGAGAAGCCCGGTTTGCCATGAAGAATTGAGGCGGGGTCGGGGTTTCCGAGACACATAAAGACCGTGGCGACTCACGGGTCTCGCTAGGAGCACTGAGTTCTCGGGTGTGCAGCTGCTGAAGGCCGCTATGTCTTAGCTCGCTCTCCCTTCGCGGAGTCCGCCAGTTTAGATGCGTAGGTTTCTCTTGGTTCAGAAACGGGGAACTGCGTTGTTCCCGGCACCCAACAGTGAGTCGTGTCTCTCTCTGCTGTGGCTCAGGGGCCCCCGAGTTCGAAGCCGTGAAAACGTGGGTGATCAACCCCAAATCTGTCGACGTGAATGAGCTGTACGGACGCTTCAACATTCAAACCCTGGAGTGGACGGACGGCATCCTGTCGGCGATCGTACGTGAGGCTTGTCAAGACTCGCGCCCTACACACAAATGGATCGTCCTCGACGGACCCGTTGACCCTCTCTGGATTGAATCGATGAACTCGCTTCTCGACGACAACAAGACCTTGACGCTCATCAACGGAGACCGCATCGCCATGCCTCCTCAGGTCCGCGAAGAACGTTGCCAGAGACACAGGCGAAACGTGTCGCACTTTCTTTTAGTCCAGCGCGGATGCACCGTTCTCGGGCTGGCGTGATTCCCTGCGTTTCCCAAGAAACGGAAAACGAGAAAAAAGGACGTGTAGCTACACTGCGCCGGATGCCTGGAGACCGAGGCAGGCGTCTGTCCGATAGAGCTGTCGGGACGTAGAGACACAGACATGCATGGACAAGCCGGTCTTGCTACGTAAACCCCTGTTTTTTCTGGACTTTTTGAGATGCTGTTTCGCTCCGGCCTTTCAGGTGTCTCTCCTGTTTGAAGTCGAGAATCTCGCAGCCGCATCACCCGCCACTGTCAGCCGCGTGGGTATGGTGTACATGGACCCTGGGGATCTAGGTACGTTCCCCAGGCAGGTCGACGGATTTGAAGTCGAGCGCACACGCCCGTGATGAACAGACACACACACATAACCCGAATACATGTTCATACAAAGATGGCGCCAGCATGCGCCGCTATGCGCTCTGCGACCGCTAGCTCAAGTTTTGCGGAGGTCAGGTTGCTGAAAGGTGAGAGCACCTTCGATCCTCGCTGGAGCCCCTGTGGACAGCAGTCCTGAACAGCGTCTCTGTCAGACTCACAAGCTGCACACAACCAAGGCTTCTTTATTTCTGCCTGCATACCCGTTTTCAGACTGGAACCCTTACGTGCAAAGTTGGTTGGCGAGGCAGTTTCAGACTGAGGAATTGCAAACGTTCGTGGCCCAGTTGTTTACCAAATATCTGGACCGAGTGTTGAAGGTTAGTGTGAAGCCATCACCTCTCACTTCGGTTGTGATACGGAAGAGGAGGTCTTTCGTAGCCCTCGAGTTCGCCACAACAAGTGTGAAGACAAGCTGTCAGCTGTTCGCCCCAAAGCTGGACGGCGGCCTTCACAAGACGAAACGCTGGGCGTTTCATCACACTAACAGTATCCGCATATCATATAGTTAAACGCACTGGCTGAGCACAGGCATTTGGCCGTATTCTAAGGACCCCGTGACCAGATCGCTGTTGTGCCCAACGAACCGGAACTCGTTCCCACAGAATCCCCCAACACATACCTTTAAATATATGTATATGTCTATGTAGTGATACTCTGACGAGGGAAGTGATTCTTTCATTGGTATTTGCCGACACCAGCTTCGCTCCAGCAGGCGGTTTTGTGAGGGGTGTCTTGATCCCAGGTCCGGCGTGAGTGCACCGAGTTGGTCCCCATAACGGATATGAACGGTGTGATCTCGCTCTGCAAGCTCTACGAGGTTTTCGCTCAGCGTCTGAGTTCAGATTTGCAGGTGAGCCCAAAACTGTTGTCGAGAGCCTCGACTGGACGGACGTCTTTGAAACTGAACCAAGGCGGGACTGCCTCTGCCTTGTATCTGCGCCGCTGGAACGCAAGCGCCGACCGGCCAGCGGGCCGAGAGAAGCTGTGGAGCGTGATGTGCCACGTTTTCGTTTCGAGTCACATCCCCCTAACGCATGGGAGAGAGCAGGCACACACACACGTGTGTGTGTCTCTCTGAACATATACATACACAAACAAATGCACACCTATATACAATAAGCCGATGCATAGATCCACGCGTTCAGAAATGGCCTTTGGGTTCCTTTGGAGTGTGTCGAAATATGCGTCCTTCTGCGTCTGGCTTCTCTCTGCTTGTAGGGAGAGAAGTTGTTGGCGATGGTGGAGAAGACGTTTGCGTTCGCAGTGGTTTGGTCCCTTGGAGCCTCCGTCGATGCGGAAAGCCGCCCCTTGGTGGATCGTTGCATTCGCCAGATCGAGCCTTCTTTTCCGCCCGGGCACATGGTCTACGATTATTTCCTCAACTACGAGAAGCAAGACTGGAAGCTGTGGGAGGATCGCCTACCTAGTCAGTACAGGTGCGGCGGCCTGTCGTCTCTTGCAGTCACCTCTCTGGTGGTTCGCTGCCGTAACCAGAAGTTGACGAAAGTTCGAGATCGCAATCCGTGGAGGCCTCCCTCCTGTCGTATTCCGGGCGAGCACACCTCAAAACGCATGTGTGTTCCCTCCGTTCTTGGCGACCGCCCCCACGCGTGGAGAACAAAAGTGAACCGCAGATCGCGTGCGGCTGGGAGGCGCGCTTCCCCGCACCTGTCTTCCACGGCGTTCTTTTCGCCCGTTTAAACTGCTCCTTGCTCGCGCCATAGACTCGCATTCCTGTGACGGCGCGTCCTGTTCTTAGGCCGCTCGAAGGGACGCCCTGTCACAAGATCATCGTCCCAACCGTCGACGTGTTGCGAAACAGCCACGTGCTGAGCGGCCTCATTCTGCACCGAAAACACGCCCTCTGTGTGGGAAAGACAGGCGCGGGGAAAACGTCTTCGATTCTGAACACTGTGATGCACGAGCTCCCCGAATGCACGCACGCGACTCTAGTCATCAACTTCTCCGCCCAAACGTCGTCGAGAAAGACTCAAGAGGTCAGCGGTCCCCGCGCAGATGCGGCAAGCCTTTGAGGCTGCATGGCGCTGACGCGTCTGTGGAGAGAGAAACGCCCTGGCGGGGAACACCCACAGAAAACGAGTACCGAGAAGGCGGCTGCGAACGAGGAAGGGGAGTGACGCCTGGCAACACGGGCGTTAGGCGAGGGCGCCGTTTCGGCCTTCCAGCGTTAACTTGCCTTCGCGGGCGAGACGTGGGTGCCTGTTTGTTTCCGCTGAGTGGGAAAACCTGGAACTGCGCGCCGGTTGAGAGCAGCGGAAAAAGAGGCAGCGTGCACCGAAGCGTGAGCCAAGACACGTGTAGGGTGCGTGAACAAAGAGGCGAGGACACATCTCTGCGTAGGAACGTGCAATCCGAAACACCTGCGGTGGAGGGAGGTTGGGACGTCAAGCTCTGTAAGTCCAGATATCTGGGTGGAGTTTCGCACCTGGGAGAAGCGTGGATATGCAGCTGCATGTGGCTTGTGCATCCACACTCCAGATCTTGGAGGGGAAACTCGAGAAGAGGGTGAAGGACAAGTACGGCCCGCCAGGGAACAAGAGACTCGCCTGCTTCGTAGACGACCTGAACATGCCCCGGAAGGACACGTTTGGCTCACAGCCGCCTCTTGAGCTCCTTCGACAACTCATTGACTATGGCTGCTGGTAGGCAGGAATGATGGGCGCACGATTGCGTTTGCGGTGCGAAGAAGTGAAGCTGGAGGACAGGGATCTAAAACGAGGCAGTAGATCGATAGGGCCGGGTTATTGTGCAAAGCAAAGTTTCACGCGTCCATCCAGAAAGGCCCCCAAACGCGGGGCGGTCCCAAATATGGGTGTGCGGGAGTGGGAACGAGTGCTGGCGCGATTTAAAGACTTTGTCGGAGCATGTGGAATCAAGTCTGGTCCGTGTTTCCTTTGTGGGCATGCACTGGAGTGTTTCGAAGCAACGAACGGCCGCTTTCTGGAAGTCGCCCTCGCGAGGGTAGCCTCGCCATCTCTCTGGGGGAAATTCAACGTGACACCTTTTCCATAGAGAGACAGAGGCTGTTTGCTGTTGAGGAACACCTGTTTCTCGCGGCGCGTTCGACGAGCGCCGGACCTCGGTAGCTCGTCAACGTTCTCGGGGCAGAAAAAGACAACTCTGCTTCTCCTGTTCCGCTTGTCTGTTCCAAAGGTATGACCGGGGGAAGCAAACGGTGAAGTATGTGCAGGACACGCACATCTTGGCAGCCATGGGTCCCCCGGGGGGAGGGCGCTCCGTCATTCCTGCTCGACTGCAGTCGCGCTTCAATTTGCTCAACTTCACAGAGCCTGACGAACAACAGGTCAAACGAATCTTCAACACACTTGCCATTCATAAATTCTCCGATTTCCGAGAGGTAAGGGTGTCGCTGCCTTGCCTTCAAAAGCGTCTCACACATATACGCGTGCATATACCTGCGCGAAAAACCCCGCTTCACAGATGCGCGCCTGTGTGCGTCTCTTGAAAGGTGCGGGTGTGCGGCTGTGAGTCTGTGTCCACCTCACCTGTGTGTATAACGCCTCGGCAGAAACCACCTCAAGGATTGAGAGCCTTTTGCGAAAGGAGGTGGAAGAGCTGTCTGGTCGCCGTCTCCCGTTTTCTTCCTCGCACAGGACATTAAAGCAGCGGCGGAGAGTTTGGCGGCGGCGACGATTTGCGTGTTCGGACACGTGCGCGAGCAGTTCCTCCCGAAACCTGACAAGCCCCATTATCTGTTCAACATGAGGGACATGTCGCGAGTCTTCCAGGGAATCTATCAGGCTGAACCCCATGTGTACGAAGACCGAGACAGCGTTCTGAGGCTATGGTAAGAGGAGCGTCAGCTATATATCTGTGCCCAGTTGTGGGTGTGCACATTTTTGCAGCAGCTGCAAACACGTGCCAGTCCATAGAGACACACTCATGTATATATATATATATATATATATATATATATATCGATATGTGCGTCCCGTGCGTGTGTTTTCGTTGCAGGTTCCATGAGTGCATGCGCGTGTTTCATGATCGCCTGGCGTCCGAAGAAGACCGCGCGGAGCTTCTTCAGATTCTGGATGGCGTCTTGGACAAAACGGTCCAGCTGGGCGTTAAAGACATCTGCAGAGGCGAGAGGGATTTGATTTTCGCGGCCTTGCCTTTCGACACCACGCCTGGAGCGGATGCTCCCTACGACGAAGTGGTGGACAAGCAAATGCTAAAAAATTTCCTCACCGCGAAGTTGGAGGACTTCAACGAACGCAGCGTGAGAGGCCGCATGCCTGTCGTGCTCTTCCGGTCAGTTTTGCCGTCCTCGAGGGGTGGCTGTCTCAGCCCCGAATCCAACTCGAGAACATGCACACTCGACAGAGACACTCGACATACATCCGAATCCATAGATGCTTCCCTTGACTCGGTTGCGGACGAATGAGGTTGGCAAGACGTTTACACCTCGCAAACCGCGAAACGAGCGCCTTCACGTTGAAGGAAACGTTTCCCCTGTTGCTAGCTGGTCCGCCTTGAGGAGTCTGCCTCCTTCGTGTGGCCAGCACCCGACTTCAAAACAGTCCCAAAGAGGCACGCAAAACACCGCGTCAGACAGCCTCTCTTCCTCTCGCACGAGACGCACAGAGAGAGGCTCCACGACCGACGCTGTCTCCAAATCGGGAGGGACACACCGAAACACTTCGCCAATACTTTGAGCCGCAGTTGCTCCTAATGCCCTTCGCGGTCGGCTGCTCGTCTCTCGTCTCTGAAAGTGAGAATAGAGCCCGGATGCTCCCTGCCCAGTTTGCAGGAACGTCTGTGAGGTGAGCATTGCGTCCCCAGGAGCGGGCACCTCACCCGCCCTATGTCCGTTTGCCTTCGACACTCCTTTGGAATGTCCTTCTTCTCAGAGACGCGATCGAGCACTGCTGTCGGATTTTCCGCATTCTCTGCCTGCCGAAGGGCCACGCGACGCTGGTGGGAGTTGGCGGCAGCGGTCGGCATTCCCTCACGCTATTTGCATGCTTCCTGGCAGATCAACAGTGCTTCCAAGTCGAGGTGAATCGGAACTACGGACACGCCGAGTTCCAGGAAGACCTAAAGAAACTCTACAACGCAACAGGTAAAACTCGCCGCGCGGCCTTCTGCGCCGCACCAACTGCGCTCGCTTCGTCGACGACTCCCATGTATCGAAAACTTCAGATACCCTACGATATATATATATATATATATCTAATGTGCGTAAAAGCGTATATGTTTGCGGTGCTAAAGATGAACTGGCTGTGGAGATGTTCGAAGGCGGAGCAATGGCTACGTATCCCCGCGTCGCTTCTAGAAGCGCAGTAGGTGCGGTCGCCGTTCAGCCTGAGCGTCACATTACGGATCTCGATCAAGGCCAAGTTCCCGCAAACAGAAGGAGATGCATTTGCGTGCATGCGCCGACTCGCTTCGTGAGCAGGTGTGGACGGCAAGCGCACTACGTTCCTTCTCTCCGACGCAAATATCCTGAACGAGTCGTTTATCGAAGACGTGCACAACATGCTGAGTTCCGGAGAGGTTCCGAACCTCTTCAGCGCTGACGAGTTGTCGGCGATTTCTTCCGAGCTCGAAAAAACCGCCAAGGCTGCAGGAATTCAAACTTCGAACGCAGACGCAGTGCACGACTTTTTCTTGTCGCGCGTCCTGGAAAATCTCCACATCGTTTTTTGCGTCCGACCCATAGGACACCAGCTTCGCGACTACTGCAGGTGCCCTAGAACCATGTTTCTCGTGTCCGGGACAGAGACACTGGTTTGGGAGAACCCAAACCAACTGCATATATACGGATAGAGCCACTAATCTGACGTGGAAATATACTTATATATCTATATATGTGTATATATATATGTATATATATTTTTTTTCTCAACTGGGCCATCATTAGATCTGTCTTTGAGAGCAACGGCTGTGATAAATGCGGATGTACGCATGCTTGCGCTCTTCTCTCACTGGCCATTGACCTCACACACTGACTGCATCATTTTAACTCCATTTCAACGATTCCGTAAATGTATACAGTAGACGCACATGCACACATACCCGGTAGTGCCCAGCATAGTTGTCTAGTGTCCCTTCATCGTTTCTGTTCCCCAGACGTTTTCTGCTGTCCCTTGAGATGACAGCGAGAGATGAGATACATCAGCCGCTGGAGACACCGCTCGCGCGTGTCGACGTCCTGGCGCCTGGAAACGCTTGTTCCAACAACGTGCCCCACGAGGAAACGTTTTTCACCATAACAAAATAAGACATCAACTTGAGAGTGCGTGTCGGTCTCTCAGGAATTATCCGGGGCTCGTCAACAATACAACAATCGACTGGTTCTTCCCCTGGCCCGAAGACGCCCTAATTGAAGTCGCGGCGACGTTCTTGGCCGACTCGACGGTTCAAGAAAATCATCGCTTAACCGTCGCTCAGGTCTTCTCCTCTGCGCACGGTGCGGTGATCGCCGAATCAGAGAGAATGTTCGCGGAAATGAAAAGACGCAACTACGTCACGCCAACGAAATTCCTCGAACTGGTTCAGGTATGTGAGAAGCGCGAGCACAGGTCAATCATCCATAGGCATAAATATATATATATATATATGTTGTGTGTATAAACAGTTACACGCGCAAAGGTATCTACAGGGATACTGGCACACACAAACAAATGTAGATTGCAGATGGCCCCATGCTCCATCTGAACGCTTGTCTCTAAATACATCTTTGAATACACTTATATATATATAAATATGGGTTCTTGATTCTAGGTACATGGGTGTAGCTAACTTGATACCTGCACACCTTAATGATCGGTGTAGAAGTGCTCTGTTGGGCACGGCACGCGTGTGCCATCCATATGTTCGGACTGGTTGCTTGTTTGTAGCCGTTCTGCTGCTTTTTCCGTCTGTTCCACACGCGTCACCGTTTCCGCGCCGTTTCGTGTCTCTCTCAGGGCTACATCCGACTGTATCGGGAGAAGACGGAAGAAGTGGAAGAACTCGTCCACAAACTCACTGTCGGTCTGCACAAACTCGTCGAGACGCGCGCGCAGGTCGAAGTCATGGGGACAGAGTTGGAGACGAAGAAGGAAATTGTCGCCAGGAAGCAAACGGAGTGCCAGGATCTCCTGGTTGTGATTGTCGAGAAACGAAGCGTCGCAGATGAACAGAAGAAACAGGTAGGCGGCGAGAAAGTGCGGAGCAACGTGCTGGGATCTCCGCAAGAGGAAGACCGCGGTTCTCCGACCTGAAGGAGTGCGAACACGTTGGGAAGCAGAGAGAACCTCGAAGCGAAGGTGACCTAACAACTAACTCCGTTTGGGCACATCGACCTTTCACCGGTTGTACGCACGAAACGCGATGCGGTCACACCTAGTCAACACGATCCGCGAAGGGCGGGACGTTTGCAGAAAGAGACCCACACGCTCTGTTACTGCGCGCAACTGACTCCTGGCGGTGCGCTAGGTACAATCGGTAGCGATTCAGGTGGACGCAGAGAAAAACAGAGAACGGATACGCAGCCCAGGAAAGAAATATGCAGTGTCGCGTGTTTCACGATCTTCACGCCCTCCGGTCTCTCGCGAAACGTGAAGGCGCGGTGCGCATCCTCGGAGAGGAGGACTGACAAGAAGGCGTAACTCGTGCGAGTGTTCAGGTTTGTGTCTCCGGGGCCGCTGGGCGGCGCTCGAAACAGAGCAAGAGGCGCACAGATAGGCTGGAGCCATTCGGGTTCACGCTGACGAGAAGAGGGACACAGAGAACAAGCGAAAAAGACCTGAGACAGCATTTGTGCCCACAAGAAACCGAGTTGCTCCACACGTTTCGGGTGGTGAAGAGGCAATCAGTCCTGTTCCGCTGAGTGGTCTGCTTCTAGGTCGAAGCTGACAGCGAGAGAATAAGCAAAGAAGAAGTCGAGACAAAAATCCTCTCCGAAGACGCACGACGCGACCTAGCGAAGGCCATGCCTGCGCTGGAAGCAGCCATTGACGCTCTCGAAAAACTCGACAAAAAATCCGTGGCGGAGGTAAAGGCCTACACAAAACCTCCAGGTACGAGAGATGTAAAGACAGGCAGGCATGCGGCGATCTATACCCGCAACGGGTTTTCGCAGCTCGGCACCGCATCCTCGAGCCACACATCTCTACCGATTGGTCTTCATCCGTATCCATTTGTGCCGGTTCTCACATATCGATCTGCGGCTACGCCACTACACGCCTGTTCGTTTATGTTCGTTCAGATGTTATCGCTGGACCTCTCTGTCCACAGAGACATCTGCCTCTGGGAACGGTCCAAGTTCACTCAGCGTGAAGCCTGTGAAATTACTGTGTTGGATTCTTAGATCTCGTTGTGAAGACCATGGCGGCAGTGATGACCGTGATGGAGAAAACACCTTCGTGGGCGCAAGCTAAGGTGGAGCTCAATGACCCGAGCTTCCTAACGAAAGTTAAGAACTTTGACAAAGACTCGATCTCGAACAACACTCTGAAGAAAATCGAGAGGTTCACGAAAGACCCGACGTTTGCGCCCAACAACGTGCTAAAGGTGTCCAGAGCCGCTGGCGCTCTGTGCATGTGGGTGCATGCCATGCAAATGTATGCGGAAGTTTATCGCGAGGTTGAACCCAAACGCCTCAGGCTTCGACTGGCTGAAGAGCAACTGGAGAAGAAACAAATGGATCTCTTGGCGTCGACTCAGAGGTACAGACAGAGGAAAACCGACCATCCTGTTCACGCTGTCTCTCTGCGATTCAACCAGGAACAGAAATGCTGACCAAGTGCACTCATCCCTCTCCATATATATATATATATATATATATATATATAAGGCTGTACACCTTGGTTTCGCCGACCAATGCGGAGTTGTCCGCTCCCATGTCATCTGCAGTTCGTGTACACAGAATCACCAATCGCATCTGGAAAACAGGCGGTCGTCAAAATCAACGGGCGTATCCTCAAGTTCTCTGCCGCAAATCCATAACTCTATATAGCCGAATCTATATTTCGATGCGCCACTCTGGGTATAGGGGATGTATCCGCCGTTGTCAGTGGGTTCTGGGGCGATGTCTGTTCTCCCCTACGTGTGGCTGCTGGGTTCGAGCAGGCTGCAGGATATTCAGCAGCGTCTTGAGGAGCTGAAGGAGCAGTACAATGACTCGATTCGGACGAAAGACGAGTTGAACGCTTCCGCCGAGGAGCTGAAACTCAAGATGGAACGGGCGGAAAGTCTGATTGCAGGCTTGGCTGGGGAGCGAGACAGATGGGAAGTCTCGCTGGCGCAGAGCACGGAGAAGTTGAAGGCGCTGCCTGGAGACTGCTTGGTCGCAGCGGCGTTCATGGCGTACGCGGGGCCGTTCAACACCGACTACCGGAATCGGCTTGTGAGGCACTTCCGACTTCTCGCGCTCTCGCCACCTTTGCGCCTTTTGCACCTTGCGAGAAACTCGGGCCGTCGCTGCTGCGGGGCGCCAGAGAGAAGAACTTGTCTGCCGTCGTTCGCTGTTCGACACACTGTCGGTCCACTGGAACTTCCCCCCAGATCTGGGTTCTCGACCGAGACGCAGGAGCGCTACGTCGGTTGTGGCGCCTCTCGGTCCAGCAGGGGACCCGCGCTGGAGGGACCGCCCGAAAGCGAGTAACAGGCGCGCCTTCGCCCGTTTCTGACGATCGGACGCAGCTACCGACAAGCTGCTGTTTGTGTCGGCTCTTGTCGGCCAGCGGGGACACATGCGTTGCAGTTCACACGGTTTCCAACCGAGGCAGGAGACACCACCGACATCCTTTCTGCACTCCGAGAACTGATCCCGAACCTCGTTTCGTCCTACTTCATCTCGACCGCTGAGGCTCATCCGGTTCCTGTTCCCGTGACTTAACCTTTCGGCGTCCGTCTCGCCCCTCTTGCCGCCCGAAACCAATCTGCTCTCAACACTCGGTCCACGCTCTCTACGGTTCCGTCGTCCTTTCCCGCGCGTCGTAGCGCGTGTTCGCCGACGCAGCATCTGGCGTACATGGCCGTCTCGCTCTCTCTCTCTTTCTCGCTGTCTCTCTCTGTCTCGCCGTCTCTCTCTTTCCCTCCCTATCTCTGTCTCTCTGCTTCGTCTTTCCCTGGGTATGGTAATCGGCCTTTCGATTGCTTGTGCATGTCTCGTTTTGCGTCAGGTCGGGCAAAGTTGGGTTCCGTTGGTGAACACCTTCAACATTCCCCACAACCCGAACTTCGACTTCGCCGACTTTCTGGCCCGGCCCATCGATGTGCGGCAGTGGAATCTCCAAGGCCTTCCCTCGGACCGTTTCTCGACGGAGAACGGCGTCTTGGTGACAAAATCGCGGCGCTGGCCGTTGATGATTGACCCGCAGAACCAGGCGACAAAGTGGATTCGCCGCCTCGAGGCGACAAACGACCTCAAGGTGCGCAAAGGAGACAGGACGCGCGCGGACGCAGACGCGACACACACCGACGATCATGCGCGGAGACTCTCCTCCGAGAGACGTTTCGTGGATGCCTCAGACTGTGTGACACATCGTAGATGTGTCACAGATTCCCGAGGTTTTACCAGCAGACACCAACCAGTCGCGGGTGCCGAGGCCTCGGTCCGGTCTCCTTCCACAGGGTGAACGCGCAAGGGGGGGGGGGGGGGTGCGCTTTTGGTTCCAAATGACTCGGACGATCCTCGGCATTGCGCTTCTTGCTCTGGAGAACGCGCAGTGGATGCGACTTCGAATGCTCCTCGCGGTGACGCCGTTGTGTTGTCTTCCGGTTCATTGCTCAGCTCGTCGATCCAGAGACGCGAGACTACATGAAGGTCATTACCATGGCGGTGAAAAGTGGGAAGCCGCTCCTCATGGAGAGGGTCCAGAACGGGATTGACCCGTCTCTTGAGTCGCTTCTCGCGCAGCGAACCATCGATGTCGGCGGTTCTCCCTCCATCCGAATAGGTGAGGGGACCGAGAACTCACGGACTGTCCGTTTTTGCTTCACCCCAGTTTCCCACACTGAACAAGCTGCGGGAGAGACAGCCGAGACAGCGCTGCCTCACGTCAAATCCGAGGAGAGTTGAAACCTTTCGTTGGGTGTCCCATGATCGATCTGTTCGCTGTCTTTCAGGAGACATTGTCGTTCGGTACAATACGAACTTCAGATTCTACCTTACAACCAAAATATCGAATCCCCATTTCATGCCCGAAGTCGCCTCGAGCGTCAACCTCGTTAACTTCATTGTCAAGGAAGATGGTCTAACTGCTCAACTTCTGGTAAGGCACTCTCCAGGAATTCACAACTGCATCTCTTTTCACATCGCCATACACCTTCCTAGGCGTATAGCTGCGGAGATGCAAATGATCACAAATCTTCAAGCTTACTGAAAAGAAGGAGAGATAAATAGAGATAATGACAGGTTCACGGATAGACGCCGAGGCTCATGGAGGTAAATGGAGACTATGAGGAGAAGACGAAGAAACAGCTCAGCTGCAGTCAGGACGTCCAGAACCGAATGCTGTTTCGTCTCGACGCCTTCTGCATTTGTTGCACGGTTTTTCGTGAAAGGAAAAACCGTGAAGCTTACTGCCTGGTGATCTGTGCCTGTCTGGACTGCGTGCATAGTTCTGCATGCAGGTCTGCATGCATGACAATCTGAGTGCTTGTATCTACGAAATGCGTATTTCTATGAATTTATATATATATATATATATATATAGATAGATAGATAGATAGATAGATAGATAGACACTGTTGTGGCGGGGCTAGGCTACGTGAAACAGCATGAGAAAGGGAATGGACTCATGAGCAAGAGAAACTTGGCGTGAACAAACAGTGGAACATGTTCAGGAACGAGGCCTCAAACAACAAGTACAGCAAGTATATATATGTATGTATAGATATACGTGCATGCGTATGTGAATGTGCATACGTCACCTATGTGGAATGTGGATGAGAGGGAAAGAGGCCAGATTCTGTTTTCCACTTCGCAATGTGCGTCTCGGCAGGCCATCGTGGTGATGAAGGAAGAGCCGCGTTTAGAGGAGCAGAAAAACGAACTCGTGGTGAAACTTGCCGATGGCCGGCGCCGGCTGCAAGAGTTGGAGGACGAAATCCTCCGACTCCTCACCAACTCGCAAGGGTCATTGCTCGATGATGTGGAGCTCATTACGGCGCTACAGGTGACGTGCAAAAGGTGGAAAGATAGGCAAGCGCAGGGGCAAATCACACACGGCGTGAGACGCTCGTCTGTTCGTTGTACGCTATTCAAATTCTGTGGAGAACAGAACCATGTGTATCCTGCGCAGGCGAACGATGGAAAGGCAGTAATCTTACCCACACGGCGGACTCCCACTGTGCAACAAACATAAAAAACATGCACCGTCACAAACATATATCTATCTGTCTGTCTATATCTATATATATAGATATATATAGGTGTATGTACACATGTATAGGCATGTGCATAGATGACGGAATGATGGGAAGACGCACAGATTCAAGACACTTCCCGTCATTCTGAACTTGCTTAAAGGGTGTGGCATGCAATCAGTTTGGCGCGTGCACTTCATGCGAAAACGCCAGCGGACTGCCGAGAGTATTTTCGCGGCTCATCCAGGCTCGCTTTTTGCGCTGGAGAAGATCCAGCGATGTGGTTCAACTCTACGCTTGCGCGGGGTTTCCTCTTCTTGTCAGGAATCAAAGTCCATTGCAGGCGAAGTCGCTCGCCAAATTGAAGTTTCGGAACAGACCATGCAGAAAATCGACCAGGCGCGAGATGCCTACAAGTATGTTTCTCACAGACATGCCTCGGCCAGCCGTTCGACGGTCACGTCTTACGTGCTACATCCAAAGGCCCTCTTGTGACATGCAAGCAAATGGAAAGCTTTGCGCGTTCCTGCGTGCGTGAATGCACAAAGTTCGCTAGGGGGAAGGTTCATTGACTCGTCCTCTGGGGAAATCCCCGTTCTGTAGTCCTGTGAATATACAACTCTCCGTGGAGAGGCTGTACAGGTTAGGACCAATTTTGTCCACCGCGCCGCCTCGGCTCGATCGGCAAACTCTTTCGTCTCTACAAAAACGCGACTGCATGTAGAAAGAAATGCCTCGTTGGGCGTCCTAGCATTCGCCGTCTGACTAGAGAAGGATGAGGATGGCAACGTAGGCCGTTGCATGCAGTTGTGTCCTCAGGGCTCTCAGTTTCTTCCTACGTGCAGCAGGTCGCCGCCTCGGTCCGCATTTCCACTTGGTGGCATGGACAGAACGAACCTGTAGGTGTCTGACTCCGGTGTGTGTTTGCAGGCCTTGCGGCGTCCGCGCGTCGGTGTTGTTCTTCGTACTACATGACTTGATTGTTGCAGATCCGATGTACCAGTTTTCACTCGATTCGTACGTCGAACTGTTTGTTTCGAGCATCGAAAAGGCCAAGGAAGACAACGCCATGACAGCCTCCGTGGAAGAGCACGTGCAAGTGCTCAACAACTACCATACCCTCGCAGTGTACAGGTGCGTCGTTCTGGGCTCTTTCCTCTGCATCTCTCGCATCATCGCGGGGATTCCCCGCATGCTTCGGTCTCGTCCGCGCCTTTTCTGGCGGTTTACACGTGCCTAGACCTCTTCTTCCGCGTCTTCTCTCCTGAACGTTGCGGCATGTCAGCGGCCTAGCGAAGCAGAAACACATGTCACTCCCCTTCGGTCTGAACCTCCGCGAAGGCGACAGCTCCAGAGGGGTGAACAGCTTCCGATGTCTCTCGCCGCTTCTTCAGGAACGCCTGTCTAGGTTTATTCGAGAAACACAAACTGCTGCTGAGCCTGCACTTGACAACAAGCATTCTTCAATCGCGAGGTCAGCTAAACAGAGAAGAATATCAGTTTCTTCTAACGGGTGCGAGCGTCGCCGACCGAAAGAACCAACCGCAAAACCCCGACCCCGACTGGATCAGCGAGAGCGTTTGGGACAACATTTGCGAGTTGGGAAAACTGCAAAACTTCCAAGGCTTCCAGGCGTCCTACGAGCAAACGCTCAGGTCGGCGCTTGCCATTATTCTGTACTCAGTTACAATACCAATCCGTGAAACAACTTCCGGAGACTGTTCGGACTTCAATGCTGGCGTTGCGCTTCCACAGACTAAGCAGCAGCGCCAACGTCTACACCTAGACTCGCGCACACCATCGGAGCTTCCCGCCAAAGCTCAGACAAGCATGTGCATGCACCCATATATATATATATATATATATATACATACATGCTTAGCTTTATCGTCTCTGCATAAACTCGTGCAAATGTCTATTTACACACACATATAGGTATATGTATATATATACTTTTGTAGAGTGGTGCCTGTGTATTGAAAACTATGCACACACGCATATATATATATATATATATATATATATATATATATATATACATACATACATACATACATACATACATACATACATACATACATACATACATGCATATGAAGGTCGCAACTGTAGGGCTCCGGACCGTCCGCTGGAGATCGAAGGCCGCGCAAGTGAAATGGTTTCCTTTTTCTGTTTCTTCCTTTTTTAGAGATTGGCGCAAGTGGTATGCGACAGTTGAGCCGGAGAGAGAGTCGCTCCCTGGAGAGTGGCAGAGTCGCCTGGACTCTCTCCAGAGAGTTTTGATCATTCGCTCGCTGAGACCAGATCGGTTTCTTCCGGCGGCAACGCGTTTCATTGCCGAGACCATGGATGCGCGTTTCGTCGATTCGCCTCCTCTGAATCTCGAAGCTGTTTTCAACGCCTCAAAGAACACCATTCCCCTCATTTTTGTTCTCTCCAAGGTGGATCCCACGGGCCAACTCATGGCTCTTGCCTCGGCAAAAAATGTTCAAGTGAGATGCGCTTCCCTATTGACACGCATGCGCATATATGTCTACTTACGCGTATGTCTTCATCAATGCATACAGATTACAATCAGCCACATGCACGATATCTTGCTCTAAATAGATTTACACTGCAAAGGTACACTATCGAACTGTCGCGCATCCATATATGTATATATATATATATATATATATATATATATCTGTATACGCGTGATAGCCGATGTGTCACTGTTTCTAGAGGCTGTCATGTTCGTTTTGCGCCTTTGGGGTGTCTTGTTTCCTGCGTCGGTCCCTTTTGGTTACCGTGGTGTTACCGTGTTTCCTCTCTTTGCGTCACTTGGCTGCTTTGATTGTCTGCGATTCCCGCAGGCGATTGCCGTCGCCCTGGGGCAAGGTCAGTCGGCACGAGCTGAGAAGTTGATTCGGGAAGGCGCGCGGCACGGCTTTTGGGTCTTCCTTGCGAATTGCCATCTCGCTCTCTCCTGGCTGCCGACTATGGAGAAGTTGATCGAAGAAGTCACAGAGTCCGAGCCTCACGAATCTTTCCGTCTCTGGCTCTCCTCCGAACCTCACCCTGATTTCCCCATTGCGCTGCTCCAGCGGTACGGAGGAACAGGCGAGGCGCGCTCGCGGGAAACCGACACTGAATCCGCGTTGGGATCGAAAGCCGTTCGCGGTTGGATGCTTCCTTTCCGAAGAAAAAGTGCGGGTTGGAGCCTGTCCCTCCTCGAGCCGACTCCTGTTTCTCGCGGTCGTGAGAACACACACAAACACAAAGAGTAAAACGCGACATGGCTTCTTGGGTGGAGCCTCGATTTCTTGCGTCGCATGTGACGAAGCATTGGCGCCCAGACGCACGCAGCTACGCGCGCAAATCTGTGAGGGGGAAAGGACACAAGCGAGAGACACTGGGGTGAAACACTGTCGAAAAGTCTTGGCGCGTTCGCTGCTCTGGCAGGTCGACGAAGATCACGACAGAGCCTCCAAAAGGGCTAAAATCGAATCTCCAGCGACTCTTGCTTCAGCACACAGACGAGGATTTGAACAGAGTGAAGGCCGGTGACGATCGCTATCGCCGTCTGTTTTTCTCGCTCTGCTGGCTTCATGCCGTCCTCCTCGAACGGCGCAAATTCAAAAGCGTCGGGTGGAATGTACCCTACGACTTCAACGACTCGGATTTCCTAGTCAGCGACAACATTCTCTCCATTTATGTCGAACAGGTCAGACCTTCAAACACCGACGCCCCATGTGCTCTCACGGGTTAGCCGAATGCAACTCGCAAGGTGTAATGACGCACGGCGAGGCCTTGGCCGCCTCTCACAATCCGGCCCTATTCCACACTTTCCTCCAAGTGGCCCAGCTTGCATGCAGGAGAGTAGGGATTTCCAATCCCAGTATAAGTGCGAAACCTGTTTCTCGACGCCTCTGTCGGTACCCTCCTCTCCTTATCCTTCTCCAGTACAGCAACGACATGCCGTGGGAAGCGCTCCGATACATGATTGCCGACGCCTGCTACGGCGGCCGAGTCACAGACGACAAGGATCTTCGCTTACTTCGCGTCTACTGCGCCGATTTCTTCTGCCCTCAAGCTCTTCAGCCCGACTTCAGCTTCTCTAGCTCAGGAACGTACTACATCCCTGAAGATACAAGTCTGGTACGTCAGTTGCGTGTCGCGACACTTCCGTCTTCGGGGGGTCGATGGCGGGCGTTAAACTCCTACACTTCCTTTTTGCGTGCTACAGGACCTCCACTTGAAAAATCGAGGCCTCTCCCTGTTTTCGTTCGTCGCTTCCAACGTGTGCTCACTGCGGTTTGCGCCTGTTCTGAAGAGTCCCCCCACAGACGGGCGTGCTGGGCACATTGGTGCAAAAGACATCGACTCAGACTGTTTTCTGTTGAGGGCCTAAGGTTTCCGTTATGAGGCAATGTAGGCAGACAGTTTGGAGTGTGTTTGGTTGTGTGTGGGTATTCCCTTCTATACCTCGAACGTTGGCGTGGCTCTTCCCCTTGTCTCGGATCTGCTCTGCAGTCAGGACTGAAGAATTACGTCCGCGACCTGGCTGTCATAGATCCGCCGGAAGCCTTCAGTCAACATGTCAACGCAGAAATTTCTTCTCAGATCGCAGATGCAGAGAGTCTCCTGTCAACCCTATTACTTCTTCAGCCTTCCGGCGCGGTTGTCCCGTCAGCAGGGGGAACCGGCAAGCCTGAAGACCAGGTAGGCACGGCAAAACGCAAGGCAAGGGGGTTGGATAAAGGTAAACACGGGCACGGAACAGCAGAGGCGGTGAGATTCAAAACACGCTCGCCAGGAGAGGTCTTGCTTCGAGCACGGAAATAGGATTGCTTCCAACCGAGAGAAACGGGCTTTCTGCCGACTTGAGAGTGCGTTGTGCGACGAAGAGAGAGGGGGGGAGAGAGCGGAAGAGCCGAAGCAAGGAATGGCAGGGAAAACTGGGAAAAAAACGTAGCCTTGCCCTGCTTTTAGGCGTTGACCGGAGACTCCATGGGCGGCTTTGCCACGGAGAAGGAAAGCCGACTCCTGGGTGGTGGACCCAAAAGACTAGGCCTTTCCTCCGAGTTCCGAGGCTGCTCCTTCGCTGCAGACTTGTTGTGTTTTTAGGTCTACAGAATCTGCGGAACCGTCGAGCATGAATGGCCAGCAGACATCGACTACCCTCTAATTGTTGCTCGCGGGGACGGTGATCTGTCTCCGCTACGGGTTGTTCTCCTTCAGGAGGTCCAGCGTCTTAACACGTTGCTTCGGTTCGTGCGTGAATCTCTCGGAGCCTTGAAGAAAGGCTTGATGGGCCTTGCCGTGATGTCTGATGAAGTGGAACTGGTGATGCAGGCTCTCGAGAAGGGAAAAGTTCCCGAGGCGTGGAAGTTTGCCTACCCCTCTGTCAAATCTCTACCAAACTGGGTTGTCGATCTGAAAGAACGCGTCGACTTCATGAGTAAATGGGGGTTGGTAAGGCACTTGCGAGAATCCTCTCGCACAATGACGAGGTTCCGAGTTCTATGCACGTGCCGGTCCGGTTTTCCCCCATCCAGTCTCCTCCCTCCTACCCCCTCTGTGTGTTTTCTGACTCTCCCTCAGTTTACGCTTTTCAAAATTATTGAAAGTTGTCGAGTGTCGACACTTGTTTCCGTAGGAGTGTGTGCAGGCAATCCCCTGCCTGTGGAAATACCCGCGGGTTCGTGGTAGAAGAGTGGCTCCGCGCGCTGATGGCACAGCCAAGAACACCTCGCGTGCTACCCGCTGTTTGCTGTCGCTTCCCTCCAGGAGAGGCCGCCGAAGGTTTTCTGGTTGGGCGGCTTCACCTACCCAACTGGTTTCTTAACTGCACTGCTCCAGCAATACGCGCGGCGGAATGCTCTCTCCATCGACACGCTCAACTTTGACTTTCTCGTGCAGGTATTTTCGTACTTCTTTCTCGAGACGAGGCGGGAGGAATCAAAACACAGACCTCCAATGGATAGCCGCACAGAGAAATGCTAATAAGCGAGACCGTGTGAAAGCGGAAAGGGAAAAGAGACTTCCACAGCGTTGTACACATCCCTCTGGCCGACCGATCGTTGCATAGCTTAGGATGATAGAAAGAACTTCCCCGCTCGTGTGAGCGCAGCCTGGTTGTGGTTGCCTTACGACGCAGGATTCCGTCTTCCGTATCCTGCCTATCTGTTGTTCCCTCAGACGACTGGAGATGAAAATCAAATTGCTCAGCCTCCTAAAGAAGGGGCTTATATCAAGAAAATGTACCTCGAAGGCGCAGCGTGGAACGTGGAGAACCACTGCCTACGAGACTCCGACCCGATGAAATTACTCACAGATATGCCTATTGTCCACTTCAAGCCTGTGGCAAGAAAACGTGCTTCAGTAGACACGACATACTTGTGTCCTCTTTACATATATCCGATTCGTACTGGCACGCGAGAAAGGCCCTCATTCGTGACCGTGGTAGAGCTGAAATCTGGAGGGGTTGATTCATCTTTCTGGGTGAAGAGAGGGACTGCACTGCTGCTCTCAAAGAGCGATTGACGACGAGATACGGCGACCTTCGCCGGCTGTTGCGCGTGGCAATTTCCATTTCAGATGTTACTGGCGATTAGCATCAAAAGCGTGCATTGAGCTCTCGGGTTGTTGGGTCTAGGGCAGATAACGGCATTCCGTGCTGTTGTCACGTTGCCGAGGTACTCAGGATTTATTTTTCTTCTCCGTTTTACTTTGACAACTTGGCAAAACGTACAAGTCCAACCAGAGTTAGTTCGCGCAAGCGCCGTAACCTGGGAACTTTTGCTGTCGTCACAGCAGCTCTCCCGCGAACATTGACTGACACAGCCGAATATTTGCACATGAATGCCGACACACGCTTAGGGCAATTGAGGGAGAACATTACCGCTACAGGCGTCGAGAACGGTCGTAGCTTGTTGCGCCGGCATCGCGCTCAGGCTTGAGCGTTGAGGGTCTGTCCATTCGGTCTAGAGGCAGAGATTCATCATTGATGCCACTATTTTAAAATGGAGACGACTGGAGTGGAAATAGGTCGCATCCTGCAAGGTTGTAAGAAACAACCTTTCATCACGATCCATAGCAAATTTGAATAGAAAAGTGTCTAGAATGGCTACACGATGCTGGGACTGAATACCTTTCAAGCCGGACTGAATAATACATATCGTAATGTCGCCGCTCGATGGTGCGATACTTGAATTTTAAAGTCAGCAACATGTAATGCATATGTAAGAAAGTCTGACAAGTATATGCATAGACATAGATATCCATATATGCACCTGGAGGTATGTACACAGGTTTTGACGGTTTTTGATTTCTTGAAAGGAACAAGGAGCGACTCTCCAGTTCCCTCGCACGCGAAAAAGCTGAGCCGCATCAGAGAGAAGAGAGAAAGGCTTTGGAGAGAATCACATTGGAAAAAATCGGCAGGAAAAGGGTAGCGATCATAAAACAACACTAGAAAGAGAGCCAGGCAAAACCTGCAAAAAGAAGATGTTGCCAGTCGATGCCCGACTGACCCTCAATTCTCTCTGCCAATGAGATGTTCGCCATCTGATTTTTTCCTGTCAAGGCAGACCCATAACATAAATAGCAGCCTGGAGTACCCTGGTCCCCACTGAGAAAGGTAATTTCCGTCCTGCGCGGGAAATATATATTTATGTATATACATGGATCTGTACACATCCACATCAGATACAGATTAAGGCTTGTATCTGCACATGCATATATGTATGTATGTGTAGACATGCGTATATGTACAAATGTATATATAGATATACCTACGTATGAATACATAGGTGCTGAACGCCCTATGCCTCGAAAGACGAAAGTAGTTGAGAAAATGGAGAATACGCCCAATTCAGCACGACATACATATTACCTTCTCCCCGGGAAAAAACGAAAAAAAATTCAGACGGCGTTGGTTGGCTGGCGTATCAGTACCACCCCGGTTTCGCCGGGCAGATGATTCCGAAATCGAACGGTGATGGCACATGTACTAGGAAACAAGCCTCCGTAGATGTGTGCGGTGATCAGCCTCCGGGACAAATGGGACACAAACGAGGAAAGGAACTTGTCCTTCCTCAACCCTTCCTTTTACTGGTACGCATCCATATTGACGTTTACCAGTATGGACGCCTCTAGCTGATCGATACACAGTCTCGGAGTTTGATGCGGTCTAGCCAGTCGCCTCGCAAGTCAGGAAGAGGGCCGTCCCAACGAACAACTGGATTGTGTGCATTTCTCGTTGCCTGGAAATCTACGATCCCCACTGTGTTTTGTCCCTTCTTTTCTCTTGCGCGTCCGTCGTCCAGTGAATATGCTGGCCGTTCCAGCGCACTTGAGTTTGTTTCACAATCGCGCTTTGGCAAAAATGAGGGATTGTAGGCACAGGACGGCTCCCACTGCATGCCAGAGAGGTTGTGGACCGCAGGACCAGATAGCGAACATCCAACCCTTTCAAGACAAGCTCTGTCTTCCTCCAGAAGCCATTCTATATCAGAGTGCTTAATTGGTGATTGACTATCTAACAGTAAGTCAGAGAGGGAAGTCTGTGGCGGCAAAAAGCAAGCGTCGCCGCTGATACATCCCCTTCGCTGCGACGGTTCCAAAGCAGTTTGAGTCTGTTCGGAGCAATTGAGGATTTGTTCACTCCAGGAGGGGAGCGAGTCGGGCAGAGTTTGCTGGTAGGAGGTACCTATCTGGACTCGCTCTTCTCCCGAAATGATAGAGTTTTCTTCCACGTGGTAGTCTTTAGGGGTGTAAGGTGCCCCTCCGCAAGCCGTCCTCCCGGAGCGACTGCCAGGCACCTGAACTGCAGAGTTCGTATCTACAGTCTCTGGCCGGCTTTCTGTCGAGGACTGTCGCAGAAGAGAAGACTGCCTCGATGTCGCGTTGCTGACCGTGTCATCGTCAGACGACCAAGCGATGTACTCCCCTACGGTTCCCCCCATAACTTCCCTTCGCGAAGGACACTCAAGAGCGTTAGAGGCGTTGCCGGATAACGGCACGGCTTTGGTTTCTTGTAACACCGTTGGATGGCCTCTGGGGTCATCCGCAGCGTAGTATACCACGTACGGCGAGCTAGGCGGAAAGGGAGCGCCAGACTTAAGTGGAATAGCTAATCGAGGGAGCCTGCGTAGTTCCTCTTCGTTATGTGCATATGGACACTGCGAGCCCCTCGCACATCTGCCGTACATATTGCTCCAGCAGACTTTCGTTTTCGTTAGGTTCGGCGACGGCACAAGTTCGGCATCCGAATGCGCGTATGTGCACGAAGGCCCAAATGGACAGATGCGCCCAGATGTTACAAAGCGACACAGTCGCGTCTTCGAGAGACGCGCATTGAGTTCCGGCCCAGTCCGTTTGCTGGTTTTCTCCGATGTAGCAGGAGGCGGACTTGGCGGTTGATGGAGCATTTTTGCTCGGCCTCCCCTATGGACATCCAACAAAACAGGCCTACGGACCGGATAAAACAAACTGGCGGTAAAACAGTTTCTCTTCCAGCGTCGTCCACAACAGATGGCTGCCCTCGAGAACAGTCGCTCCATAAACAGTGCCCACAAAAATGACGAAAACACATCAATGTCTCGCTGTTCCTTGCGCTGGCAGACCACGTGGAGCACCCACAACGTCGCAAGAGCCTAAACAGGCCGTCCGGTTCATGCAAAACAGATATATGCAAGCAGATATAGCTCTAAGCACGAAAGTGGATGAGAAAAACTGATGACACAGGTTCTTTTCGTGTCGACATACGCGAAAGCTTCTTAAGAAGCTCTCCTCATGGAATGCCACTGGACATTCTTGAAAAAAAGCCTAGGTGGTGAGAATACAAGACTCTCTAAAAAGTTCAGAACGGGGGATACGCACCACAGAAAGCCGATACGAAAAACTGGTAACTGGCAGTACTTCCAACTAAGAAGGTCTAAGTGCTTTCGGTATGGTGTGCGAGTACGCTTTTCGACTGCACCGTTTTCCCCTGCATATGTCAGTGATGTTCGGGATGCGCATGATGGTTATATACCAGCTTAGACAGAATGTCATAACCAACCGCAATCGATCTCTGTCCTCCGGTCACTTCAGATGCTCTCTGCCGGTGTCGTTCAACTGCCGAATCAATGATCTAATTCCTGGATGCTCCCGTACAGTACCGTGCTGTGTTGTTTCTGCATCCGCAACTGAAAAACAGCCGTACAACTCCAAGATTGCTTTCTTCCAAGGACGCCGGTAAAACGGTCTCGGTCAAGATGTCGAAGCACGGCCATATATGACGCCTTAAAGCAGTGTACATCTACCCGAGAAGTCAGAAACAGAAAAGGGAGAGCTGTTGCCTCTCATGTGTCTAATTCAACCATGTAAATAGCACACATGTCTTCCGCGTCCAGATGCGACTGTGATAAGTCAGATAGGGCACAACGGGATCTCCCCTCAGTTCGTCCTGCGTTGTTCAACATGCCGTTCTCGAGCCTGACTCAGCGACAGACGGCACACACTTCGGAGATCTCCACTCCCGTGCGGAGAAGAGACAGATCTCGATTCGTACACGGTTTCTATCTGCATCCAAGTACGCGATCTTCGAGTGTAACTCCGCATCCACTGGCGATGTCGGCGCTGGACGCGACACTAGGCCAGGTCTTGTTTCCGCCTGTCAAGCCAGTTGCGTCCTGATAGTTTATTGGCGACACGGAAAGGTAGATGTAAGTTGCTTAAAAGATATCTCTCAGAAACGGGCACCGGTGCCGATTTCCCCATCCAGGTCGCCTGTGATTTTATGTGCGAAAGGCTGAAGGAGAACTCAATCACCTCCACTTTTCTTTTGTTCAGCCACAAGCAGTTCTCCGTGGATCCGAGAACTCCCATCAGACACCATAGCGTTGTGCCGCGATACACATGAGTAGATACTGTACATATACACTGGCGTTTCGTACGAGTTTGCGTTTGCTTCGGCACCTGTGGAAAGTAAAAAAATGTATTCACTGTCGTTCTTGGACTTGCGTTGCGTGAGTCATCAAATGACAAACCGTTGGACGCCAACAAAAACGATTCCGTTGAGATCTCCCGACACCTGCTACTACTCACTCGAACGAGAAGGCGAGAGCGGGTAAACACGACACGTCAAACGGAAGCGAGAGACAGGACGAGGAAGACGAGACACAACTTCCACCGGCGAAACACGGAATCTCTGCATTCTAGTCGGACACAAAAAGCTGATTGATGACGCCGGGCAACATCTCAAGACACTGAGAAAGCTCCTGGAGGTGTTTCAACGGGAGACGCATGCAATCAAATGCAAACAGAATGTGCATGGGGTCTTTGCCGCCTTCACGTTTCTGTTTTGAGAACACCGTGACCGGTGCCTTCGTTTTGCACCGCGTTTCTTCCACGCCAATTTCGCCGTCGGGTACCTCTCCGTTCCCCTCCACAGAGTCGTCGCTCCCCAGGAATGCATCTCCCCCTGCTTCGAGTGTCAACACTGGGATCTGAAAACACACAAAATGGTGCGCAACGGTGGACCTCCAACTTAAACTGGAAACGCTCGAACCGACTAATTCTACATTCCTGTGTGCAGGCCGCAGGCAGAGACACAAGACAAGGATACGCGGACCTTCACGAAGTGCTGTAGGCACACAAAGGATCCCTCGAACCTCCGACACCCGCACACCGTGCTTCGCTATGAACGGGTGAGCGTTCAAAAGGGAGACTCCAGGAAGAAGTGTGGAAGTAGCCGATGAGGCAGGCTTCCTCAACAAAAGCGGCGCTGTGATAGAGGAAGTGTTCATTGGCCAAAAGCAATGCTCTAAACTAGTACCATGCGTACTCTATCATCGTCTGTCTCGACTGGAGCCGACAGCACCGTGCCACAAAAGGTCTGAGTCGGATATGTCTTCACTGACACGTGATTAGGTTCACTCCTTCCGCGTTTCTGCTCCGTCTTCCAGATCTGTGCACGGATGAACCAATCGAATTTCAGTAGAGTGATCTCCCCAACTCTTCATACACGCTGTGTACCGGACTGTTTCTGCGTGGATGCAGGAACACGAAACCCGAAGCCATAGCAGAGAGTCTTACCTTTGGGTAGCGCTGGCTAAAGTGCGTCAGAACCAAATTGTTGCAACGGCAGGCCAAAGCTGAGGGACGAAAAGAGACCATAAACACAGCATGCGTTCAGAGTTGAACAGGATGTACAACCATGAACAGATACACGCAAAATAGTGAGAGTACATGTTGCTGACCCGCTGTTAGGCTCTACGGGTCATACGCCAGCACGGCGAGGGCAGCATGCACACTATAAAGGAGAGAGATCGGCTAGAAAAACGGCCTGGATGTGACGCGGAGTGGGGCGAATGGATAGGCTGCGCGTTCTTTAGGCCGCGCGAGTGCCTAACACAGCGACTTACCCGCTCGGACGACTTCACTTAGACTTGAATGGCGCTTTTCAATCGCCTCCTGAATCAAGGCGTCTTCAAAAGTCGCTGCGGGAAGCAAAAGCAAACACATGCCAGCGGAGAACTATTCACACAAAGCTGTATATATAATGTTGTACATCCGCACATATGAAATAAGACACGTGCGCAGTCAGCAGTGTGTGTGCCCATGAGAAACGGCCGAGGTGAAACTGCATCAGTGCATGTACACGCTGCACGCCTATTTGCTTTCGAGAACACGAGTTTACTTTTCCGCATCGCATGCGCCCTTACATGTGCAGAGAGAGACTCCCTTGCCTCCCTTTTTGTTACGGTGTCGCTTCCTCTACCTGACCGCGTCATCTGTCAAATTTCCCGTTCGAATGTGGGGAGGCGCAGACGGTCACTGCGTGGCTCCTGGTAGCGTCTACACAGCGTCTACCTCCCCGCCCCCCCAAAAATGAGATCCGCGTGTATGCCGATGTGACCGCTCAAAGCGTCAAAATTCGTGTTGCGAGCGGTTCTCCGGAACGATAATGGAGAGAGAAATGCGGCGATTCAAAAGACTTAGCAGGCGTGAACCTCGCACGCCGCTTGTCTTGCGCGTAGCTGCAGGAAGTGCCTACCCTCGTGAATGAGAACTGTGGCGTTCCGTGCCAGGTCGAAGAGCTGCTGGCAAGGGCGCGTATCGCCCGAATAGACGACGCTGAAATCCTCGTGGGAATTTCCATGCAGAGAGGGAATTTTAAAGTCGACGCGAAGCCCAAACGAATGGGGAATATGGCTGACCTGCGCACCACGGCACCCACACGGGGAACGGACTTCAGATGGACTGTCAAGGGCCCGAATCGACGAAGACACATCTCGCTGCTGTTGTCGCCAGGCGGCAAAGGCGAGAGTTCGAAGGTTCGCACTGCCACTCGAACAAATATATAACTACACGCCGCATGCACATATGCGCCATATATATATATATATATATATATATATATATATATATAATATTTCTGTACATATGTATATATATATATATATATATATATATATATATGTATATGTGCGTGTATTTATGTATATAGTCTACCTACATAGAAATGAACATCCATCGAATAAGGTTACGCAGTGGGGCAGAGGCAAGAGGCTGCGTATGCCTGCGAAGGGATGCAGGCAAAAGCAGGACCAGAGTGGGTGTTGCTCAAGCCAAAAAGTCTAACTTTATGGAGAGAGATGTGACGATGGTTCGTCGCGTCCTTCCCTGTTCAGCGGGCTCGGTGCTTTCTCATTTCCTGCTTACGGGCGTCGCTCGCAGCTGCACGTCGCTGGCAGGAACGTCAAGAAGTTGTGACACAGACCCGAACGAAGAGGCGCTGCGCTCCTCGTTCTCCGCAGTCTCGCCGTGCGCCTGGGGGAGGTCGACGAGGCTCTCGGAGCACCGAAAGCGGTGCGGAATTCGCGTAATGCGGCGATCGTAGAAGCTGAGCCATGCCTGAGCAGACACACGTCTGCACGTGCTCGCAAGTGTTTTCCCGGTAACGCAGCTGAAGAAACAGACTCTGTGTCGAACACAGGCGAGGAAAGAACTGAGAGAAGCCGAGGACGCACAACACGTGTCGGAGACAAACTGGGAGACGAGCTGAACAGCTCTCGAAGGCGGAAGACGCGAGTAAGTGGAGCGAGACAGAAGATGGCCCGAAAACGGGAGGTTTCGGTGTGGCCTTTTGCGAGGAAGCAAGATGGAGACGACATCTCCAGGCTGCAAGACGTTCCGATAGAGAAGGCAAGACAGACGGGAGCGACACACAGCTGCCTTGCAAAACGCCTCTCGGCAGCTAGCCCTCGGCAAACAGAGAGGCATTCACGTGCTGCCTGCTTGTGCGCTTGCGCGCTGGACACGGTTCGCCGGCACAAAAAGCTGCCTGAAGGGCGAACACAGGAAGGTTGTGGAAAAGGATTTGCAAACTGCCAGCGAATCACATCTGGCGGCTCAGCCGACAAAGCGCGCCGAGCGCAACGGAGTCACAGCCGTCTCGTGGGCAGAGTCGCTCAGAGGCGTCGGGATCTTCTTCAGGTTCGAATGCATGCAAACTCACCTGCAGTTTAGCAGGCGCGAGAAGCACCGGCGGCAAGAGATGGGGGAACATCGCTGCTCGGAATTCCAGCAGAGTGCAGACGCCGAGATGGTGGTCAGCGTGGCAGTGAGAAATGAAGACAATACTGCGAAAAAGGAAAAGAGAATCGACTGAGCATTCTAAATCTTTCCACAAAGACGCACACACGCGCCACGAACGCCCGACGTCCAGGATCTCTATTTACCTACAGACCTATATCCCCATATCTGTGTACGTATACGTGCATGGACGACAAACAAGACAGCACATGGAAACACATATCGAGGTGTTCTAAGACTCCCGAGAGCGAGGCCCGAGGTTCTACGCAGTACACAAGCTGTAGCAGTTTTGCAGTTGTGGACGGCAGAGGTTCACATTCCTTCTGCTCCGTTCTCTTTCAAAATTAGGGCACGGATTCGTGTCCCGAAAGACGACAGCACGTCGATATGCGTCTTCGCCGTGCAACACTGGTGCGCGTCTACTCACAAAGCAAACTTGCGTCGCGCCTTTCAGTCACCGACGTCACTACACACGCCGAGTTCCAGAGCCCCCACCTTCTGCCATATCTGCATGAGAATATATGGAGATACGTGCCGGTGAGAAAAGCTACCCCTATGTGTGCGTCTATCAATGTATTTGTCTTTGTCTATGTCTATATCGATCGATCTCTGTTTGTGTCCATTTATCCGTACCCCTTCGAACCTGTGTATCTATCTACAGAGCGCGACGTGTTTATCACCCGAAACACGACAGCAGTCAAGGCCGTCCTCCAAACACACGAGTCTACAGAATGTGAGAGTTTTCCGCGGGCACTCGGAACGTCTTGCCTCGGCTGTATGGATTCTGTGAAAGCCTTGTTCTCATCGCGGGCAAAATTACCGAATCGAAGAAATGACGTCGAGGAACTCTTGCCAAGAATGGCACGTGCTGTACAATTGCGCGAGGGAACCTTCGCCAAAGTCGAGGACGAGGGCTGCACAAATCCACAAGCGATTGAGAGAAAAACCTTTCAATCTCTTCTTCGCTTTTCTCTTTTACGTCCTTGCCTGCACAGTCAAGTCTTTCTCGCGCTCGCTCTCCATCTCGCTATCACCTCCCCCGTCCCACCTTTTTCGTTGAGTACCTGTTCCCCTTTTTCCTTCTCAGATGTTCTTTTTCGTACTCTGCTCTGAGACGTTCATACCACTCCACCTGTCTTTCTCTCTGTGTTTCCCTCTCTATCGTCTTTCGCCTTGGTCCTCTTCCTCGCAGGCGTGCGGAGCGCCTCCGCGGCGCACTTTTCTCTGTCTTTTGCGCGTCTTCCAATTTCGAGACTTACACAGATCCGCCCGGATGGCCAACAGTATGCCGGCGACATTTCGGTACTGCGACGGCGCAGCGGCGCCCGTCCCCAAAAGAGTCAGAGACGGCAGAGACCAGGAAAACGAACAAGGCGAAGGCGAGGAAGGTTCAGACGAGTTAGCTGAAGCAGCGTCGGTTGGCGACGAGGAGGAAGCGCCTTCAGGCGGTTCCTGCAAAGTTGCGAGAATCTCTCGACACCGAGCGCGCGTCGGCTCCAAGGCAGTCAGCCGAGTTAGGCGCTACGAACACGGAAGGCAGAAAGAAGGAAACGGAGGGAAATTCTCGGGGATCTATATAACGGGGAAAAGAAGAGTGAGGAGGCGATATTTTAGGGAGAGAACAAGAGAAGACGAGACCGGTAAAGTGAGATGGGAACGGAAAGGCGAAGAGAGCATATGAGGTAGAGAAGAGCAACGACTGAAGTTTCGTGGATGCTTTTCCCTGGGGCCTCGCGTCGCTGGCTCCGGACTCATAACGAAATTCTCCCTTTTTGTCCAAAGTGGACAACGTCAGTTTGGACGCGAGCATTTGTAGAGCCTTTGTCGCGCAAATGGGTGTGTGAATACTAAGGCGGCCAGAGATGTAGTTCCTCGCATGTGCACGAGTTTGAAGGACACAAGAGGTAAAAACATCCAAAACGTTTTTTTTTCGTCATCGCGCAACATGTGGGCATATAAACAGGCCCGCTGGAGACACACACAGCGAGGAAAGAGAGGCAGCAATGCATTCCTCGCGGTTTTTCTTATATTCTCCTGCGTCCTCTGTGCACGTTGCTCGATGCGGATTTCGCTCGCTGTACCTCAGAAGAGAACTGCGGCCCAAAGACAGTGAGGCTTCCCGACGAGTCAACGCCGCGCTGAATCGGAAAAACATCAAACATGCAGACTGAAACGGCGAGTCGAGGAAACGGAACCGAGGGCGAAAGTACGAGGCCGCAAGAACAGACGGCGAAGGGCGACCGAAAAAATGCCAGGGAGAACGACAGAGAAACGAACGCAAGAAACCGCGGAAGAAACGGAGAAAAAAAGAGAAAACACACAGGAGAGCAAGCAAAAGAGAAAGAAGCAGAGAGACAGGAAGAGAGATGATATGGAGGGACTGCGAGAAGGCCGCGCCCCCCGCGGGAGGCGATGCATCGCGGGATCAGGCGACGTGGCCCGAACCTCCAAAAAAAACGATGTTTTTTGTCTGAGATCGCCTCGTGTGAGGGCTTCAACGTCCCAGGAGAGAGAAAAGCGAGACGCGCAACCTTGCTTTGATCGCACGATGCACCGTACTTTTTCCAAGGTCGAGAGATCAAACTTCACGAGGCTGTTTGGGTGGAGAACGCAGGCTGCCTCGACACCCCACGCGTCGCTTAGCGGCTTCTCGGGAGTCGGAGACGAAAAGGTCGCGGGGCGAGCCGACGAGCGAGACGAGACACTCGAGGCGGCCGGGGCGGGAAAGCGAGGACGGTCGGACGGAAACGTCGAGGAAGGATACCCGACAGGAGACGAAGGGAAAGGGAAGACAGGTGGAATCAGGTCGTGGAGAAATCTGCGAAGTTTGGACGCGTGTACAAACGGGGAGACTTCCACGGCTGCTCCCGACCTAGGAAGAAAAGCGGAAAGGAGAGAGACGAGGTGGTGACCCATTCCGCGAGGCATCCAACCGCGCGGCGCTGAGCGTCACCGATTTCGTCGGGTGGGTCTCCTCGCCTTCTCCGTCTTTCTTCGCCCCAGCTTGCCGCACGGCGCGCACGCAACAGCACAGAGTGTCTTTGCTTCCCACTCCACAGAGACGAACCAGGCAAAGAAGCGAAGGGAGAAGGCAAATGCGCAGCGCCTTCGCCGGGTTCTTCGCCTTACTGATTGACAACGACGTGGCGGGTCATTGGCCCGGTCACCGCCTGGACGAAACGCGAGTACTCCGCAGACCGAAGAACCTGAAGGCCGAAAAGCAGAACTACCCACACACAACGAACCAGCTGGACACATACGCACATATATATATATATATATATATATATATATATAACCCTAAACCCTAGTATGTATATGTATATATGTATATTTGTTTGATTATAGATGTACGTGTACATATATGCAAGTATACACCGAGCCAGCTACGCACATTGCATCTGAATGCACATATGTATTATTTTTCGACCTGCGCGGCTCGGGGCTATTGCATGCGCCGAGGCTGGCGAGAGGATGCGTTTGCGCAAAGATTGTTTGGCGCCCGAAGGCTTTCGCTTACGCTTGGTGGCGTCATGTGAAAGACGAACGTGAGGCGGTCGAGATCGACCTTTATGCGATTGAGCTGGAAAGGAAATTGGCACGCATGCAGCTGTTCAGCTTTCCCGATTCCACTACTGCCAAATCTAAGCCACAGACGACGCATGCACCAAAGGCGTTGAGGAACAGATCCCTCTTCGCCGTCAGGACTCAGCACGTGCGGACTTCAACGTCGCCTTATATACGAGGAAAAAGAGGCCGTACACAGCTCAACGCTCCACGCGTCTCGCGGTGGCGAGGATGAGCCGCTTCGGGTCCCTCTATCCTCTCTGTTCTCATCCACGGAAAGTCGATGCATGTACCACATAAACGCATATACACAGATATAGATATATACATAGATGTATAAGTGTATGCATATATATATATATATATATATATATATATACGTATGTATATGTGATTATGTCTAGGCATCTGTGGATGGTTTTACGTATGGATTTACATCCGCAGCAATTCTCGTTTCTTTTCCGAGAGTCAGGTGACTCGAAGACTCTGCGGTCGTTGGAGTGCCCAATTCGAGCCTCGAAAAAGACATCAATTCGAGCGGTCAGGCGCCTATATATATGCACATATATGCGGCTAAACAATGCTATAGATAAATGGAAGGAGACAAGAGTGCAAGTGGGCAATCTGCGGTGTTTCTCTCACCGCATGCACGGCTTGTTGAGTCTCGACGCACTCGATGACGAGGACCGTCTGCCCGGGAGTGCCTGGTCCACAGACTTGCTCTGGCGTCACAATTCTACCCTCGCCGGGGATTTCGATCGATTCTCCGTTTTTTAGCCGACCAAAAAGAGGGCCCACGGGGACCTGACGCGAGAAAGAACGCAGAGGCAGTTGAGCGGCAAGGCGCGCAGTGAAAAGAGCGAGACTCAGACGGATACAAGAGAAGAGAGGGAGGTAGAAAAAAGGAAGGCAAAGGGGGACACAGAGAGAGCGACTGAAGGTGACGGAAGAGGTACCCAGGAGACGAACAAGCGAGAGGAGGAATAAACAGGGAGAAAAGAAAAGAAGAAAACGGCTAAGGGAAGCACGAGACTGAGGCGATAGATGACGCGATAAGGCGAGAACGAAATCGAAGCCAAAAGAGAGGGTGAGGAAGAGAGACGAAATAAAAAAAAAGAGAACCACGCCATCGGGAGGCTCGAGGGGGGAGAAAGGATCACACCGCAGAGAGACGGAACGATTTAGAAACCAAAAAACGAAAGGCAAAAAAGGAAAAGGAAGGAAATACAAGGTAAGCCGTTTGCACACGCACATACAGATCCCTGAACGTTTTTCGGTCTCTCGCCCGTTTCCTCACTTTCAGCGCCTTCGCCTTGTCGGGGAAAAACTTCCCGGGAATCTGAGGCCACGTTAGGAGATAAGCAACGCAGTCGCACGCCGTGTCTCGCCGTTCGCCTTGCCATGCCCAAAGGCCCCGGGAATCCTCTTCTTCCTTCTCCGTTCGCGTTTTCTCTCGGGCTGTCTCCTCTCCTGTTGGACTCGCAGGCGCCGAGACTGTCGCTTTGTTCGGAGAGGCGAGCTGTGCCGGAGAAGAGACAGAAAAAAGAGACACGACGGTGACGAGAGGAAAGAACACGGGACGTGAGACACGAGCGACAACAGAAACGAGAGAAAGCGGAGGCGATGGTGCGAGAAAAGGGGAGTAAGGAAACGGACAAGGAGGAACGGACGCGCAAAACCGTAGACGTCTCTGGAGAAGGACAAGATGGATGCGTTTGCGGCAGTGCACATCGAGTCGCAGGCATGTGCATTTATACGATAGTGGCATATTTACCAACATCGGAAGACGTCGAGCTCTATAAATAAAAGCCTAAAAATATATATACACATGAATGTTTGTATGTATGTATATATATATATATATATGTTGATATACATATACATAGATATATATCCATCTGTTTAGAGATATATGTAGAGGAGGGCCATCGATCTCCTGAGCTCGGTCAGACGAGTCGTGCGCAGAGGTCTAGGGGTTTCGGAGCATGCGGACGGAGTGCGAATCTGAGGAGACACCCGAAAGGAGGAAGCACACAGCCAACCGCGTTTCGCGGCGCAACTTCCTCGCCGTATCCCACAAGGTCGAGCTCCAGAGAACAAGGCGCTCCTTCGCCTTGTAAAACGCCCCCGTGCTCTGCAGCACTCTCCCGCTTACGCGTTTCTTCTTTCTGTCGGTTTCCTCCGCGTCTTTTTCTGTCGTTTCGCTTGCGGCGTTCTCGCGTTCGCCGAGATTCTTTTTCTTCAACGTGTCTTCTCCTAAAATCTGTCCCCCGCCCGCTTGCGCCCCGGCTTCTTCTCCCAGCAGGGGATTTCCCCACGTCTTCGGCGCGGAACCTTGCGTTCGCCCAGTTGACTCTGAGCGCCGCTCTTCTGCTTCGTCCTCGCCGGCATTCTGGACCCTGAGCGCCTTCCGAGACGGCGAATTGTCAGGAGCCCACAGAGGCCGTTTTCCCGAGAGGGAATGAGGCAGCAGGAACGCCTTCACCTTCACATTAGCAGCCACAACCCCTTCGAGACACTCAGACGCATCCAAGGACGAGGACGAAGAAGTGAAACGCGGGTGAGATTCGTCCGAGTTTTGCGAGTTGTCCGAGGTTCCTGTTGGGCACGGATTGACGCAACCGACCTCGACAGAGTCACAGCCGTCGCTCGCTGGAGAGGCGAACGAGCGAACTGAGGAGGCGTCGCAGCCAGACGTCTCCCGGATAGGCTCCACAGCCTGACCGGCAGGGGGGATTCTGTACTCGTACTCCAGGTGGTGCCTGCATACACACGGCGCGAGCGAGCGCGAGTGGACAGTGAGAAACAAAGTTCGCTTCCAGAACGAGCGAGTTTTCGAGCCAAGAAGTTGGGAGAAAAAAAGGTGGCTGCGCGATTGGCCAATCGGAACGGAGAAGCGGCGATGGGGAGAGGCGACGCAGAGAGAAGACCACACAAACAAGCATGTGAGTATGCGAGAAGAGAACGCCGAGTTTCGTGCGCAGTGGTGAAAGCCAGACGCGATCAGAAACCAGTGACAAATGAAAAATGCGACGGCTCGCCGAGTGGCCAACCGATGACGCGCCGCCGCTCTGAACCCTCCCGTCGTCGCGGCTTCTCTTCTCCGCGTCCGTCTTGTCTTCCCTTCTGACTCTGCTCTCCTTTTTCTCGCGTTTTTTTTTTGACTGTGGTCTTACAGGCCCGCGAAGGATCTGGACGCAGCGTCGAGGAGCGCAGGGAGGTCTGGAGTCCCCCACAGGCGCAGGCGGCCTTGGCTTCGCTCGGCGTTTCCGGCGCCCTCGACCGTGAGAAGCAGTCCGGGAAGCCCCGCCGTCGTCGCCGCGGAGACGGACGTTAAAAAGACGTCCGACGTCCTCGTCAGATGCAGTTTGTGCTCCAAGTGGAACCTGAGAACGCGGGGAAACGCGAGGTGCGCAGGCGCGCAACCGTGCATTGAAAGTGCATAAAGGGTGTACACAGAGACGAAGAGACACCAGCGGGAGGGGGACGCATGCGGGAAAGGAGTCAGAAAGAGCAAACAGGGAGGAGAGACGGACGACCGAGGAAGATCGAGGCTAACCTCTGGACGTTTTCGCCCGCGTTGAAAAGCAGGCGGTTCCCTTCAACGAAAATTTGCAGCGACGGCGCGACGGCCAGCTTCTGCCAACCGAGTACCTGAAAACCAAAAAAGAATTCGAAAAACAAATTCTGCAACCCTTCCAAGAAGGAACCTCTACACGCACCAGAAGTGCCTCCATGCCCGAGAGAGAGAACGAGAAAGGCAGGAATCAGACATATACATCCATAGGCGCAGAGAGACAAGAACGCGGATCCTCGAGGTCGGTAGTCAGAGAGATAGACATCGAGAGATACATAAATATCGGTAGATAGACAGGGATAGAAATAGATAGATCGACGTAGATAGACAGATAGATAAATATCGATAGAGATGTAGACAGACATAGACAGATATAGAGTGAAAAAAAGAGAGACAGATATACGTTGGTAAATGGATAGATACAGATAGACGTCAAGAGCTCGAGCCACAAATGCGGCATGACACGGCGAAATCGAGTGGGAAAGACAGGGAGACGGATGAGTGCCAGCAGAAGCGGCCGCCAAATGAAGCAGCTCTAGATGCACGCAGTTCCCTCCATCTACCAATACGTCTTGGGAGGGAGCGAGAGAAAGACCCATGCATGTTGAGAGGAAAAGAGACACAGGGGCTTCACAATCATCACGCTTTTGCATGTTTGTGACGGAATCGCGCGTGGATATTCCGAGAAGATTCCACGAAGAAGAGGGAAAGCGAAAAGCATTAAGCCAGTGAAAGAAAGAGAAAAATACTAACCTGGGCGTAACTCTGCATTCTGGCGTTTTAAAAAGCGAGACGCGAGGAAATCCCGGTGCCCAGACGAAGAAAGCTGGACACACGCTTCCTCTCTCTGCGTCTATGTGTGGAGCAATGAGCCTACCTAGACTCTCTGCCTCCCCAACACGTATACAGGTGTACCCTTGTTTACACGCATACATATATATATATATATATATACGTTTACATATACAGGTATCCACATGTATAGACGTGCATGCATCTACATGTGTATACGGAAGGGATGCAGTGGAGATGGCGAGCAGCACTGCGAGACGCTGCGGGGGGAATATGAGCGAGATAAGACGGAGAGGAGAGAGAGAGAAAAATCGAGGAAAGACAACCACACGTTCAGAGGAAAATGGAAAAAAACGGGTGATGGGAGGGCGGCGAGAAGCGATGCTGGGCGACCTGATAGAAGGAGAGGAGGCGGGGGATTTCGTCGCAGAAGAACGAAGGTTCTGTCCTCTGTCTCTACAGATACGTCTGTGTGACCCGTTTTGATTTCGAATCAGATGAAAGAGGGCGTGGTATCCTTCAAATAGTTAAGTTACCAAATACGGCTTTGAAGAAAGCTTGGTGATTCCCGAACCACGCGCGAAACTCTTCTCACGACAACTCGAGAACAGGAGAAACTTGGACCGGCCTTCTCCACTTTAAAGACAACGGTAAACAGAAGCGAGACGAAGAGGAGGAAGAAACACAGTCCACAGAGACACGAAAGTCTCTTGAAACAGAGAGAGAGAAGTGGGAAACTGTCCCCAGGAAACGATACCATTGAGTTTTTGAGTCGTGAGTTTCGGCGCATGCACCGCCGTGACCCGTCGCCGTTCTGCATGCATGCAGTGGAAGGGAAAGTTTTTCTGAGACGATATGATTGCGTTCTTTTCTTCCAGAGTTTGAAGAATTTCCACTTTCTTCTCAGACCCTTTGGAATCTCGCCTCCTGTCATTCCTCACAAAATTCCAAGCACGTGGCCAGGAGCTGAGGGAAGGGAGAGGAAAGCGAGCGCAGGTTTCCTGTTCGCCGTGTTCCTCTTTCTCTTCGCGAGCCGTGTTCTATGTTTGTTTTCGCTTCTCCTTCTTCTGTTTTTTTCGCTCTTTGCCAAATCCCGGCACACAGACGAGACTCTTCGGCTGGCCGTTCTGTGCATCTCCATGCGTTTTATATTTTTCACCTTTCTCCCAGATTTCTGAGTATTCCGCTCTCTTCGTGGCGTCTGCTCGCGGATGTTTATTCCCCTTTTGATCTTCTCTTTCTTCACCTTCGTCTCTTTCCCTGTTCTTCGTCTTTCCTTTCGGCTGCGTCCTCGGCTTCGCCTCTTTCTCCTGCTTTATACTGGCTTCCCCTCCAGTTTGCTGGGGAAGTCGGACAGGCTCGGTCATCAAATTTTTCTTGCGGGAGTATCGACACAACGGGCGTTTCTCCGTTGCTGTCCCCCCGCCGCAAGCATGTGACGAGTAAGGCGGGAAATGTGTGTTATCTCGTGCGTATCTGCAAAGCCAGGATCGAGACGCAAATCCAATTTTTTGCACCCTTCTGCGACACTGTGTTCCAAAGGCACGGCAAGATTCATTCTTCATGTCTCAGGGATTTCTATATAAACCCATACAGATATATATATATATATATGTCACACTTTATATCAATAGGCGTAAATAGTTTTATGCGTCTTTGTATATAGATAGAAATAGTGATATGTACACATTCTTATAGCAGAAAATACACAGTATCTGTCGTTTGATAGACATAGTCATCCATAGGTTTGTGCATATGCATTTGAAAAGTTTGAAACATACCTATGGGTCATCCTTCATTTAGGTTTCCACATATCCTTTCATTCGGTTCTTCGCTTTATGTCCGCTTTTTTTCTGCGTACCGCGCCTGTGTAGGAATCTCACTGAATCGCGTTTCTTCCTTTGCAGCGGATTTAAGAGAGCGTGAGAAAGAAGCAATGCATGCAGTCTGTCACGGGGTTGTCGAAGGAGTAGCGAAGCAAAAGATACGAGGCGACAGAGGCGCTCCGCCGCTCGGACCGGAAGAGAGGGAGAGGTCTGAAATATTGCGCCGTTCAACATGGAGGACCAAGACGTAGACGTCGCACAGGACGCACCGGAACGGCGAGAACAAATGCAGGAAACAGACGAGGCGGAACAGGCGCATCAAACGAAGCAAACTGTGGAAACAGATGAAACAGAAGAGGAGCGAGCTCAGGAAGGCGACGCAGTGCCGCGAGGACAGAGTTCTCCGTTCATGTATGCGTGCAGGTGAGACGAGAAAACGCAAGCGTGAAGAGAAAAAGCGAGAGGGAAGAGAGTGGAGTCGTCTTTCTCTCTGTCAATAAGCGAGGACCGAAAGATGAGTTAAGATCCTGAACGGCAAAAACAAACGGTTCGGTCGCCTAGATGTAGTAGATTCGAAGGCAAGCACAGAAACGTCCCTTGTAGATCTGCTCTTGCAGATGGCTATATTTTCCACACAGGAGGGAGATATATAGAGCAACGACATATTTATACGTAGCCATATCAATATATACAGAGACCACGTAAAGGATACTTACAGAGATATACAAGAGATCGATATATATATTTGTAGAAGCGGAGGCAAGGACATATTCAGACATAAACTAGTTTGATATATGTCCATATACATATGCATATATATATATATATATATCTGGAAAGCGAAATTGAGGATGTTTGTATAAAAGGATACATGATACAAGAGTAAGCATATATATATATATATATATATATATATATATATATATATACAAACGTATGTATCTTCCCATCTAGAGGGAGATGGATGTACGACTATGCATGGTAGAGTGGTACTTACACATTTATTTAGAGAGAAATGTGCATAAAAAGATGTAGCCGACAGTGCGCAGATCCGTGCGTACGGGTACCGAGGAGATAAAACGCTTTTGCTGAGTCGGGATGTCTGGGGAGGCTGCGCAGAGGTCTGCGTTGTTCCGGAGTCTGTACTCCGCATTTGGTGTCGAGGGAACGGAGAGGCAGACGCTCGATCGTGATTCCTCTCCCGTGGATTTTTTGGGCACACTTTTAAGACGTCCCCGTGTGTGTCGGTCGCCTCATGAGAAAGTTGTTGCTTTTTCTTCTTTCGATTTTTCCGGTCTTCCATTTTTGTGTTTTGGCCAGTGTCTTTTTGGAAGTGGGGAGAGGGACGAGGCTGCGGTGCCGACAGGACGTTGTTTGCAGAATGGTGACTTTCCCGCTTTTTCCAGACTCTGCCGACGTGTCTTGTTCGCCGATCAGCATATCCTTCCCCACGCCAAGATGGAAAAGCGCATCTCGGCGGTAGGAGCCTGTCGACGCTGCTCGAAAGGCAGACGTCTTTTGTCCTCGTTTTTTTCGGTTCAGTGCGGCGCTAGCGCGCTCCCCATGTCGCCTGTGTTTTCTCATCCTCCCTTTCTCTCCTTTTCCCATCAACAAAACGCGAGTAGAGTGTGGAAAGGTTCATCACTTCGTCGCCGCAGAGTGTGGAAAGGTTCATCACTTCGTCGCCGCGTTTTTTCAGCGCGCCCGCGCATGCGGCGGCTTGGTTCCTAAAACGCATGCATGCGTTTTTCTCGGTCTGTTTATATTGAAAAATAAATGTGTACGCACATATATGGCTGTATGTATCTTTGCGTATGTACATGTGCGCATCTATGCAGGGGACATATATATATATATATATATATATATCATTTTGCATATTTGTCACGTGAACAGATTTAGAGTTAGATATAGATGCAAAGACATATGTGTCTGTACGTGTATGGCTAGGGAGAAAGGTTTTGGAGTTTTCCTTTTCGACTTGTTGTTTCGCAGGTGGGACCGCCCCCGGCAAAGCAGCGTTCCTGCAACATGTATTTCGTGGAGCCGATGGCCTGGATGGGAGACGTTCAAGGGGAATTGACTGGAAAGCTCGTATGCCCTACTGACCGGGTTCGTTTCACTCTTTCAAATCTTCATTGTCGAAGCAACCGCGAGCGTTGCCACGTGGCGCTGTCGTGTCGGCTCTTTCCCGCCGCACATGAAAACACACGTCACCGGCACAGACAGCTGAAAGAACGCACTAAAAAAAAGCACTTGCACGCATTGCTCAGAACGCGAACTTTGCCTCGCTGAGAGACAACACAGGCATGGGTAGTCCCATGTGTAATGTCTCTCTCTCTCTCTCTCTATATATATATATATATATGTAGTGGGAGATAGGTGTATCTCCAGCGAGGCTTTGTCCCTGGTGTTTTGCAGGGTTGTGCATGTGTATTCGTTCATGTTTGCAACGGGTTCTCTTTTTCTGTTGTTTGCTCGGGTGCACGCGTGCGCAAACACCCCGATCTTGACAAAGAGAGTCGCCGGCCTTTGTGTTGCGTCTTTTCGCAGTGCAAAGCAAAGTTAGGCGCGTGGAGCTGGATCGGCCTTCCGTGCAACTGCGGCCAGTGGCGGAGTCCAGCTTTTCAGGTTCGCGAAAGACTGGTTTTTGCGCGACTCGGAACACCGAAAATCGAAACCGCGGCTTCTGGCGAGAGAACGTTCAGTGGGTTTGGTTCACGTGTCGCGTCGGTTTGAAGCGGACCGAATCTCAAGCGGAGGTCCCTCGTTCGTCCTGAGGACCGATCGCTCGGCTCCGGGCTGGTCCAGCTTTTGTTTTTAAAAGCAGCAGATGCATCTTCCCGTATATACATCCACAAAAGGGTGCATGCGTCTCGCACACCGCGACGTCGCCTAGCTGTATGTACGCTCCAGGTATCCCTGTGGAGCTTGCGGACCGCGACAGAGAAAGCTGTGTCGATCGGGACCCGCAAGGTCGCCTGACAAGACGTGTTCGAGTTGCTTTTCTCCTTCATTTTTTTGCAGATTCAGCTTCGCCGAGTAGACAATCTTCCTCGTGGAGCCGAGGCTGACACTCTGGAAATCCAAGACATTTTGTGAGGTCTTTCTTTTTCCGCTCTTTCTGTCGCTGGGGTTTCCTTTTCCGAGGCGTCTGCCTCGCTGTCCCGCGCCTGCCCTCGCGCGAAGTGACTGACCTTTGTTTTTCGAGCAATTGTCGAAGTCTTCACATCGTGGGTGTGCCGCCGCCGCTGGTGGGATTTAAAATCGCAAGGCGATTGATCCACGAGACCAATCAGGTTTTTTCGCGTTTCGTTGTTGTAAGGGAAATCCGACTCTGTTCTTCCGTGAGGTATCCATACACTCGTGTTTGTGGCGTGTCCTGGAAACCAATAGTCCCAGTTTGTCTCTCCGGCTTTCGTCTGTGTCTATTTTACCACACTTGGTTGGCATAGCTCGCAACTGGAGTGAAACGCAGTTGTCCTGCGCAGGCGGACTAAATTCCTGTTTTGCAAGACAAAACTCGACAAAAGGCGAACAGGTAGACAGCCTCGCCATACATTTTACGAAAATCTGTCTTTATTTTTGCTGTGAATGTATGAAACTTAGCTACTCGGTAGAATGCTTATGATAAAAGAACTGAACTACTACAGGTTTAATTCCTCTGTCCTCTCGTACGACAGGAAACACTTCACAATAGTCTTACGTTTACATCGAATACAGACCGGCACAAGAGCTCACCCGAAGACGGTAGGGCGGAAATCACACGCTTGATCTGGAAAGCGTAGAAAGTGCACGCAGAAGCAAGCAATTCCAGATCCCCATTCTCCGCATGCAAGTTCACATATGCATTCCCATCTGCTTGCACGTATGAACAACCATAGAGAAGTGCCCAGGAGTAGAAACATGATTCGCTGGAAACCTCGGTCGCGGCACCCCAGAGGAAACGTGGATATTGCTAGCGCAGCTACGAGCCTCGTGTCTGCTCGCATTTGCGCGAGAAATCTCATGCGCAGTCCCCCAGGCCAAATTAGGTGACAGAAGTTTCCGTGACAGCGGCACACGAACCACTGCCTTCTGAGGCAACGCTTCAATGATTTTTGATTCGATTCCCATTCGCTCCTGTATACGCATACATGTCCATGGACGTGTATATACATACAGACGTAGGCCATATATATGTGTGTGTTTAGAAATAATGATCCTGTGCGTGTATGTGAATGCGCTACGTTGTTTAAAGTTCGGGCTTTTTGTGTCGGTAGAGCGTCGTCGGTGGACTCCTGTGTTCCCCTAGATAGGGTCCGCTCGCGCGGACTGATTTCTCTGAAGCAGTTGTAGCTCAACTCCGCTCGCATAAACGCCGCATCGAAGACCAAGATGCCATGTGTATGCCTGGATTGGTTTTCTCAGTGCTTTCTGCGGATTCCAGAGGTTCTCCCCGCCACTTTTTTGGCGCATGCAGCGAAATCGGGCTCTCGAGTCTCCCCCGTTGAGCTGAACATTTGTGCGGTGTCCTCTGGGGGCTCGGCCACCCACTGCAGTCACCTTTTACCCGGCCTTGATCGAAACTTTTTCAGGTTTCTACAAGGTGCCACAGAGTCCGCGACGGGAGCAACGGTGCATCTCCGCGCGCGTTTCCAGTGCACTCTGTTTCCTGTCTTCAAAACCACTGATGACACCACTCGCCCCCTCCCTGGAGACATCAACACGATCGGCGACTAAGAGAGGGAAGAGCCCGAGAAGTGGAAAAAAGCACTCGAAACGGCACGCGTTAGCGCTCTCGCTTGGAGCCCTCTTTCTGGCCGCTCGGCGGCCGACGCTGGATGCTCCGTGCAAAGTTCACTGTCACTCGAGAGGGAGTGAGGACGAGGAATCAGTGTTTCACTTGAGAAACCGGAGGAGCCCCTTACTGGTGTATATACAGTCTCGCTTGAGATCGTCTCGGACTGCCCTCCCCCTGTTCCGCGTTTCGCGACAAAACGGTCAGCGACACAATCACAGGAGCGATACAGACACACGCGCACGCACGTGAAGAAGATTCGGCGCAGAGTACTACAAGCGTAGACAGCGCTGGACGTCGCCAACGAAACGAACCCTACGTGCACAGAAAAGACGAGGCAGGAAGGCGCAGCGAGAAAAACGCTCGGTGGACACGCCGATATCTAGACCCCTTCCTCCCGCTGTCCCATAGTTTTTGTCTGTGTCGGAGGCTGCAAACGCGAGACCACTCCAAAAAAAGAGAATCGCGAGAGGGGAAAGGCTGTTCGCACGGCGGCGGGGCGACTGGCCAGAACAGATGTGTCGCTTTCAAAAGAAAACTCGTGCCGAGAGAGGGGTAGCAAACCCAGGACAGCCGGGAAGCCGGCGACGCAGCAAAACGCCGGCGATTTGCATGGAAAATCAGAATGACGACGCTGGCTTCGGCGAGATGCGGGGGGTCATGAAAAGCACAATAGAACTGGGATCCGGAAGAAACAAAGACATTAAAGATCAAAACCACGAGTCCCACCCCGGACTCCGCAAGACACTTGGACGCGGCGGGAAGCCGAAAGGGAGTTCGCGTTCAGAAAAACCCTACCTTTGCGGAGCGCGCAAGTGCGCTGAGCAGACGGATCCCCGTGGACAGGGAAAGGCGTCAGTCGGCGCTGCCACGTTGTAAACAGCACCAAAGACACAGAGAAGGCATTTTCCCGGTTCACTGGCATTATTCCTTCTTATTCCCGGGAGTCTGTGTGCAGAGATTTACATCTTCTCTTGAACCAGGCCTACGGCCCCTGCCGCTGCGCGCGTATCTCATCACTTGACAGGGAATAGGAGGATTTCGAATTCGGCATTTCGCGAAAGCCGACAACGCCTCGTCAAGCAGGGCGTTTCGAGTCCGCGTGTCAGTGACCGTTGACGCGCGCGTTTTTTCTCAAGCTTTGGCGGATTTTTCGGCTCGCTCTGAGTTGTACTTTAGCTTCCGGAAGAGCTGAGTGAGTTGGACGCCTTCATTGCAGAAGTGACAGGTGAAAAGGAGGTAATTTCGCGGCTGCACCATGTAGGCGAAACGCATGAAGAGCAGACTGTAGATACACAAAACAGTTGTCATTCTTTCACTGATGATTTCCGGCGATTTCTGCATGTCAGACAACCCAGCGAGGACCAGTCCCCAGTTCGCGATCGGGCCCCAGAAATGCGTGGTCATTCCGTACTTTTTGAAGCGCTCCCAAGAAGACGCGAAGAGAGACGCCTCAGCTTTACCTTTCACTTCCTCCGCGGCCTTCGCAGCCGTTTCCCCTGCATTCTTGGCCACCGCTTCAGCGACTCCGGCGCCTTGCTTCGCCGCGTCTTTTTTGACTGTCTGCCTAACCCCGGCGTTGTTCGCCGCGAAACGGACGAAGCGCGTCAAACGCAGCCACATGGCGAAGAGGTGAGGGGAAAGGCCGAAAGAAAAGTACAGGAACAGAAAAAAGGAAAGAAAAAGAGAGCGGCTTTCCCGGTCAGACACGAAGAAAATCGTCGGGAAATGCCGTAGACACTACTGGCCGAAATCACCCGTTTGGTGTGCCGAGGATACAGAAAGCTGCGCCGCCTGAGCTTTACATAACAAAAAGACACATTCGGATGGACAGAGGAAAAGGCAAAGATGGAGGTCACAGATATTCAATTCGCCTGGTGGACGTTCGTTCGGATTCAATCCAGAGGTTCGTGGATAATAACGGTTGCGTTTCTCGCGTCGGTGACCCGAGGGGTTGTTTCTAGAAGGCCGGAGGGGGAAGAGCGAACAGAACCGAGGCCGCATCCACTTCGGGAACAAAGACAGTGGACAGAAGAGAGAAGGGTGTTCTTCTGTGGAACACCAAAAGACAAGACCAAGTTTCGGTGATGTAGTTTCAGATGGTGACTGCATTTTCTTTTACGGGCGCCGACGCATGCAATTGCGTGAATCCCGCAAAGTCGAGATACGTCAGCCGGCCCCCCAGAGGCTTTTTCTTTCCGTTCGTTGTTGCTCTATTAGGGAGGAAGAGTCCATGTTTTGATTTTGAAGATTTCCCTTTCTTGTGGTCTCTGCTTGGTGGAAGCTGGGAAGTCTAAAACCGTGGCTCGTCGTGTGCCCCGACCCTCAGAATGGCCTGCGCCTGAAACCGGTGTGAAAATTTTCACCTCTTTGTCGGTTTATCCGGTGTCAGTCAAATGCAGAAACGAACTCTGAGGGTTTGCAAGGTTTCCACTAGCAGGCGCCACCTACACACCCATTATCTTGCTTTGCAGTCCTTCTCATTTGTACAGCGTGGCTTCGATCCTGAAGTTGCACAGTCTACACAGGAGCGCCACCGCGTATACTGCTGGATTTTTGTCCACCGGGAAATCCTGCGGATCGGAAAAAATCCACCTGTGAGGCAGTAAACACGAATGAAAAAGGCACCAGACTACACTGCGAGTACGCCTTGCCTCTCGTCATGTTCGACCGGTACTGTGTCTTCGTGGCCAGGATGATAAATCGAGGTGTGAAACCGTGCGGTAACGAAGTGCTCCTTCAACGTCGACCGCACGATTTCCCACTTTTCTAATCTTCTTCGGCTGCACAGAAATGGGCTGCAATCCTTCGTCGTTAAAAGAGGCGCTGTGCCTCAGAGCGTGTAGAGATACAGAAGAAAATCGATTCTTTGAATGCCACCGTTCATAACAGCACAACACACAGACTCTCCGACCCGTCAAACGCTATTGAGAGACGAGCAGGTTGTTTCAGCAAGTAGTCTTGCACCAAGATACAGCATAGAAGAATCTCGCGTCAGAAAAGTACTTCGGAAGCGTGCAGTTAGCCAGATAGTTAAGCATGGCCAATGACAACTTCTGAGGAAATGGGGCACAAGATTCCGGACAGGTCCCAGACTTTTCAGTCTACACACCCCACGCAGGAGCGCATTTGTTAGTGGATGGCATTGCAGACACACACTTGTAGGTGAAAGTAGCAGCCCAGGAGGAGCGACAGCGACGTCTAGCTGCATGGTTTTTCCCGTTTCCCTGGTTAGAATTAGACAAGTTGAAGGGAGGCTGGGCAAAGAAATGCGTCATGCTCGGCCCGATATTGTTGAACTGAGCTCATGAGGAATGACAGTCTCTCTTGTAGGCGAGCGTCTCCGTATCGTGTTCTTTATGGAGCTGTGACAGGCGCCTTCTCACTAGAAAAGGATCCCGTGGTTGGCCTTTAATGACACAGGCATTGTGAGGTAGATGTCGCCACTTGCTCAGTTTCTGACGTTCTTTGGAAGTTAATGCCGCCAACATGGAGCAAGGGAGACCGACAACGGCATCCGTCGCTTTCGCCATCCCGGAAAGTGAGGCCGTATCCAGAGAAGAACAGGCTCGTGAGTAGAGTCATCCTTATCAGTTGAGCGTACGACCCCCCCTCACACAAAAAGCGCTTCACGCATATAATTATCGCGACGCTTGTATGTCCGACCCCTTAAGGGCGTACACTCGTTGAGTGAAGGAGCAATGTGGTCTTAAAGGCTTTCCGAATGCCGAGGTGCGAAGAAAAACCGTTGCAGAGATGTCGGGATTCTTCTGAGCGACGGTGGATTTTCCACAGCAGTGAAAAAACGCATACACAACTGGAGACTAGCAGTCACGTGAATGGATGCATCCCCACGGGGATCATGACGAGTTCAGCGATTCCCAACGCACCATGGTGAACTGGCCGTTCAGGTCAGTCCGCAAAGCTGCCCTTAGTTTGCACAAAGGATGGGCTTTTCGGTGGCCTGTTTCTGGAAGGCAAATGTTGCATCTCTCTGGTCGAGTGTGTATGTGCCGATGACCCTACGCAGAACGTGGGGAAGAAGAGGTAAAGAGAGCGAAACAATGGCTCGCTTCCAACAGTCCCTGTCGCCAGAGCGCTGCGCGCGAGACAGGGAAACGGCTGCATTATCGGACAGCAAAAGGACACGCCGAGGCCGTAACAAACAGAAAACTGGGCGAGGGTGGCAAACAATCCCGTACGGAGGAACGAATCTCAGGAAAACCAGCAATCGACGAAAGCCACGAGTGGTCAGTGCAAGCTTCTGGAGGCCGAGACAACACGAGTCGCGAATCAACCTGTGTAGATGAGAGACCTGCGAGTCCGCCGATTGAAGACGAGGCGAGACAGGCTTCTCACCGACAAACTCGCGAGTGCCGGGATTCCGTCTCGGTAAACTGCCCACAGGCACGTCTTCTCCACCATTTTCGCGGCTGGTACCTAGTCAGTTTTTTTCGCAGCAAGAGAAGCGACACTGTGCCATCGCATTGCCATGTAGGCACAGGGACCAGAACTCCGTTCCTCCTTATTTTTCTTCCCTTTCGTGCAAGTGGAATGACGACCAAGCGCAGGCATGCCTGAGATGGAGCAGCTGGTGAGAGTCGATCTTCGACTGTATTTCGATTCCCGGTTTTTTGTTGTGGCATAACAATCGAAGGTTCTCCCAGGACAAGAAAGCCCTGCGAGCGTCGGGTCCACCGCTCCCAGCGACGGCGTCGACGCAGTCGAAGACTGGGGAGGTTCGCAAACGTGTCTTCACCGGAGGCAGCTCTCCATGGACCAACTGAGCGGTCCGCCCTGCTCTATCAGAAGAAACAATTTCTCAGTTGCGTCACGAAGGAACGCGGGGATTCATGCCCGAAAGGCCGACCTGCGAAAACGCGCAACCGCAAGCGGCATGCAGACACCCTTGGGTCTCGTGCTCTCAAACACAGACTGTGTTTCTTTCGGAAGAACTTCGAAAGCCGCGCTGTGTGTCTCCCCTCTCCCCGCAAGTGTGCTGAGCTCTGCGGAAACTGGTTGGAGTCAGCATTATGGGCACCTGCATAGTACAGGCGCAGCTCTATGGTGCTGCAAGGAGAGGCAAATTGAAAGACAGGCAGATGTGCGACGTGTTTTGTATCACCTCAGAAGCAGAATACAAAGTACCCAAAGAAGCGAGCGAAGTTCCCGGAGCTCTACAGGAAGGGCAACGCAGCATACTTGTCACTTGCCAGACGCCGTTTTTTCACCCCAACGCTTCATCAGTTTGCATAATATTGCCGTTCGATACTGGGATGACGGCAGGCCTCGGCTCGCACTAAGGCATGCACGGCTCGCTCTGGACATGTTGAAGACCCATGGGTTACCCTCTGGTTGTGTTGGGCATTTAATCAAAGCCATGAGGGAGCTCCAGAGGCCGTATGCCGGCGTCGAGCGTCAGATACTCGCTGCAGTGAAAGCGAAGAACAGTTCTGTCCGGGCGCACGTCGACCTTGCACAGCTCTTCTTCTCGAAAAAGATGCTCGGTTCCGCAGGTAGGTGATAAAAAACTGCTGGTTCGAAATCGCTGGCGTGGATTCCACGCCAGCGAGGAGGTCGGTTCCGTCGGTGATCACACCGGGGTGGCATGACCCGGTGCACTTTGATACACAAAGGTGGACTTGTGTGTCACGGCCTTTGTTCATATTCTTCCCTTTCTGTGTGAAAGTGTTTGCTGGCATTTCGTGGACAATAATGTGGATATCACGGCGCATTTAATTGAAGCAGGTGCCGCCGCACCTATGCACAGACATGAATACACGTGAGGGAGGTGCGTGTTGCCGAGCTTCAGCCAAACGCTGTGAGTTCACGTGCGACTTACTTCATTATTTGCGTAAGCATCCACCTGCCAGAAGAAGTACTGTCTCGTTGCTACAGAGACACAGCTGGAGGAAGTCCGTGCCCGGTTATCGACCTCGTACTCGCTCGCGAGTCTGCTGCCGCCCAGTCCGGCAAGGGACAGGAAAACCGTCCATTTGATGTAAGCACGTGGTCATGCAATACACAAGAGCCAGTTGCAAAGTGCCCGCAGACAATGACCTTCAGCTTGTCCAGTGTTTAGCACAGGAGCGAAACATTTCCGCGCCAGTCTGTGATGTTTGACCCGCCAGTGCGGCAGAGTCTCGTTGTTTGCTTCCTCTCAGGCAAACCATCGCGGCCGTTGAAGACGACATTTCGCTCGTTCAACAGCTTCGCATGTACTTCAATTCGCCTGTCACGTGTCTGTCAGACAGCTACGGGGGGAGACTTGGCGGCGCAGTTGAGTGTCAACTGCCGATTAGGCTTCTTCCCTGTCTCTCCTGTCGACAAACAAAACACCTTACGACCGGCAGCGAAGGCCAACGCGGCATAGATACACCGGTTTCTCGCCGTCCAGCAGAAGACGATGACTCAGCAAACTCAGAGTGTATCGTGTGGCAACGCTTCATACATACAGAGCTGCTAGCAGAGATAGAGGGCATTACACGACCTGCTGGGATTGCCTACGTTTTCTGAAAGTCCAAAACGATCGGTGGCGACACAGCCATGCACCGCGCGGGTATGGGTGTTGGTAACCGATTTCCATCGCTAAGAGAGGCAAAGATGAGAAAGAGAGTTCCTATTTGTAGGAAAATGTGGAAGGCACGTTGCTTGATCCAAAACACTATCCGGCATGCAGTCGGAGCCGGTGCGAAACGCCCAGGCGACGGAGAAGTGTTGACGGCTGGATACCAGCAGTTGTTCATGCTTCGCTTTTTCGGTGTTAAGTTCGTGTGGGCATGTGGTTCACCGAGCACATCTTGTCGGTTGAACATTACTGCCGTGGTTAGGGTTGCGGGTTGTGTAACTCCCAGAAGTCGTCTTGGCTTCTCGTCTCGGGACCAGAGCGAAACGGATTCGGCCGATTACACACCGTCATCTGCATCTCAAGCGATTGGTTCCGGACGTTTCACCCGCAAAACGCACACAGTCTCTCGTGTTTCTTGCTCATCCTCCGACCTCCCAGCACCGCCAGGTCTGCACGTCAAAGGCAATGGAAATATATCACGTTTCACAAGCGGCACACGGTTCTATTGGTGAGCGTTCGTGCTCCGCCAACTCAATTCGAAGTCGGTTGGGTATCCGCGTATACAAGTGCATGCAGTTTTATATCCAACGCTAAAACGCAAGTGTTCCCAGTCTTTCCCTTTGCTTACCCTTTTCGTCCCCAGCATTCGCAAATCAAGGCTAGCGCCAACTCTGGAAATGATCACTCGGAATAACGCACGTGAAAGCCCACGAAATAGATTTAGAGTGACGCCGATCTAGACGCTAGGGGCTGCGGCGGCTCTTCCTCTGAGATACCTGTACGACCCAGGCTGTTCTACGAGCCCAACGCAGGCATCGCCAACAGAATGACGACTATCCCGTTCACAGTACAGCCCCTCTCGTCTACACCGGAGCACACACACCGAGTACAGTTCAGAAGCTGCTGCGATGTCGCGTCACCTCGGCTCTCTTGGTGCAGAGGCGTCTGTGGCAAACAAACATGTCTTCTACTCAGCAGAAGCCTGGGCGACTCTCCGAGGCTCTACTGGGGCCTCCGGGGCGCATGCATCCTGGCGAAGCGGCGGTGTTTCCACTTGAGCGGCAGAGCCTCCTGCGTCGGCTGTGTGCACAAGGCTGTGCTGCGGAGTAGGCGCTTTTTCGTCTCTGGCGTATTCGGTCCACCAAGCATGTGGGAACAGGGCGTGGAGGGTGACGATCGATTTCATTGGCGTCTATCCCTCCGAAAACGAGACACCCTCTTTTTCCTTCACGGGCCGTTGTTGGCATCGGGGAAGCCCCCTAGGAGACAAAATCCAAAGAAGCATGGAGCAACACCATTTGAAGCGGGAGGCGGAGGTGAACTTCTGGGCCAAAGCCAGGCTCCAGTCAAGAGATCTCCGGCACCCCCGCCTTTGCTCGCGTCCCCAGTATTTTGGGTCTCAGATGTCGGAACAGCTTCAACCGATTTGTTTGTGGTCTCCCGAGTGGCGAAAGACTGCATAATGGCGATATAGCGCCTGATCTCCGATTCGATGATGCCCTCGCGGATGCACACCTCCCGACCGTCTCCGAGGAATCCTGCTTGGAGCGACGCGTTCAGCTTCTCGTACCCATTCAGACAAACACACGTTCGCTGGTAGTAAAGGACAGCGCCTGAAGCCTGGCACAGTGCATTCATTCCGCAGCCGCCGTTGTTCACGCACGGACCGGTCGGAGGAGTGTCTAAAAAGCAGCACAGGAACGGCGCAAAGAACGCAAAGAATACACCAAAGTGTCGGACGCTCTCCGAGACACATCTTCCTGCCACGTGCGCCTCCACGCGTTTGGAATCAGTTCGAGAGGCCTACCTAGACTGCGGCTTCTATTTCTCTGTCTGTGTGTCAAAGACGAAACCGGCACACAGATGGAGGCTCCAAAATGCGGAAACGCGTGTGAGTGTGTGTGTGGACGCGCGGGTGTCTCTGCCGGTGAACCTTTATGCATGTATTTATCCTGTTTATTTGCGTTTCGTTCGCAAATAAACAGGGGGATGCCATGTTGTTTCAGGTGCTTCCGTCGCTCGGTGGACACCCGCCGTGAGCACCGAAAACGCCCGGAACCTTTCTCGTCTTCAGATGCGTGGGCTGTTTCGATTCGCGCAGTCTGTCCACTGCCGTCGCACGCCTGCTGTCTGGTGAGCTAAGGACGTTCCCAACCGGCTTAACGGTGTGTGTTTCCACGTGAGGCGCCGCCGCGAAAATCGTTTCCGAAGGCGCTCTGGTCTGCCCGGACGTTTATCGAGTTTCGCCTTCCTTTCGTTTTTCCGTCCTTACTGAGGGTCAAACACTGGGCGTTGTACCCAGACTGTGCATTCCACGCGGAGCCGTGAGGACACACACAGTCGAAAGATCCACTGAAATTCTGGCAAACCGCCTGGAGTGGACACGCCTGTCCAGGACTCCGTCCTCCCCAAGACTCCCGGCACTCGTCGATGTCGACGCACGTGTCAGCGACTTGTCGAAATCCTTCTCTGCACTTGCATTCAAACGACCCAGGGAGGTTTCTGCACACGGAGGCGGGACCACAGGGATTGAAGGCGCACTCGTCGATGTCTCGACACTCGTATCCGTTTCCGTGGTAGCCTTGCGGGCACTGACAAGACTTCTGCAAGGTCGAAGTCACGACGCACGTCGCCAGCGGATGGCAGCGCAAGTCGGCACAGCGCGACAGCGCGGTGTTCGGGTCCAACAGGGCGGGGGAGCTGGAGGCGTCAAAGGGCGGGAGCGACGCTGCGCCGTTCGTCAGCGCCTTCCGGATGTCCAGAACGCCCGAAGTCGCAATGTAGCCTAAACACAACCCGTGCAGGCAGGAGGCACAAGAGGGGGAGGACGGGAGTCGAGCAACGCGCCGAGGGAGATGTGCGGACGAAGGCGTTTCGCGGCACCAAGCGAAGAACCTCGCACGAGGTGACACTAAGCTGCTCGTCCCCGCGCCTACCCTGGAGTTGAGGATTGTACTTTGCATTTCTCAGGATGCGGTCGATCACTTCTCGATACGGGAGATAGGGGAACCGCGACCAAACCAACGCGACTGCGCCGGAGACAAAGGGGACCGCGAAACTCGTGCCCTCGACACTGCGGTACGTTCCGCTCAAGGACGTCGACATGATTTGCGCCCCAGGCGCCGCAATGTCCACCTGCGTCTTTCCGTAGCTGGAAAAATTCGCGAGACTGCCGGACCGTGTAATGGCTGCGACAGAAATGATGTTGTCCAGCAGGTAGGAGGCCGGAAACACTGGATCCCTGCAAACAGTCACGCATCTCGAGAGGAGTCTCGTCCAGGCCTTGCGGCACGCGGCGGCGCGTCCACAGCTTTTTGCACGTGCATGTGTGAAAGTGCCTGTTGCTATGGACAGAGATGCACACGGACCGACGGGCGGTGAACCACCGTAACGGTTCGGCGGCATCAGCAGGGATCGCCGAACGGCGACTTGCTCCTGACGGGGGCGTTAGTGTGTGCTGAGTCCAATGCCTACACACATACCCTCTCGTTTTCCAATCTTTCCCTGTCCACATCTATGCATCTATCCGTAAACATCTCACGACTCATCAGACTGCAAACCGTTCGTTGCCCAGTCTCGGATTAGGGACTGCGTTGAGGCAGGCTGGGACTCTCTTGGCATGTGGACCAGTGGATGCTTCCGGCATCGCGTCTGACTTGTCGTTGTCGTTGTTTCCGTTGTAGTTCCCCGCCGCCGCCACAAAGACCATTCCGGCCGCGCGAGCGCGTTCGACGGCTTGTTCGAGTCCGTGGAAACCACTGCCTCGGCCGCCGTAGCTGTTGTTGGAGATTTTGACGCCCTTGCCCAAGGCGTAATCGATGGCACGAGCGAAGCTGCTGACGGTGCCTTTGATGTCTTTGTTCAACGCCTTCAAAATCATGATTTCGCACCCCCAGCAGATGCCGGCCATGCCGATGTGGTTGTTCGGCTCCGCTGCGATGATCCCCGCGGAGGCGGTCCCGTGCCCGTTGTCGTCGTCTGGGTCGTTGTCGCCGTGGATAAAGTCCTGTGAAAAAGGCACGGACCGCTCGAGAAAAATCTCAAGTCCTCAACTTGCTGCCTGTGCGGGGTAGACACCTCATGGTGTTCCGCCGTTTTCGTCGAAAAAAAGTTGGTGTCCCGCAACCTGCGGGCGCCTCCCTAGCTCGAGACATCCAAGTTCCAAACGGACTGAGGCGCGGCATGTCTCTTCGCGTGTTGCTGACCGCGGCCAGGCCCAGTGAACGCCCTTGCGCGTCTTGTTGACGGGAGTGCGTTTGCGTGTGGACACATTGAATGCGGCCAAGTCCAGGCGAAGATGTGGGTGTGAACAGAGCTTTAGATGTCAAGGGCGAGGCAGGGAGCCAGAATGGACGGCAACGCAGGAGAGGAAAAAGAGACAGAGAAGAGGACACGCAGAGACGAAGGGAGGCAGTAAAGGAGACAGACTCGTGGACGAGAGGGACAGTCGCACGAAGCGTCTCCAGGAGAAAACGACAAGACGGGAGTCGGAAGGGAGAAGGCCGCGGGCACTGGGGAAACGGAGACCGAGAGACACGGCGAAGAGAGACACACTACTAGCAAGGCCACGCACGAGAAGCCAAAGGCGTCAGATGGGGTGCGAAACAGGAGGCTACGCGAGAAAACCGGAGACAACAGGCCCAGCAAGAAGGGAAAGCCCGCAAACACCCCATGTGGAAAAGTTCAGTTTACCCAGCCGAGGCAGTCGTCCACAAGTCCGTTTCTGTCATCATCGATCCCGTTGTTGCATATCTCGTCTTCGTTATGCCATATCATGTTCTTCAAGTCCGGATGGCGGTAGTCGACTCCACTGTCGATCACGGCGACGGTCAGTCGTTTTTGCATGTTCGCCCCTACACGCCCAAAACGAGGAACCACTGAGGACGAAACGCCGATCTCCATCGCGCGGTGTAAAAAGCACGTCGACGCCAGACTCACGAGACGACCGACAGACGAGAACCCCCGTATCGACACCGCCGCTAAGTTGCGCTCGTCTCTAGGCGTGAAACCGACACAGAACATGAGAGACGATGAGGGCTGAGTTTTTATATCTGCCCTCGGAGTCTCTTTTCCACAATCGCTCCGGAATAAAGGAGAGGACCAGCAACGAAACAGTACACGATGAATGCAAAAGAACCAAGCAGGAGAGACGCTACCTTCAGCACACCGCTGGATAAACCCCGGCCATCATTTACTTAACTACCAGTGGATGTATATAAATATATATATATATATATATATTTACATGTATATAGGCGTTCCATCCTTGTGGAGACAAGTCCATGTTTCATGTGCAGGTACTCACTTGACGACCGTTTACATACAGCACGATTGCTGTCCACAAAGTTTCCCGCTGCTCCACTGACGTGTTGGTAGTTGGAAAATCGCCCCTACGGCGGGTCAAGGTATCAATTGAGGTCACCGGGATTCTTTCTGCTTTGTCTTGCCAGTCTGTCCAGTTTTTCGCGCAAAACGAGTTTCAACAACCGGCGCTTGCTTTCCCCTCTCCACCGTTTTGTCTTCCGGGCGAAAGGCCGGGCGGCGTTTTGGCCCCTTTCCGGCTCTTTTCGGCCTCGGCGCCTCGCGCGTGTGTCTTACCTGTCCAGATTTCCCAGGCGCTGGGGGCTTCCGTACCCCATCGCGAGGGTCCGCTGTCGCTGAACGGCCATTGTTTCCACGTGAAGGGATCGTTTGGCATGACTTGCAGCCTGCGTCGATGAGGCGGGGCGTCGTCGCTGGGGTTCGCGTCCGCGTTTTCTGCGCACCCCGCGTCCGAGGCGTTCCGTCCAGCGCCAGGGCCCCTGGACGGGGAGTTAGGACGGTTTCCCTCGCACAGGATTGCCGTCTTCTCGCGATCGAGATCTGGTTCGAGGGTGCTCGCCAACTCGCCTCTGCCGTCAACTCCGCCTCCGGTTTCGTCCCCGGCTCTTTCGTCGGCCACGGGCACCGGGGCGGTTTCCGCGCTTCCTTCTGCGCTGGCCGACTGCGTTTCTTCGTCAAAGTCGGTGAGTTCTTGGTCCTCAAATACCTGGTCGACGTACTGTCTGAGGCCGAGCGCAGCCTTCATGAATTCGCCGATGCCGAGCACGTCGGGCAGTTCAAAGATCTCCATGCCGAGGTTACGGAGGTAAATGGACCGGATGGGCTGCAGCGAGGAAAACAAGGAAGAGAGGTGGTGGAGAAAGCGGTTGCGCTGCGCAAGCATCTCGAGCAGCATGAACGGCCTGAAGTCGCGGTAGGAAATAATCACGTTCCTGCGGTAGTTCGGCAACACCCGCGCCGTGCGCAGAACGAAGCCACTGATCATCTTGTCCACGGTTCGCCCGATGCTTTGTAGGATGGTGGCGGTAGGCGTCAAGATCCACTCTGTGCCTTCGTTCAAAAGACCCAGCAACTCGGTAGGTGTCGGCGTCTTGGAACAGTTGCCGCCTGGACCCATCAAGCACAGAAGGTTGTGCTCCTCGCCGGGGGGCGCTCGGCGCGACTCGGGTAAAAGGGAAGGATTGAACAGCGGAAAGGAGGCGAGGTGCTCCGAGAGACCAGACACCAACGCAGAAGCGAGGGAGGGAGGCAGTGAGGACACGAGGGCGGAATCCGAGGTAGCCGACGACGGCGAAGGAAGAAGACCGGGAGTGGACCGATCTCGCCAACCTCGTAGGTTCGCTGCGCCTTCGAGAATTTCCGTCGAGAGTTCCTTATCGTTTTCGGCACTCGTTTCTCCCTCCGTTTGCTTCGATACTCCAATGTTCTTTTCTCCAGCGGTAGTCGACAGTTGCGCTTCAAAGGGTGGACCGGCGAGCGGGAGACCCCGCTCAAAATCGATGGAGGGATTCGTTGATTCCTCGTCTACCCTCGGCACAGCCATTCTTTCGTCCATGCGGACAGAGTCCGTGGGTTGGGCATCTTCGAAAAAGGGTGGTGGCTCGACCGTGTTCCCCAAACCGAATGGCCAAGTCGGTCTCTTCGCCAGTTCCGCAGTTTCTGCCCTCGGAAACTCTTCACGGGCATTGAATATGGGACGGGCTGCTGGGTCTTGAGACGTTCCGATCGCGCTAACACTCTGAGAGGTGTGAGAGAGTTGGGTTTTTGAGAGCGAAAGAAACGGACTGCTGAACGGACGTTTACCGTCCTGTTCCACAGATAGCTTCGCGAAATCCCTTTCATTGCCTCGTTCCCCGTCGCCTCCATGGTAAGACTGTGAGAGGCCAGGCGTTCCAGATGCGAAACCACTCAAAAGGAGGAAAGCGCAAAGCAAGGACAGCCGAAACGTCGCGAAACAGTACCGTCGTCGGTGCGTGGGAACGACTTCTACGTGACGCTTTCTCTGTCGGAGCGAAACAAACTTCGCGAGAGGTCCGACGCGAGAGCCGGAAATGCGGACTACAAAGGCCAATCGGCAGTTCGCCGGCTGAAAACCGGCCCGTATGTCCAACATGTAAAAGACAGTGGGGAAATAACACGACCAGGTTAAACAGGTATCAAGATTGTGGGAGAAATCACGACGCAAGCATTCCCCGTCATCAACCCTACGGCTAGAGGCACGTGGTTACACACACAAGTATGCAAAGATATCCCGCTTCCTCGAAAGTATCTGCTTTCTAAGGAAGAGGAGATATATAGTCATTCTTCGTTTGCTGTTTGCTTGTGTTTACGTGTAGATACGTATGACTCCACATGTACATGTATATGGGTGTACGTCACGTATGTAGGTGGGCATGCATGCATTGTTAGTTACACACATATGCATATGAACATACATATATCAAGACGTGTACTAGTTACAATTACAATGCTGATGGAGAGTGCACAGGACACCATTACGTGGCTGCTACTACGAGTCCACAATTCCGGAACTTCTCGGGCTGTCGCGAAGAAACCAGTTTCTCCCTCCCTCTGATCTATTGCCTTTCACATCAACACCACTTCGCTTAGCTGATCAGTTTTGTAGAACAGAAGAATTCCGGCGTCCCCAAACAAGTTCCATTTCCGCCAGAGGCAGGAACAATCGACCAGCATAACCTTCATCTGAGTCTACGTTCTTCAAAGCCTCTGACGCAAGAGGAATCTGGGAAGCACGCGAGGGGGCATGTGGACGCACGACTACGACACTCTTCGTTTCAACAAACTACGAGTCGTTCCTTTTATCAGGAGAGGGCGTCCTGGAACAGCCAAGCGGAGTTCTGGCTTCGCCCAGACACACGTTGGAGCGTTGTTGTGCGTACAGATCCAGAACAACAAACATTTTCATTCGAAGGAAAGTGTCAAAGCCCCGGAAGAAACAACGTACTCCGTCGAGAAATAGCGGGGCGGAAGGACTGGGCGTGATATTACCATCACCGAAATCAAGGACCCTACAAAGCATTAAATTTGTGACCGTTCTCTTGATTTTTGTCCTTTCCCAGAATTGAAAGTATATCTGCAAGGACCAGAAGTCCTGTTCGCAGCAGCATTGCACAGATGTAAAAAGTCACCTATTCGCTTGCATCAGAGAAATTCGTCTTCGTATTTTGCTCCGTTTATAGGGCAAGACGGGAGAGAACGAAAGCGGGTGTATGCATGATCTGGACAGCGACTCTTAGGTTTTTGGAAGCTCAGAGCTTCAGTTTCAGTGGCCTCACGCGAGACATTACCCGCGCAAACAGAACGGGGGAGTCCTCTGAGCGAAAACAAGAGATAAGAGACGAACGTGTCCGATTTAGATACAGAACCAGAAAACAGGGAGTTGGTTACCGAGTCGTGCCAACATACCGAGGGGTAAGGCAATCTGCCGCAGTTTTCGACAGGTTGACAGCGTTCGTTGTCCCTTCAAAAATCGAGATTTTCTCCCATCTGTGAAGGACAAAAAAAGCGAGCCTCGCTTTCTTTGCCTCTCAGGCTTCTCCGCATCTTCCGAAGAATCTTAAGACAGCGAAACCACCTCGTTCGGTGCCGAGAACGCAGGCAAACGAAAACACACCTTCCTCTCCGCCTGATCTCTCCACAGTAACAGTAAAGAAAAAAGCCACGTTCTTCGGAAAAACGCCGCTAGCTTCCGTGCTCTCAACTGTGTTGCCATCTGTGGAAAAGGATGCACCGTTGGTGCAAAAGGTGGTTTCTCCGCCAGACGAGACAGAAACGAACCGACAGAGCGCTCACATGTGTGTCACAAATCGAACCGCATTGGGTCAAAAGTCGAAATCTCAAGAAAATGTTAGCGGAAGGAACGCATGTATGCTCTCTGAGTCTTTCTGGGATTTTGTTCGGCGAGTGTTCGCGGTGAATCTGTAATATGTGTAGTGAACAGCCGTCGAGCGCCATCAACTGCCGGACTCCATGAAGATGCTAAAGGCATCCTAAGCCGAAAGAAAATCGGTGAACGCAGTGCACATCGCCTCCACAAACTCTAGCTCCGTTGCCGCTGTCAGAAAAGGGAGGCAAAATGCACATATGTATGTATTTGTGCGTACATGTACAGCCCCCCTCATAGTAGTGAATGTATTCATGGATATCGTTGAAAGCATAAATCAATGAGTTGTTCCTCTTCAACACTGCGCTTCATCCAAATGCACGCTGCACGCCTGTGTTGCGATACATTTTTGCCGTGTCCCCGCTTCCTTAGCAAACAAAGACCGCCTCTCTCTCGGATAGAATACACGGGATGCTTCTTGGCAAAGACGTTTGTGGCTCCGAATCAGACTTGCCGGTCTACTCGGTTTGGAATAAACAGTTAACCGAGATCAGTATCCTCCAGTCGCTAACTTCACTATTGGGATGAGGAGACGCGACCTTACAGGAAATGACCATCCCGGCGCTGTTTCTCCTTGTGCAAACTGACATCCGAACAAGTCGTGTCCTCGTGCTATATATATTATATATATGTACACGCAGATACATGGAGGCACACGTTCCGTACGACTGACTCGTGGCGAATCCATGGCTGATGACATGGCTTATATTTCCGAGGTTTTGTCCAGTAGGATCTCGATGCGTGCACTCTTTAAGAGATGTGCGGTGCCTCTGCAGATAACTTTCGCATACCAGACGCTAGTCATGCGCTTGCGTTGTGTGTTTTTGTGTGCCTGCGCGGAAGCCTGTTCATTTCGGGAGATGCGTCCCGCTGCTGGTCTGATTTTCGCCTGGTTTCGCGCGGTCACGAAAACCCGCGCTTGCCGGCGAGGCACCGCCAGAAGACGTGCGCTCCTGTCCAAAAGACCGCATGCAGTCTCGTTTCTGTTCGCCTGACAATGCTTGCTTTTGAAATGGAGATGTTGATGGGAAAGGGTTCGTCTCGACAAGACGCGCACAACTGGTTCGACGTTGCGTTGCACAACTTTCACGCCACGCAATCGAAGCACAAAAGTTCCGAAAAGTGTTCGAAACCGCGGGACGCTTGACAAGACACTAAACAAAGGGACTTGTTTCTCGTCCTGCTGGTGTTCCCTGTCAAGGACATGTCCCCGATTCATGCCTTCGCATCCACAAAACAACCACAACTGCCCGAATGTCCCTACACATGTACACATATTTCTGCCGAGAAAAGGTTGGGACGCCGCGGAGGCATCCAGGCACCTGCGGTCCACACGGATGACCAAGGACGCATTCGCATATACGGCGTACATCACCAAGAAATGAAAGCAAGAATACAGTACAATGGCATGCATCGTTTTCCGTCTGACAGGCTTCTTCGGTCGCACAGAAAGCCTGTTCTCCGACAGGCGCGTCGAATACGTGCTGCGGATTTCCAGTCCAACACAGAAAGGTTAAGGCTCCAGTGCTGAAGCGTCTTTCGGTATACCGATTTCTTCTTCGGAGTATGTCCCATCAACACATGCGTGCAGAAGACCGCCCCCAAAGACCACAGAGGAATTTCAAAAATAGAGCCGCCTTTCTGCGTGTCGTCGCAGGAAAGTTCCCCCTTAGAGTGTGCCTCACTCTCTTTTTCTCTCTTCCCTCCCCTTTGTCCTAATCCCTATTTGGTTCGTACTTCGCCCCTCGCCGTGGAGCGTTTTGTCTCTGCTTGCATGTGTGAATTCCCACAACCCACAAACGTTTAATCCTCGCGGAAGATCTGTTTTCTCTGCGAATTTTCCCCTCCGACGGCTGTCGGCAGGTGAACGTTTCCTTGAACTTTTCGGAAACGCACAGATATACTGCTCCGAGACAAAAGCAAACAGCGAAGCGAGAGAAGAAAAAACAACTTCTGAGAGAGACAACCGCACCAAAACGCGCTCACAGTCGACAAACGGGATGGGCGCGTCTTTTGTGTTTCATCTGCTAAAAAGCCTTCTGTTTCCTTGAAACAGAGACTGAAAAAAAACAAACTTCTTTCTCTGTGGCAATGCATCAACACGTCGCGCAGCGCTCTTCGCCGGGGAGCCTCGAATTCAACGTAAAACGGGCAACCCATTCTCTTCACTCTTTCTATCCGTCGCGTATTCATTTCATCGGAACAGAGGACCACGAAAGCACACCTCGCAATCTCGAGAGAGTGCCCGTTTTTTTCCCGCGTGCCGCTCGTCGCGACGTCTGCCGGCGAGGAACCCCCCCGCAGGGAAGTTTGCAAAAGAGTGGGGCGTAAAGGAGCGCCCGGCACTTCAAGTGCCCAGACCACCCACTGTTCCCATGCGAAGCGTCACGAGCCTCGAGCTTTTTGCTTCGGCTCCACGCGCGTCGGCCTCTTCCGGTCTTTTTCGTTTCTTTCCCCTTTTAGCTCTCCGTTTGTGACCCGAGGCACCAGGCAGAACACGGGAGCCGCGGGGAGACGGTGGCCGCAAAGACGCCATTCAAAAAAAGCGCAGCGGTCTACGGCGTGTAGACATGCGCGCGCCGCAAAATAAGCATGCAAACATGGAAACCAATTAGCCAGCGATTTACATACGCATTTACGTATTTGGCTGTGAATGGGAATATACAAAATGTCGCCCTTCGCGCGCTGTCGCCGCCGGAGCGAGGGAAAACAGACAAAAGGGAACACGACAAACGCTGACAGATCCCTTTTCAAGTCGGGGCGTTCAAAGTTTCGCCCCTGGGAAATCCATTCAAAACCGATTTGGCTGTCCACACAGCCTGTCGTGGCCTCCGCCTTGTTCGCAAGAAGCCAAGATTCACTGCGCCGAAATGATCCAAACTGAAAAGAAGAGAAACAGGTGACAGGTGGAGACAGGGAAGTCGAAAGTTCGAAGGAGACGGGACGGAGCGGCCGGAAACAGCGCGAGACGCCGAATCGGAGACGCGAGCATGCGCCCCGACGACACTCCATTTGTCTCTAGAAAGGAAAGAGCCGTGCTGCAAAGCAAAAAGGAACACGACACACGACCATCAAAAGAGAGGGGATACAAGGGTACTGTGACTGCAGGAATCTATTCTTGTTCCAGGCGAGTACATATATATGTAGAGATAAAAAGCCGCACAGAGAACACGCAGATCTATCTCTAGCAGTCGACAAGTACAGAGATACACTGACACCGAAACAAACACATGTGGAGATTTGTCCACACCCGAGGTGAAATCGCCTCAACGAGAGAGAAACAGCCATAAAAACTCACGTATAAACAAATCCCTCTATCAATCCGTATATATATATATATATACATAGAAATATATAAATATATGTATATATGATTAAGCATCATTTCAGAGAAGTGTATGGCTGAGAGACTCTTTCTCTCCGCGCAAGATGGGGGCGCGCGGACGCATGCGCATCGCTGCTTACTGAACAGGAAATCTCGCCGAGGGCCAGAGAGGAGTTACTTGGAGAGAAACGATTTTTGGCTGTCTGTGACTGAGATGCGTCTTCCAGTGCTTTTCCCCTGTCAGGACGCAGCAAGCGACAACGCAACCTCTCGTGTCATCCCTTTTCTCGCTGCTTGTCCCTTTCTCGCTTCTTGTCTCTTTTCTCGCTTCTTGTGCCCTTTCTCGCTGCTCCTCCCTTTTCTCGCTGCTTGTCCGTTTCCTCGGTTAGTTGCGAAGGGAGCGCCGAGGTCGCCTCTCTGTTCTGGAGCGACTTGGCCCATTCCGACTCTGCACCCTTTTCCTGGCCTTCTCTTCGCAAGCGCGATCTCTCGTTTCATGTTTTCTCTCCTTTTTTCGCCCCAGCCTTCGCGTCACTCACCTTCCGAAATTCCTTTTCTGCGATTGCCATCTTCGAATTCACCCGCGCAGCCACGCGATGGCCGCCGATGTGCTCAGAGTCGACAGAGAGACGGCTGCGGATCACGGCGAGGCAGGCAGAACAAGACAAACTGAAAGCGCCACAACGTTATCTGAAACTCTTTGCTGTTAGAAAAAGAAAAAAGAATGCAAAGACAAAGCCGAAAAACCACTCGATGCACACAAAATGCAATCCTACCATATACACTTGTGTTCTCCACCCCAGGCGGCCAGCATCTCCTCTGGTCTCTTTTCTGCATCGACCTCTACAGATACACATGTAGATGTACGTGTATGCGTATAAATGTTATGTGCATGCATCTAAATGCATGTATGCATATATATACATATTATATATATATATATATACGTTGTAGCCGGCGTGACGACTCGAGCCTTCTCGCCTGCCTGCCTGCAGGCACAGAAGGGAAAGGTTTTCTGCGGATCTTCATCTCGCGTACCGAGCGAGTTCGAGGTTTTCCGGTTTGATGACTGAAAGCTCTTTCAGAGGCGTGCACGTCGAGATCCACGGATGCTGCAGCGCTGGAAAAAAAGCGAAGAGACCGACACAAGCGAAATGGAGACGCCTTGAGAGGAGGAGCGGAGACTCTCGGCGGCAAGGCAACATCTGTGGAAAGAGCGAACAGACACCTAGCCGCGAGAGAAAGCGAGAACGACGAGAGTCGAGACTGAGACCGAGGAAACAGAACGACCGACACGAACGCGCCTGCACGAATCGGCTGGAGCCGAGAGAAAGAAAGGAAGTTTGGAAGACGCTCGACGCAGCCAAAAGGTTTGCCCAGAGCAGCAACGCACAAGAGTGTCAGCTGCCTCGCAGAAAGAAAACGCCGAAGGCTGATTCAGAAACGCCGCAGCGAGACAGACGAGAAGAAAGAGAAACCCAGAAAGCGAGAAAACCAGAAGGCGAGAAACCCCGAACGAAGGCCTTCCACAGGAGGTTCCAGTTGTGGTTATTCTCGTCACGAAGGGGAGTATAAAAGCGCCTTCGACTCGTCTGCAGAACCTGTACAGCTCCGTTTCAGAGAGGGTAGAAAAAAGAATTTGTGGAGAGAAAAAACGAATCTGCGAGGCCGAGCGAACCGCGACGGCGGTCGCAGCGCCTCTCTCACCTTGCGCCGCTGTCAGCCGCGTTCGGTAATTTCTGTCGAGCAACCGACTGAGAAAATCCACGCAACTTTCCGTCAGGTGCATGCAGTCCTTGCTGGTCCAGTCCAGCTGCTTGTGTTGCACTTCTCTCTGCAAAGAAACCACAGCACTCTGCCACATATCTACATAAATATATAAAGAAAGCACAAAACCCGGAACCACGACAAAAAAGACAGATACACCTGGAGACGCAACGAGCGCGGAATTTGATCCGAAGACGACACATCTACAACGTAGCGCGCGGAAGTAAATAAAAAAAAAGCAGATGAGCACACATATAGATAAAGATGCAACTCTATCGTTGGAGCCTTTGCAAACTGGAAATCGTCTCCTCGGTAACAGGAAACATCGGCATCTCTTTTGTTTCTGCGGAACTCATGCACGTCGGAGATCTGTAACTCCGTTCCTTTCCTCCCAGTTTTTGCGCGTTTCAAAAACACACGCCGTCTCTGCGTTTGAATCTGTTGATTCGAGAGAGAATCGCGTACGGCAATGTGTCCAGGCTTCGAGCCTTCGAACGGGTAGCGACCAAAGAGCATCAAGTAAATCATGACTCCAAACGCCCACATGTCGACACCTGTTCCGTAGTGCTTGCTGAGAGAAGAGGAGAGACACGGCAAGAAAAACGGAAAGAGAGAGCGTGAACGCTTTAAACAAGCGCAAAAACGAAGGGTACGGCTCGTCCCACCCGTAGCGAAAGTGGACGGCGACGCGCATGTTACGCACCTGATTAACTCCGGCGAAATGTAGTGGGGCGACCCGCAGAGGTCGGTGAGGTAGCCACACGGCGGCAGCTGCAGAAGGGAAAGAAAACCAGAAGCGGAGAGAAAGTGGACGGAGGCGCGGGAGGCGGAGCGCCGGAGAAGGTGCTACGGAGTCAAAAACAAAAAACCTAAAAGGCAGGGGGGACCAGGAAGAGAAGAGGAGACGAGGAAAGGGAAGAGGAGGGGAGGCAGCGAAAAGGAAAGAAGAGGAAAGGGCGAGAAGGAAAGGGAAAGAAGAGCGAGAAGGAAAGAAGAGGAGCGACGGGAAAGGAGAAGTCGCTCACCCGAGCGGACATGCCGAAATCGATGAGTTTGATGGGGGAATCGGAAGATTTGCTCTTGAACAGAAAGTTCTCGGCCTGTACACACAGAAGAGCAAACTCCTCTCGGGCTCTAGGGCGCAAACGCCATCCGCTACCTGTCTCTTCTTCGTTTCTTTCCGGACCGCACAGGCCCGTGCAGAGTCGGTCGGGAACCGACGAGCCAGCGGGAGAAAAAGAGACAAAAAAGCGACTTCCCTCTCTTGTTCTCTCGTCTTCTCGCTCTTCTTCTCTCGTCTTCCCTCTCTTGGTCTCTCGTCTTCCCGCTCTTCTTCTCTCGTCTTCCCTCTCTTCTTCTCTCGTCTTCCCTCTCTTCTTCTCTCGTCTTCCCTCTCTTCTTCTCTCGTCTTCCCTCTCTTCTTCTCTCGTCTTCCCTCTCTTCTTCTCTCGTCTTCCCTCTCTTCTTCTCTCGTCTTCCCTCTCTTCTTCTCTCGTCTTCCCTCTCTTCTTCTCTCGTCGTCCCTCTCTTCTTCTCTCGCCTTCCCTCTCTTCTTCTCTCGTCTTCCCTCTCTTCTTCTCTCGTCTTCCCTCTCTTCTCTCGTCTTCCCTCTCTTCTTCCCTCGTCTTCCCTCTCTTCTTCTCTCGTCTTCCCTCTCTTCTTCTCTCGTCTTCCCTCTCTTCTTCTCTCGTCTCTTTCTCACCTTTACATCTCGATGGACGATGCCTCGTTCGTGGAGGTAAGCCAGTGCCCCAACCATTTGTTTGCAGAAGGTGGAGGCGTCTTGCTCGGTAACGTGGCGTCTCTTGACGATTTCGTGAAACAACTCGCCTCCGTCGCACAGCTCCAAGACGGCGTAGAAAAAGTGCCGATCCTCAAAAAAATCCACGTACTGAACCACGTTCGGATGGTCTGCGAAGCCGGACACCCACAAACACCGCGAAAATTCAGTTGCATGCGGAAAAGCGAACGCAGGCTGCGAGCCGTCAATACACAGCCAACATACACACGCGCCCGCATAAAACTCTCTGCAGCGGAAACAAAAAGTGCAAATACAGCACCGCAAACATAAACACACGTAGCTACACATATACATATGTATACTGATATACATATATGTAGTTGTGCGTAAAAAAAACGCCTGTAGAGATGTGCATGTGTGGACAGAAGGATGAGGAGCGAAGGCATACAGATGTCCACAGAGGCAAACCGTCATGCCGCATCCACACGAATGTTTGCTACCTTTCTATCCTACACATAAAAGTATATATATATATATATATATACATAGAGAGAGAGGGCAGCATTTGTATTTTGTAATGCGTGGAAGTGTCTGTGTCTCTTTGGCGTTCAGACTGCATCTGGCAGTCGTACCGAGGTCTTTGAGGATGTCGACTTCGGATTTTATCATTGCCTCGTTGGAGGGTCTGCCTGGCGCCATCTGTTCCTTCGCCGTCATTTTTCGTTCGATGATTTTCACGGCGAAAACTTCGCCTGTGTCGCGCTTCGTGCACTCCCGAACTTGTCCGAAAGATCCGGAACCGAGGATCTTTCCGATCTTGTAGTGCCGGCGAATGTCGTCCTCGTTTCGGGACAGCAACAAGTTGCCAGACAAGCAGCGAGCGCCCCCACACGTGTTTCCCATCCTGGCCGAGGTGGAGACGCGCCTCTCAGAAAGAGCGAACTCGCCAGCGACGAGCGCGAAAGCGCGCAGGAAAAAGAAGAAGAGGAAGACGACGGAGAAGAGGAAGCGAGGCGCCCTACGGAGAGGAAGACACAGGAGAGCGGAGAGAACTGGGGAGAGACGCCCCTTGACCGCGCGAACGCGAGGCACTGACTGAGAAGAGAAGGATGAAGAGGCGGGCAGTCCGTCGATCGACGGAAGCCAGGATGAGGGAAAACGATTACAGACGCGTGTGTCTTTCTGCACTCACAGAAGGAAAAGGCCAAGTGCGGACTGAAAAGAGAGACTGGAAACGGGAAAATTGGGCCGAAAGACCGAAATGAACGACGCCTGGAAGACAGCTGAGAGTGTCAGCTATCACGGTCTGGTGAAAGCTTCACAGGCGCGTTTGCCCTCGCATTTTCTCAAGCAAAGGCGCCCCGCAACAAGTACGCATGAACCGTCACTGAAATCCTAACCTGGAAAAAGTGAGATACAGTCTACCACGAAACGGCAAAAAAACATCGCTCCCTATACATAGACATCTACACGGATATATACATCTACACGGATATATACATCTATATGGACATATACATATATACATGAAGAGCCTGTCGTAAAAGGATCCTGTCTCCCTGGCTAGATTGGGAGGCAGTGCGAGGCTCTGAGGCGTCCGAGGTGACTCGACGGGGCAAAGAGGGAAACGACCGAAAAGGCGACGGAAAGGATCCGAAGAAAAAGGAGCCGAAGAAAAAGGAGCCGATCGAAAAGGTAGCACCGGAAAGAATGTGACGAGGTGTCCAGCGCGGCAGAAAGACAGCAGACAATAGGGGCGGCGAAACTCGCGGGGTGAGGCGAAAGCAACGCACATGGAACGCAAAGGATCAGCCAAGGAGGCGTTTACCACGCGGACGAAGAAACGAAAGCGGGCGAAGAAAGAAATGATGCCGTCAAAGAGAAGAGATGAAATAGCTCCTAGACGCTAGAGAAAAGGCAAGGACAGAAAGGAACGCGGGAAAGAAGGCCTTGACAAACGAAGACGTTTTTCTGCGAAAGATCTATGCTCGGAGTCGCCTTTTCTTGCGCGTGGCAAAACGTTTGTTCATCTTAGCAGGGAAGAAGGCGGAAAGCAGTTCGAGTGTGTGTACACCCCACAGCCACGCGCAGGGGCGGAAGACGAGGTGAGCGCAGAGAAGACGGAAAATTGGGACGTGGCCGAGGAAGGCTGAACGATTGGATTTCAGTCGAAAAAAACCAGAGAGAAAGAAGAGAAAAAGCGAGAAGAAGAAAACGAGAAGGAAAAAAACCGTACGTTCCCCGGAAAAGTAACAAGCGAGATGTGAGAGGCGGAACGCGCTGCTAGCTCGCGTGCGGGCCGATGTGCGGAAACGAAGCTTCAGAAGAAACGAATGAGACGGAAAAGAGGAAAAAAACACGGGGAGGCGCGGGAACAAGCGGGGGAATTGACAGCAGAGAGAACCTTTGAGAAGCCGACACGAAACACGGTTCGCCCCTCTCACGCAAGAAAGGAAAAAACGAACGGAGGACACAGGCAAAGAGGCAAGCGGTAGCGCGTCGTAGGAAGAAGGGAACACCGTTTCGCTGTGGGTGAAGGAACCATGGCCATAAAGAAGATATGAAAGAGAAAGCGAAGCGAGAGGTGTAAAAGGTGAAAGATTTCGAGAGGAGAGAGATTAAAAACAGCTTGGCGAGAGAGAAGAGCGAGGATCCTCACGCGTTGTACAGGTAAAACGAAGAGCGCGTTTTGCTTCTCCGCTTCGTACTGTTTCTGCCTCCCTTGGAGTTTCTCGTTCTCTCCCTCGCGTTCTTCTTCTCTGAGCTCGTAGACAAAAGAGCGAGGAGACGAACCCGCAGAGGATCTCTTTTTCTCCCGAGGGCGTGTCGGCAGTCGAGACGAAAGCCCAGGAAGACAAAGGGAGAAACACGCCGCGAAGCAAAGAGCGCAAAAAAGAATAGAAAGGAGATAGAAAAGAGAGGTAAGAAACGAGAGAGGAGAACGAAGGTAGAACAAAAGAGATGGAAACGCGAAGTGAGATGAGAGAAGCGAGAAAAACTTCGGGTCTCTTCTCGTGAACGTCTCGGTTTCTCGCGAGAATGAGGCTCCCGAACCTTCCCGGATTTTCTCCTCTCCTCTCTGTGGAAATGCTGTCGGGAAAGTTGCGCCTGCGGCGCGAAAAGGAAAAACAGTTCGCCACAATGAGAGAAGAACGGGAGGCAACATCTCTCGCGTTTAATCACGGTTATGTGCTGTCCTTGTCCTTAGCTGCGGCGGGAAGCCGACCGATTTTTCTCAAGAGCGCAGAAAGCTGAAGACGAAGACGCTCGAGAAGGAGCAACGGAAAGCGCGTCGTTCCCGGAGTGAATCTTCACTCGCGGGCTTCCCCTTTTTCACAAAAATGCAAGAATCTCCGGTTTTTCGTCACTCCCGCGGGCGCTTGGTCGGCGCGGAGTTGCCCCAGAGAGCAAAGCAAAGCGCGCACACGCCGCTGCATGCGACTAGCTGTGTTTTTTCTTGTGATTCTTTTCCCAGAGAGGCCACGGAGGCACTCTGAGGTCTCCAGGCGAGAACGCAGAGATCCAGCTTCCCGCGAACAGAAAAAAACAAGAGAAAGGAAAGCAGAAAAACGAGGGGTTCCTCCCACTATTCTTTTTGTGCGCCAAAGAGGCACTCATGTTGCAGCTTGACGGCCAAACGGAGAAACGGATCGAGAGAGACACATGCAGAGAGCGATATACATTCATAAAAATACGTGTATCTGTTTATATATATAGAGAGAGACGGACATATAGTTATAAAAATACACATATCTGTACATATACAAAGACGGATATATAGTTACGAAAATTCATACATATATATATATATATATATATATATATATATATACATAGAGAGAGATTGATGCATAGATAGAGAGATGGTGTGTGGAGATAGATATATAGAGAGAGATGGTGTGTGGAGATAGATATATAGAGAGAGATGGTGTGTGGAGATAGATATATAGAGAGAGATGGTGTGTGGAGATAGATATATAGAGAGAGATGGTGAGACATGTAGAGGACGAGGGAGGCAGATCATGAGCGAGGATATAGAGAAGGTATGAGGGCGAGACATGGAGAGAAGAGAGAGAACTTGAGGTACTCGGCACCGTCAGGCAGGAGGAAAGAGGGAGCGCAAGTTCTCGTAGAACCTGTGTCAGAGATATCCATTTTCCTTGAACTGTAACCATTTTGTCTACCTCCATCGCCGCCCCGCTCGCCATCATCCCCTGTCTTCATACTTCCCACTCGTGTCCATAAAGTTACATACATACATATTCTTACATAAATACATATTCTTACATACATACATATGTAAATATATATATATATATATATAGTTCAACTCTGAGCGACTGAAGTGTGTGTATGTACACATTCCCGTTATTTGTTTTATAGAGGTTCTCGGGGCGCTCTAGCCGCATCAGACGCAGGCGAGAGGCAGAAACCGAGAAGGCGCTGTGTCCTTCTTTGTTTACCGGATCCAAGTTCTATTGTGTTAGCATGGTTTCGAAAACAAAAAGCGGCTTTAGGTTTGATGGAACTTTCACACCCAGATAACTCCATATACCAGTCAACCGCTTCGTTTTTCGTTCGCCTTAACTCCTAGAAACAGCCAAGTTCAAAAGCGCACATATCTGTTTGGTTCCCGGTTTGTTCTTCACCTTGTCATGCTTAGAGAAATATTTCTTGATCGGCAGCGCGGTCGTAGAGCTTGCAGCCAAGCGCCTCGTCTCTCTTTTCTCTCTGGTCCACACACAATGTGAGCCGCTTGAGCTTCGTAAAAAGGTGAACGTTTTCGTTCTAAGGCCTTCCTTGCCTTCCAAACCCGTCTTCTCGTGCATCTGAAGCACGTTGGATAGGCGCAAGCGTTTCGTCTCTCTGTTCACAGAGAAGCTAAAAAACTCGTCCCTTCCATGAAGCGACAAGAGACAGCTTTTCTGTTTCCAACTGTTTCTCTGGGGCGCGATTCAACGCACGCAGAGAGCCGAAAAGAGCGATTTTGCCCTCGCGTTGTCTCCCAGAAACAGGTGAGAGAAAAATCCATTCGAACGGCGAGTCGAACCAACGGTACAATCGGCTATGAATGGATATATATCCCTAAACCCTAATATATATATATATATATATATATATATATATCCATTCATAGCCGATCCTAACACCACACAAAATCTACACCCAAAGACTCTCCTTTATAATTATATCTATATATATATATATATATATATATAGAGAGAGAGAGAGAGAGAGAGAAAGGGCCGTCGGACCTTATTGGTATGCGGAGGCAGTGTGATGTCTCTTTGTCTCGAAGGCTGTGTTGAATCGAGATCTCTGTGTGCGTCGATTTACCAGTGTACACCAGTGTAGAGAGAAAGCAGCGACGAAGAGGAAGTGGGAAGGTTCTGTATGTACAATTTTGGATGCTGCGCATGCGCATGCGTTCACGACGCTGACCTGCGGAAATCGAGAGGGAACCTCGGCCATGCAAGCAAAACTGCCCCGGGACGAGCGGTTCCATGCACAGCCCAAAAAGCAGGTGGTCCGTTAACCTCCTATCAAAATAAATATCTTCCACGCCAAATGATACACATGCAACTTTACACAAGTCCAGACATGCATGAATTTACATATATATGCGATAGAGGGATGTGTGCATGCATATTTTGATACAGAAATAGAGATGAATTTGCACCAGGCATCGAGTGACACAAGATCCTTCGTGCTCACCGCAGACTTCTCTCTTCAAAAGGCAATTCCTCCCCCCCCAAAAAACTTCACGGCTTCTCTCTAACCCTATACTTATAATTATATATATATATATATATATATATATATATATATAGGTCTCTGCACGAGTCGGCAAAAGAGAAGACGGAGGCACGGGGAACGAAGAACTGACTGGTTTTGTGAGACTCGTGAATCGGCGGAGGCATCTGGAAATCGTTTTCCTCATATTTTCAGGTGGGAATGATTTCCGCGACACAGGCGCTTGAACGCATGGCGCCTCTGTTTGCAACCCTTCACGGCCATTGGTGCATTTCTTTTCTTAAATTCTCTGCATCGATGAGAAAACCCCTCACCTTGCTCTTTTTTGCGAAACTCCCGTCTCAGAGACAGCGAAGCGCGTTCGGCTCCGCGTTTCTCTCTCCGACTATAAGCCGAGCCCAGTTTTCCTTCCGTCCTTGCGCTTCATGCCTTGAAAGTACTGGAACTCGAGTTCTGAATTCATCTTTTGTTGCGCGGCAGAGTCGAGCGTCTCCTTTCCCTGGATAAATGAGCGAGAAAAAGAAAAACATTTATTCCTATTCCATTTTGCCCCCGAGGTGATAAAAACAGTGGCGAGAGTACCCACGCCATCGTAGAGGTGGGTGCACGAAGTATACACATACGTACATAAACGTACACATACGTACATACATGCATGCATTCATACAGATATGTATATATATATATATATATGGACACTTACGAAAAAATGTCTATAGATGCAAGGTGGATGAAAAGCGTCGGCGATGTTTGTGGCTGAGCGTCTTTTTCTTTTGGGAATCGACGGGATTCGCCAATTGGGAAGGCGAGGTCCCTCGAAAGACGTTTCCTGCCCTCGACAGTCCCCCCCTCTCTGTGGACACTACTAAATGCACACGCAAGAGTGTTCTCGTCGCCTCGTTCCCGTCCCGTCGCCCTCCCATGCGACGCAGAACTGCTTGACCTCGTGGCTTACCGGCGCTGTCGAGGCGGTTGGGACGGTCGAGGGCGCCGCGATGTTTCCGGTGTCTCCTTTGAAACCCATGAGTTTCAGGAATTTGTTTTTCTTTTCTTCGTCGCCTCCAAACGAGAGCGAGTACCGATTTGGGTCCACGACCTTCTCGTCCTTCCCGTTCTCGCTCTTCTCCTCCTCCTGGCTGTCTGCCTTCTCGCCCTTTTTCCCCCACAGCAGCTTTCTCTTTTCCTGCACTGAAAGCCCGGAACTCTGCGACTTCGCAGTCCCCACCAACCCCGACAACGCCGGGTTGCTGGCCAGCAAATTCGACAAGGCAGCCGCGGCGAGGGGTGACGGCGAGAGCAGGCGATCGGCGGCGACTTGTGCGGCTTGGGACGCCCGTTGCGCGACTCCGACAGGCGTGGGGCAATTCAGCAAGGACAACCCGCGGCCGATGGTCAGGTTCAGACTCGCACTGTTCATCGGATTGGCCAAGAGATTCGCGCCTCCAGCCGTGGCGGCCGACGCCTGCAGCGACGCGTCGAGTGCCGTATGCATCTTCTTCTCGGCGTCTTGTTTCGCCTTGGCGGATTGCGCGTTCGCGATAATTTCGCTCATCTTCGCGTCCAGTTCTTCCCGTTTCTTCTTCTCCTCGCTGGACCCCGCGTCGTCCCAACCGCGCCGCCTGCGGGAATGCCGCGGAGGGCTACGCGACGACGAACGAGAAGACTTCTTCTCCTGCCGAGACGACCAGCGACTCTTGCGCCTCGCGCGCTTCTCGCGAGAACGCGAACGGTCTCGGCCATCACGTGTGGAGGAACTGGAGGGAAGTGCGTCGGGTTTCGACGGCTCGGACGGCTTGCCCGCGCCTGGACTCTCCGACCTACTTCGCGCCACGATGCACGGAAGCGACGGCGACGGCGGCTCTGAAACACACAGACACTCTTTCTCGCGTGATGACCAAGGTGGGTCGGGACGGAGAAGCAAGAGGAAGGGTGCAAACATGGAAACTGAAGAAAGGGACAAGAGAAAAGAAACACGGTTCGGAACGGCCAGAAGACGAAGCCTCGCGCGGTTGATGACCCAGCGCATGCGGGGTGCCTCTAACACGCGAGAGGAGAGAAAATGCACCAACGGTCTCCCGGTCTTCTCGCTCCCGCGATTCTCGAAAGTTCGCCCTGAACGTTCCGCTACGTTTGCTTCGAGTTACGCCGAGCGCAACCTAAAAACCCCTTTTTTACGTGGAAGAAGACCTCGTCTCGCAACTCTCTCTCAAACTTCTTGTTTCGATCTCCCGAGAGTCCAGAGTCGCCACGCTTTTCTACACGTCTCACCCGAGAACACAAACGAGAAAAACACCTGGCAGAACGAATCGTGCTTGTTCTGCCGAACCTACTAAATATACAAAGGGAGATATCCGTATGTACCAATGCCTATATATATAACTATATACCTAGATAGATATAAGCAGATATGTGTGCATGTAAATGCCTATTGATGGATAGCAGTGTTTGCATGCTTTTGCGCTTCTGTTTCTTTGTCGTGTGTCGTCTCTAAGGGCAGTAGGAGCGCGAGAAACGCGGCGCTTCGTTTGAGGAAAGAGATCAAGACAACAGGTAAGAGGAAACAACCCCGACGAAACGGAGAAATGTGAAAGCGAGAGGCACGACGAAACGAACAGACAGAGAGAGGAATTTTGGGACAGATCTTCTTGAAGGGAGAGAAACGGTGAGGCGGCGTTCAGGTTCGCAAGGTCTCGAGGCTGCGGTGCCGTTCTTCGTGGATCTGCAACTCGTCCTTGGCACTGGTCGGTCACCGCCGTCGAACCGGAGAAAAAAGATGGAAAACTCGAGAGAGGGGCACACGACACAAGGCGGGCCAGAAGAAAGGCGAGAGAAAGAGCGCGAAGCGAGAAAAGAGAGAAGCCAGAGAGAGGAGAGAAGCGAGAAAAGAGAGAAGCGAGAAAGGAGAGAAGCGAGAAAAGAGAGAAGCGAGAGAGAGGAGAGAAGCGAGAGAGAGGAGAGAAGCGAGAGAGAGGAGAGAAGCGAGAAAGGAGAGAAGCGAGAAAGGAGAGAAGCGAGAAAAGAGAGAAGCGAGAAAAGAGAGAAGCGAGAAAGGAGAGAAGCGAGAAAAGAAAGAAGCGAAGCTGGCAGAATGCGAGCGAGGAGAGCTGAGGCGAAGAAGCGAGTTCTTGACGGCGTCTTCCTCGCTTTACCTGGACGCGTCGAGGAACAGAGAGCGTCTCTGGAGGGGGGAAGGCTTGGCACAAGAAATCCTTAGATCGCTGGTGCGAGGCATGAAAAAGGAAAGAGCATTCACCGTCAGAACCAAACGCATCATGTCGAAGGAAAAGCTTGTCGGGAAAGCCACGCGTCTCACTCGGAAACGGAGAGAAACACAACGAACCGACACAGGCGTTGCTCGACAAGGAGCGAAACAACAGTTAGACAATTGAAACGGAGAAATCAATACATGCAGCAAGAGAGAGATAAATGCAGAGAGGTAGACATCGATGTAGAGACACAGACAGGAGCTAGGTAGGCGTTGAGAGACGTCTGCGACAGAGAGAATGTAGCGCGGGGCCCTAGAAGGCGGTTCTCGTCTTTTAGGTGTTTCGTGTTTTGTGAACCTGCTGTATTCCTAAGAGGAGCGCAGTCTACGAGTGCTGAACTACGTTTTTCGTTCCGACAATCTACGTCCTCTCGCTTTCTTCTTTCCCTCGCTCACGGCGGCGAGAGAGGAAAACCAATGCACGGAGGCAGGTGAAACAACGCGAGGAGGCACAGGCGCACAGAGAGAAAAACGCTCAAGAAACCTTCACCTGCTTCAAAAGTTTCAGTGACTCCCCTCGTCACAACCTTCATACATATGCATATATACATATATATATATATATAGAGAGAGAGAGAGAGAGAGACAGATAGATAGAAAGATATATGGATAGATACTGCTAGATATGCATATAGGGAGATGAAGGCACGCACATCAAGTGTAGATTGGAAAAGTGATTTCCTCTGATACGCTCTGCAGTTCCACAGTCACTCTCACCAGTATGTATGGCCAGCACGGCAAACGGATGCGTTTCATTTGTCAGGAGTCCGAGCGATTTTCAAAAGCATCAATACCACCACGCGCATCCTATCGCATGCATGTCCACACTTCAGAAAACACACAGTAAAACCTACGCTATCTATTTCCATATATCTACATATATATCTGTAGATATGTGGATATTCATGTCTCTCTGTACATGCATATATATCGATACGTAGGTATGGCGCAACGTGTATTTGACAGAACGAAGGACAATCTGGAGAATCCGTTTTTTTCATCGAGACTCACCCGCGAGGATTTTATATCGGTGGGGACAGTCGGCGAACGCGATTGCGGCGCCGGAGCCGACCCAGCCTCTGTAGGTTTCGCGCATGCGCTTGTCGTTGATGTACGTCCCATTGACTGCATTGAGTTCGACAAGACGAAAGCGGGTTCCGCCTTCTCGGTTTGGAGAGACGCTGGAAGCTCGGGAAGGCGACCGACTCGGGGACGCGCTGCCCCGTGGCCGCGCTGCTTCTCTGCCTCGGCGCGACTCTTCCTGGCGACTCCGTTTCCTGTCGTGTTCGCCGCTCCGTTTTTGCCGCGCCTCTTTCTCGTCGGACGCAGAGACCCAGAGTTCTGCATGCATGCGCGAGATGGACGCATGCGGCAGGCGAATGCCTACGGCCCCCGAGTTGCGACCGATTACGTACGTTTTCTTCTCGGCCAGCCGCCAGCACTGACTCGGGTGTTTCCCGTCCTCGAACTCGACGAGAAAAGGCATCTTTCTGACACGAGAAAACAAAAAGGGAGCGGCCAAACAAGATAGAAAGGGCGAGGAGGCAATCGCACGAAAAGAGAGAGAGACGGGACACCGTGGGTGTGCAGAAGAGAGAGGACAACGGAAGGACAACAGAGAGAAAGGGAGGAAGAGAGGAAGAAAGGAGAGGGGGAGCGACAGAGAAAGCGAAAGAGGAGAGGAGAGTGCGAAAGGAGAGGGGGAACGACAGAGAACGAGAGCAAACGAGGCGAGAGAGCGATCGGGCAATGAGAGACCGACGAAGGGGAAGAAGGGCGTGAACAGCTAGAGATGAAGGAGAGGAAGAAGACGAGAACCTGGGGGAGGGAAGCGAACTGACAGAAGGCAGAGAGAAGGGAGAGGAAAACGCGCGCAGAGAGAGAGACGGAATGTCTTTAAAGGGGAAAGGGATATAATACGACGCAAGGGCTGACGGAAACGCGTAACGCTAGGTTGAAAGAGCCACAAGGGAGAGAAAGAGGAGACGAAAGAGTCCTGGAAACGAGCGGCACAGCTCCTTGAAAAGGGGAGAGCCGCGAAAGCGGTCTTCTGCGACACAGGAAAAACGGAAAGACGCAACCGAGAAGAAAAGGAAAAGAAAAAACGACCGCGAGAGGAGCGAGGATGCGCTGAAGAAGAGCGAAAACGTTCGGGATGCGGTTTTTCGAGAGATCGAAGACGTTATCGCGGAAAGCGACGGAGTGCATCGGGAGTTCCCTCGTTCTCTTTCCCTTTTTTCCTGAAAATGCACTTTGAAGCCAATAAAAAGTGAAGGAAAAAGAAGGAAAGAAGAGGGAGATGACGGTCCTCCGCGGGGAGAAAAGAGGCGTGTGACCGCCTGGTGTTCGTCCTCCTCGGAGATCTCGCAGGGAGGCAGGGAAGAGAAAGAGCGATATTCCCCCGGCTCTGTCTCTCCTTTTTCTTTTTTCTTGACGGAAGCAAAGAAAAGAAAAAACACAAAACACGCGAAAAAGAAGCTGAAGCTGCAGCAGCAACGCCCTCGTTTTGAAATTATCGCCTGCGCGGGCTCCCGACGTTGTGTCTGCCTCGGGAGAGAAGCGCCTGAACGCAGAGATACATCCTCTCTCCAAAGGGACGAGAGAGAGAGAGAGCGAAACATTTAGCAGAGAGAGAAAAAACGAGGAAACGGCGAGAGCTTTCTCCCTCTCTCCGCGGGTCTCTCGCGCGGTGGCGGATCTCTGTTTCGGCTCGTACGCGAGAAAAATCGAAGACAGCTGTTGTCACCCTCGCGGTGTGTATTTAGATGGGAGACAGACCGCGCTTTTCTCGCTCATGCGGAAGGGTTCTGGAGAAAACAGCAAAAACAAGAACGCGTTTATCCACGGCCGCAGGGAAAAACAGAGAAGACGAAACTTTCAAGAGAAAGAGCGCGAATGGAGGGAAGGAGACTTGTTGAAAACACGCCTCTCGGATTTCCCTTCTTTCTCGGGGCGTCTGTTTTGGGTGTCCGGGGAAAGCGCTCGGTGCCGCACACCAGAGAGGGAAGGAGTTTCTTTTTCCAGTATTTTGATTCTTCGAGTCTAAACGCGCGCGCGCCTCGTCTCGCCGTTTGCCTCAGACTGCAAGGCAGAAAGGGCACCGGCGGTCTACTCAGAGAAGAGAAAGGCATCTGAAACGCAAATCTAGTGTTTGGGAAAGAACGGGAAACGCCAGGGGGAAGCAGAGAGAGAGAGAAGAGAGCTCGTATGAGATGTCGCGTTTCCTTCCTACGGGTCTCCGCTCTCGCGCCGCCCTGTCCCCAGAGCCCCCCTCCGCTCTCTCGAGGTGGTGTGCGGGGCGTTCCTAAACAAGGTGAAGAGACGAAGCTGAAGGAGACTTCAATCATTTCAATCGTCACTCTCTGCTCGCATTCGAAGTGGCAGATTCCTCTTTCGGGAGTTGTTTCCGTCAACACACCGCCCGCTCCGTCTCTTTCGGGGACATCTCTGCCCGGTCTCTCTCCAGATGCTCCGCTTTTGTCTTTTCCCTTTGCTGTTTTCGAAAACGAATCATGGCGGGTAAATGCCTCAGCAGCTGCGGCGCGTCCGCCCTTCACTCTCGTCTTCCCTCGCACTCCTCTCACTTGTCTCTCTCTTCTGTGTCTTCCTCGTCTTCTTTCTCTCTGTCCTCTTCTTCCTCTCGTTTCCCCTTCTCTTCCTATTCTTCGTTTTCTCGACCTTCCCCCGCCTGCGTCTTTCGTTTCCGCATTTATCCTGTCCTCGTGCGTCCTCATTTGCTGGTTCGTGCGTCGTGTTCACGTTCGTTTTCTTCGTCTTCTTCGTCTTCTCCTTCGTCGTTCTCGACGTTCTCGGCCCGACTCGCCGCGCTTTTGAACGAGGTCCGCCGGTTCTGGGACCAAAAGAGTCTCCAGCAGAAAGTGAAGTATTCGTCACTGCTGCTAAACACGGCGTTCATCGCGTTCATGAGCAGCCGCCTCTTTGATCACCAGCGAACAACTGACACTCTCTTTGAAGAAGAACTCAAAAGGAAAAGCAGCGAAAGCGACGACTGGAAATGCTACCACTCGCACCGCCTTTTCTACAGCCAGTGCCGCGACTTCGGCGCCCTCGGCGGGCGCTCGGGTGTACGTACACCTGAGGGGGACGGGCGTCTCGCCGCAGCGGCGACGGAGAGCAAGCAGGAAAGCGAAGACGGGAAGGAAGAAGCAGCTGGCGACTTGCCTGGTGAAATTCCAGTCGACTTTCTGTGCTCGCGCCTCGAAGGTGAACTGCAGAAGTGCAGAGAAAGTCTCGCTCGGTACCTTCCCGACGAAACGCCCGCCATGAAAGAAATCACCGACATCACCAACCTCCCGCCCTGGCTCAAGGATCGTCCGGTGTATGTACAGTACTTTGAACGGAAAGCCAAGCAGAGAAACAGGGAAGAAGCTCAGGCGAACGACGAGGAAACAGATTCCTCTTCGTGTTCGTGCTCTCTCTAGCCCTCACGGGCTCCTCTTCTTTCTTCTCTTTCTTTTTGTTCAGTCGCTGTCTCCTCGGCTGAGGTGTTTCTTCCTTTCTTGCTCTCGCTCCGTCGCGTTTTCGCCTGTTTGTGCCTCTTGCGGCCGAATGCTTCTCTGTATCCTGTCTCTTTCCTCTTCCCTCTTTTCCTTTCCGTGCATCTCTACGCACCTCCCTTTCGTATCCTTCCCTGGCTTTATCAGTCTGGGTTACAGCGACAGGAGGCAGCCCACGCGTCTCCCGACCTTCGGTGTGCGTACACCCGAGGCTCGGCCGGCTCCCTTGGTGCATGCAGTTTCAAACTGGCAGGTAACAGACGCGCCGGCTTAATGTGGCGTTGCTTTTTCTCCGTTTTCCGTGTCTAAATTTTTTCAGAAAACTGGAACGGGCCTGGCAGCCCCGCCAAAAACCCGAGACCTCGGGAGGCAACCGAACGTCATGGGGGGACACCCTCAGCCGCGCATGCGTTCTTGCCAACTTGTGCAGAAGTATACGAGTCCATGTGGCCCGTCTGGTTCACGATCCGCACGCCATGTCACAAAAAATATACGCTTAAATAAATAAATATATATATATGTATATATACGAATATCAAGAGTATGGATACCCTCGTAAGTGTATACACAAGTATTCACATCATTATCTACAACAATCTATGCGTCAATATGTAGATATTCACTGAAACTTGCACTTAAACGTCTAGAGAAATATCTACATATATGTGTATCTCTAAAGAGACATATATCCCAGTATGGAGCCAAGCAGAGAGCGGATTTCGCCATCGAAAAATCCAGGCCTTCCTGTTTGCACGGCTCGTGATTCGTCGGAGAAAGCCTGTATTGGGCGGCTGCGACGCTGCTCAGGTGTATGTACAGCCGAACGCGAGGATTTCTTCCATTGTCGACACCGGTGCCTGGGGTGCGTTTCCGTCACACAGGCAAAGGAACGGCGCAGTCTTGTCACCCGCATCTTTCTCGACTTTAACGGAACAGCTAGTTCTCTCTCTCCCTATATATATATATATATATATATATATATGTAGGTTAGCAGGCGTACGCGTGTGTCTCCTGTCGCTATATATGTATCTATGGATATATATATCTGAAGCTATACGCAAGTGCCAGCACATGTGCATATACACAGGTAAATATACGAACACTGACGGAGGTATCTCTGCGTGTATGTGGGAATATGCATATAATATATATTGTAATCATAAGTGTAAACATATATACATATCAGTCTTTCTCTCCTTTTCGGTGTGTGTATATCTTTACCTTCTCGTACGGAAGTATGAGCATCAGCGTATGTCTCTCTCTGTCTCTCTGCGTGTAATACTGCGTAGAACACCGCGAACAAGTAGAATCAAAAAGTTGCTGAGCAGTGCGAGAAACGTGGCAGCATGGAGACACGTGGGAGATTTGTCTTCCCCGACTGCAGCATGTGCCGTCCGAAGAAGTCGCGAAAAGGGTGTCGGCATGCGGATGCGTCATTCTTGAAAACACTTTAAAAACGGCCCGAGGACGAGAAAGTTTCCGCGACAGCAGAGAAGGCATCTTCAGTTTCGGTGCGAGACCTCAAAGCATTGTTTTGCACAGAAGAGACGCGAGGCAGACTTGAGAGATGGATCCAACTTTCTCTTTTTGTGTGTGTCTGCCTTTTTTCCGAAAAAACGGGGCATTCGCGCCAGCTTCCGTCGAGAGGCATTTCGTTGTTTGACATGCGACGCACAACCGCTCCGTCTTTCTTCTCATTGCAAGTGCCTTCTGTTTCGTCGGCTCGCTTCGAGAAAACGATCTCTGATTTCGCCAAAGACGCGAGACAGACGCCGAGAGTCAACGCTCCGCAGTTTCCTCCTCCAAGGGCGTCTGCGCCACGGCGCCGCGCCGGCGAGAGACGCCGCACGAGAGACAGGTGACAAAGACGAACGCCGGCAGCGCCGTGTCGCTTCTTTCCGTCACCTTCCTCCGGTCCTCCGGAGCAGGAAACTGCGCGCTTTCCGCGCGTGCCCAAGCCGCACGCGGGTCTCGACCCGGCGCTACACCTCGAGACTGGCAGTCGAGCCCAGCAGGCGGAAAAGAGGAGGCAGAAAGAGAGGAATCAGAAGGAGAAGAAAAAGAGGGAGGGAAAGAGGGAGATGAAGGGGAAGTGACTGAGAAGGAATCTGTCGTGTCAGAGTTGTCTGGGTGATGTGTTCTCTCTCTCTCTCGTCTGTTTCGGTTTCGAATTCTCAGAGTCATGCCTGCGCGTCGAATGCTCCGTCGCGTGCGACTCTTCTGACTCTCTCGGTCCTTTTCAAGGCATGCAGCGTCTTTTTCTCTGCTCCCTTCTTCCGCGTGGTCCGCATGCACACTTCGCCGTTTTTTCTCGACCGGCGTCTCCGGCGGGTTAGATCCGCCTGTCTCTCTGTCGGGTGTTTCGCTTTCGTCTTCGGCCTCTGCTTCTGTTGCGTGTCCCTCGGAACTTCCTTCAAGGCCTGCCTCGCCTCGCCAGGGCCCTCTCTGAGCGTTCCTCGCCGTGAAAGCTTCCTTTTGCGAGACGCCCCTGTCTCGCCTTCGATGCGAAACCGCCCGGTCGGCGCACGCCGCAGCCTCCGCGCAGTCTGTCTCGGGCGTCTTTCTGCTCCGCGCCTCTCTGCTCCGCGCCTTTCTCTTCCGCAACTCTCCCCTTTTCCTCTTCTCTCGGCAGGCAGCGCGACCGGGCGTCTCAAGGCGCACGCAGCAGGAGACACCCGGGACGTACGGCGTCCAGCAGTTCTTGCATGCGCCCCACTTGAGCTCCGGGTGGAGCCGCAGCGAGTGTTTGAGGCTGATGGCCACGGCGTTTCGCAGCAACGCACGCGAGAGCGAAGGAGAGAAAAAGACGCTCGAGACGCCCCCTTGAACGAGAAAGTTTACGTGGTGATGAACCGCATTCGGCCGAGGCGAAGAAGCAACACCAAAGGAGGAAGAGGAAGAGGAAGAAGAGAAGGAAGAGGAAGAGAAGGAAGAGGAAGAGAAGGAAGATGAAGAGAAGGAAGAGGAGGAAGAGGATGTGGAAGGACATGCGTCAGAGTGGGACGGTCCGCTGTCTGGAGTGAATTCGGGGTCGAAGGCAAGTTGCGAGAAAGGGGAGGAGAATAGGAACGCCATGATGAACGCAGGACGAAACGGAAGGCCGGTTTGGTGCGCGGTGCTTGCTGGGCAGAATGCGTGTCCTCGTGGGAAAGTTCTCTCTTTCTGGGAAACGATGAGAAGAAACGCGGCGAGCTGCGGCTGACAGGGAAGAGAAAAAAGCTGGCCGGAGCGAGGTGGTGCTGAGGTGTACGTACAGCTCAGCAGCACCTCGCGAGAAACGGAAAGAGCCTGTTTTGACTGTACACTGTACGCTGTGTGTTTCCGCCTTTTTTTCCACGATGAGAACTTGAAAATGTGTCACGGAAGTTTTCTGCCGCGCCTGCCTGCTGAGGACGACAGCCGCCCTCCTCGAGGGAAGAGAGGAGAAACTGGGCGAGACGAGACGCCTGTTCGATAAGAGAAGAAAAAGGGAATAAAGACGAACAAACACGCGGCTTCGCGGCGAGAGGCAGTTCCTTCCGCTCTCAAATAAAAGTGTAGAGAGATGAAAGGATGTCCGAGAAGAACGCACGCATGCAGCGTGTTTTGTGGGTCGGGCGAGAACTCGAGACTGCATGCGCGGTTTTGCGATGGAAAAAACAGGCATTTTCAGACACAGAAACAGACAAAAAATACATCTTTTTTGTTTGGTTTCGCGACGATTTTCCTTGTGTGTTTCCGGTTTCAAGTCCTCGCTTCTGCGCGCTCCTCATCTAAGGGACGAGAGGCAAGGCGACAAAAGGAGACAGCGTCTCGGAACAAAAAAAGGCGCCAGCAGAGACAGCGAACCCGTTGCTGACGAGGACAATCACGGGGAGAGTGAGAAAGGAAGAGAAGAGAGAGAAGAGAGAGAAGAGAGAGAAGAGAGAGAAGAGAGAGAGATGGTGAGAAGCGGAAGAGCAGGCACCTTTCGGCGCTCGTGTGATCTGCGTTCACAGCCAAGAGGACACGCGCGATTTGTTTGTTCCTGATTTCTCTCGGCATCCTGTCGAGAGTGGAGGAGGAAAATGTCTTTCCCTGCTGATATTGCACCATCCAAAGCGGCGGAGGGCCGTGCAGAGGAGTTCGGTGAGAGAACCTCGCGAGAAGGAAACGATGCTCCTCCGCTCGGGGCAGGGGCGGTCGAGGCGTCTGTTTCTCTGACGCAAGACGCCGCGCCACGTGATGCAAAGATGGAAGAGCCTGGGACGCTATCGGCAAGAGTGAACCAGATAACGATTCAGGCCACAGTCGAGGCGGGGAAAAGGGAAAGGAACAGGACGGAGAAGGACAAGAAGGACGGAGGACTCGAGACGTGGCATTCGACTTCGCGGTTCCTCTACGTGCTGTTTGTTGTGTAAGTGAAAGAAGAGAGAGAAGAAGTCGAATTCTTCTTTCGCTTTGGTCTTAGAATGGTGGGAACCATTTTCGCGCGCTTGCCACCCCACACAGTGTGTGTTCTGTTCCTGTTCCGCCTGGTTTCTCTTGTTCTTCCTTTTTGGTTTTTCCTCTTCCTCTCTCTGCCTCCTCGGCTTCATGCGCGACGGGCGTGCCAAATGCGCAGTCCTGTGCCGTCGCCGCCCTATCCCGCCGCTCCCGAAGCGTCTCCTTCCACCGTCCTGCGCCTTCTCGCTCTACTCTTTCTTCGCTGTGTCCTCTCGCGGAAAAGCGTCCCGCTCCCTGCCTTTCTCTTCCGATGTCTCCCCTCAGGCAACCTCTCTCTGCTTCGTCTTCTCCTTCTCCGTCTTCTTCTTTCCCCCCTCGCGCTCTCTCCCGTCGCGCCGTGTCCGAGCGACTGCAGGAGGCTCTCGTGTCTCTGGTAGGACGCATCGGGTTGCAGTTGATCCTCGCCGAGCTGCGTCACTTCAAGGACAACCTCGGAATCATCCGAACGGATGTAGAGTAAGTTATGGGTGTCGAGACAGCGACGCGAACGCACTGCGACGGACTTCGGCTCTGCTCTGTTTTTAGTCTCCTCTTTTCTTCGCGGCGCGTCGAAAGAGAATGAAGACGAACTGGCAAGAGAGAGTTTTGGCGCTCCCCAGCTGGGGTGCCGGAACGACACGTCTTTTCGCGTCTTCTGCCTCGGCCGTGTCCTCCGTCTTCTCTCTCTCTCAGCGTCTGTCTTTCTCTTTCTCTCCGTCTGTCTTTTTTTCTCTTCCTTTCCAGTCTCCATTACTCTCTCTCTTCCTGTCTCTCTCTGTCTCTCTGATACTCTCTCTGTTCCGTATCAGCTTGTCCGCTCTTTTTTTCGCTGTATGCTCACTTTCTTTCCAGTCCACGTGTTCTCCCCGCTGGCGTGCGCGGCAGATGGACGGCACACGGCTTCCCCGTCAATCTGTTTTTGTTTCTCAGAGGTGCGCCTTCTCTCCTCCTCGCTCTTCACCAAATCGACCGAATCAATGATCAGCCGTGTCGGTGCGTTTTGCTCCGCACGTCGAGCGTCTTAGGCGCCCTCGCGGCTCCTCGCCGTCCTGCCGCGTCTCTCGTGCTTCTCTAACCGGCGCTGTGAAACACGAGAAATCAAGGCGTGGATGAGCAACGCGAGAAATCAACGAGTTGATGGGAAACGCGCTGTCTCAGCTTCTTTTCCCGCTTCTGCCGAGCTGTCAACGTCTCTACGTGCTCGCATCTGCATGTGCAGATGCATGCCTCCAACTGTTTCTGTGTATCACTGCAGATTCGTACACGTTCATCATCCTCTCAAGTATAGATCTTACACCGCAGCTAAGCGTATGGCTACTAAGTATGCATCAACCTCTCAAAATGGATATATATGTATATATTTATATATTTATATCTTCGTGCAGATAAAACGACGCATGTCCGTGTGTCACTACAGAGAGGTGTAGACATTTCTTTCGAAGTGTCTCGCTGAATCCACTTTTCCTATCTTCCACTCTAGAGAGTCGGTGCCTGCGCTGCAAACCAAATTCCGCTTGGCTTCTTTCGTGCAGCAGCCGCCTTTCCTCCAGAGAAACTGCTTTCTCCCGTGGCAATCCACTCGTTTATGCGGCTGCATTCACGCAACGCCGCGTGACAGAATGCAGTTCTTTGCAGAGACAAACGCTCGGCGTGCTTGGCGCCAAGACGTAGAGACACTGGCGCTCAAGTGCGATCAGATACTTCTTTTCTCGTCAAAACCATGTGTCAATCACGCACTTTGGAATTCTCACATGTATGCGCGGATGCATGTATCTGTGTCAATGTATTTATTTTGGTATATTCTGTTTGAATTACTCATACATATATATGTATATGTATATGTATATGTACTTCTTAATGCGTACATCTGTACCTATATACATATATCTCTCTCTCTCTCTCTCTATATATATATATATATACATATATATGCATATATATATATATATTAGCTTGCACGTGTATGTATATATGCACATAGTTTGGTCTGCGTGTGTATGCCTGTGTGCATATCTATACGCGGTTACGTGTGAATGTATGGAAGTTTCTCGAGCTGTTTTCTCTCATTTGAACTCGGCCAACGTCGAAACGCGTGTCGTTCCCTTGACCGGAGGCGTCAGATTTTTTGCCGTTCTCTTTCTCTTTTCTTCGCCTGTGTAAATGTCCACCGCTTTTTCAAACAGTTTGTCTTGCTAGAAAGGTTCGACTTTCGGCGAAGGTGGCGCACGCGTCGCGACAGAACGGAAGTTCACATGAGGTTTGCAGCGGCGTTTTTGTGCAGATAGATTGCCTGTGTTTAATGCGACGCAAACGCATGTCAGAGTGCCCCGAGTATGAGCCGAACTGAGAGGAAAGCATGTTCTGCGCCTGCACTCGAGGCGTGCCAGACACGGCAGTAGTTTTCTCAAGACGAGAGAAGCTGGGCCGCGCTTTCCGCCTTGAGGATCCAGCCTGGCGAAAGCGAGAATTTGGTCGCTTCGTTTGCATGGCTGTCCGTGCCGGAACGCGAAAGTGCCGGGAGGGTGTTTTAGGAAAGCGGTTGGGTGAGAAGAGAAAGCGAACTGAGCGCCTCGCTCTGACATCGGCGGCGGCGTCGAGACAGAGAGATTGAGAGGGGAAAGAGAAAATGAAGACAATAAGAGAACGAGTGGGTGGAAGAGAGCGAGACTAAGAGAGAACCGCGCAGAAGAGAGAAACGAGACTGAAAGGGAACGGCGCAAGCGGTGGCGAGCCTGCCGCATGCACATTCCATGCTTTCTAGAAAATGCAGCCTCGAAGTAATGAGAGCGGTCTTCCGGCTCAAACTCTGTCGTGAAAGAAGATCGAAGAAAGGAAAAGAAGACAAAAGAAAGCGGCTGCGCGTCGTTTGATATTCAAACCTCCTATCCTTTCGCAAAACTGTCCTCTCACTGCTCTGCGTTCCCCGCATGCCCTTCGCCATCTTCGGGGTTTTCAATCAGGCGACTTCGTGTTAGGACACGCCTCTTTTGGTGTGCACGAATTCAGATGAATGCTTTTAGATAGGTATATGTGTAGATAGGAATAAATGTGGCTTCCCATACTTTCTCGTTCCAACAGTCATACTGGGGGGATATGAATGCGGAGTGGGATCTGAAAGTTGCGCCCTGTCGTGTCTATTTCTCTCCACCTTTTCGGCGAAAGCCTGTTTTTTATGAAGAAACGCAAGACTGGTGAAACTGTGTGCATACAGTCCGGTCGTTTTGCCCAATGTTATTCTTCCTCTCTGGATTTTGCTGTTTCACGTGTAGAAGAGGAGAGCATGCGTCGGGAGCGAGGCAAAGAAGATGAGCATCGACTGCCGTCCTCGACGTTGGTGTCCCTCCGTTCCATGTCTTCTCGTCCGGTTTTTATGTTCAGTTTTCCTCCGCTCTTCTCTCTTGAGGAAGAAGAAACAAGTTATCTAGATAAAGCGGAAAGAAGGAAATCGGGTTTCCTGCGTTGCCTGTCGAGATTTGACCGGTGTGCAGCCAGTAGTGCAACATCGCACGTGCATGGTGCATGCGGAACGTCGAACCTTTTTTCGTGGAAACAGCGAGAGAAAAAAAGATGATCCAAAGAGAACATTGGTACTGAAATCTACTCTTTGTCTCTTATTTTTCTTGCATTTTTTTCAATTTTTTCCCCATTTTTTCCCGAAAACGTCATCACGCCTCCTCCGGTTTGCCAGGTGAGGCTCTTCGGTATTCGCGACGACAACCACTAAAAAAGACAAGACACAAAACAACAAGCTTCTTTAAACCGCTCTTTCTTCCTCATCTCGTTTTTCCATTTTTCCTTTTTTCTCTCTCCAAAACAGGAGAAGACAGGAAAAGGCAATCAAGATAAAGAGAGGAAGAAAACGCTCCCTGATTGTTTTTTTTCATGCTGTTCTCATCTCTCTTCCTTGTCGTTCTCTCTGTCTCCGATTTGGTCTTTTCCCATCGCTTTTCCCTACGCTGAATTTTGTTTCTTCTCTTCTTCTGTCAACCTTGTTGTATTGCATGCATATGTTTACATACATACATTTATATATATATATATACGGAAAGAAATGCATGTGCTTGTTTCTCATGGTCTCCTCCGTCTATTTTTCGCTTCTGCGCTCCTCACTTAGTGACAGTCTAGCTTCTCTCTCAGTTGCGTTTCGAGAAACCTTACGTGGTACTCTTTCCTCAGGAAACTCCAGCTGCTCGCCACAGCGTTATTATCGTCATTCTTCTCTCTCTGCTTTGTCCAGGAAGATATTTCCGTCCCACTGTCTCCTAAAACTACGCCGCGACGTTGCCACAGAAAGAGGGGAGAAGAAGAGAGGCAAATACGAAAAGAGAAAAGAACGAGACAATGGAGTCGCATGTTGCATTCCCACCTTTGGAACAGCTCCTTAAGGAGCGGGGGGCTGATCAAGCACTCACCGGCGTAATTCTCGGAATTCTTGAGAGATGCAGTAAGTCTCATGAAACGAAAAAACTTTTTCATCGCGGTGCAAACAAGTCGTGCAAAAGACAAATGCATTGACTCTCAGAACCATGCGGCCGGCAAAGGCAGCGGCAGTCTTTTGCGTTTCTTCCTGCATATATGCGTATAGATGTATATGTACAGATGTGCGTATATACACTTGTATATATGGACATGCATCCGCACCTATCTGTGCACATGCGTGTAGCTACGCATCGTAATATATGTATTATTAGAATGTACAGAAGCGAGCGGTGATTACGTGTTTTTGTGGCGTGACTCCACCGGCGGCGTTGCTCCGCATCTCTCCCTTTCTGGATGTTAAAGAGTAACACGAGGAGCTTGGACCCGTGGCGAAGTGTAGGTGCGGAGGTATGCGCAATTTACCCATAGATGTAGGATCTCTACACATGTACCAATCGATACATAAACAGAAGTATACAAATTCTTTATGATTGCTGTACACCACCCCCTCACTGGAGTGCTTAAGGCGGCTGAAAGTGTTGGATTTCAATATTGTACCGGTCTTCATGCTTGCTTGGAAGCTGTAGTCATTAACACTGTTGTTGAGTATAAGCATAGAACCAATCCGGTAGAAAGATATAAGCAGGTAGTCTACCATATAAGGCGTACGTCGCTTGTGGAATAGCCCTACCTATAGTAATCAACACATTTCTATCTCTACGCGTACATCTGTAGAGACGTATGTATCTGTAGATGTGCACCTTTGGGGTAAATGTACAGTACTATATCTAGATATATGAAGAGAGGGAAATGTGTAGAAGTGTATGTAGATGACTCTCTATTCACATATGTATATTACTCTGTGCACATCTGTATTCATCGATGTCTGTATATCTGGAGAGAGACGCGTTTTTCGGTTTCGTTTGCAGGCAAGATTGCGGCTGCGTTGCAAGGGACATCTGTGGATAAAGTTGGCAGTGTGAATGAGTTTGGCGACGAACAGCTAACCGTCGACGTCGTTGCTGAAAATCTTCTGCGCTCCTGGGCGAAGAGCGAAGCAGGCGCAGCCGTGCGCGCCGTCTGTAGCGAGGAAGATATTCACCTCCAGGTTCGAAAGTCGCGAGGAATGGAGAGAAAGCAGAGACAGACGTTGCGAGGAATGGAGAGAAAGCAGAGACAGACGCTGCGAGGAATGGAGAGGAAGCAGAGACAGACGTTGCGGGGAAATGGAGAGAAAGCAGAGAAAAGACGTTGCGGGGAAATGGAGAGAAAGCAGAGAAAAGACGTTGCGAGGAAATGGAGAGAGGAACGCGAGGTTTTCTGGACCTTTTCTGGATGCGGGTGCGTGCAGGAATGCCACGAAAAGGGCGAGTTTATTCTCTGCTGGGATCCTCTGGATGGGAGTAGCATAATCGACTGCAACTGGGCCGTAGGAAGCATCGTGAGCATCTGGAGAATCGGACACCACGGCGTCCAGTGGCAAGGCGCCGACACCCTCCTCCGAAAAACAGGTACCACGCACTCAAAAATGCGGGGCTACATGCAAACAAACACACGCCTGCATCTACAAATATATATTTATATATAAATATAAATATATATATATATATGTATACATTTGTTGATATGTGTTGGCGTGCTTCGATACTTGTGCGCATGTGTCTCCATATAGATGGTATGTTCTGATTCACATTGGGTTCTCTCTCTCTGTCTCTTTGTGTCTCCATATGTATATATGAGTGAAGATGGCTGCGGGGATTTTGAGCTTTTGTTTCCAGGTTTCATGTGGGGTGTCTGCGTCTTTTAGCATCTCACACGTGGGCGTCTGTAGCTGCTTCGTCGCTTCATGCCGATTGCCTGTTGCTCCGTGTGTCTGTTTTCGGTTTGTGTTCTTCTTGTTTTCACCGTTTTTTACGCGTCATCAAGTGCGTGCCGTATATGGACCCTCCCCGAGGTTTTCGTGGAGTTGGGGTTCGGAGGCGCTGAACTTTTTTCGTCTCTTGTGTCTCCTTCGCCTTCTTCCAGGGAGACAGCAGGTGGCGAGCTTGATTGTGGTGTATGGACCGCGCACGACTGGCGTTGTGGCCGTGAACGTCGACGAGGCAGGCGTGATCAAGGCAGGTTCGGCGCTCGACTTGGAGGTGAAGGACGGAAGCTTCGTTTGCAGAGGGACGCCTGTGATCGCGCCGCAGGCGAAGATCTTCTCGCCGGCGAATCTCAGAGCTGCTCAGGACCTCCCCGCCTACAAGCGGCTTATCGACTACTGGATGGAAAAGCGATACACTCTGAGATACCCAGGTAGAGAAGAAACGACGGGAGAGGGCGAAGAGGAAGGAAAAATAATGCTTCTGCGCCTGCGCAACGGTGTGGACGCCTTCTTACTGGTCTTGCGGAAGCTCAAGCGTGATCACTGTCATGAGCGCCTGAGGCTACTCTATGGGCTCCTGCTGGTGACGAGGCGAGAAGGCGGCAGGCACGCCA